>NW_027206459.1:0-391104 GCF_024711535.1 Dipodomys merriami
CCCTAACACAAAGCCTAACCCTAACTCCAACCCTAACCCTAACACTAAACCTAACACAAACCCTCACCCTAACACTCACCCTAACCCTCAACCTCACCCTAGCCCACACCCTAAACCTAAGCCTAAGCCTAACCCTCACCCTAAACTTCACTCTAACCCTAACCCCAACCCTAATGCTATCGCTAAACCTCACCCTCCCCCTCACCGTAAACATAACCCCAATCCTAACTTTAACCCTAACCCTCACCCTCACCATAAACCTCACCCTAACCCTAACACTACCACTAAACCTAACCCTAAACATAACCCTAAACATAAACCTCACCCTCAGACTCACCTGAACCGCAAACTTTACCCTAAACATAACAATAACAATAACCCTAACCCTCACCCTAACAATATCCCTAACCCTAAACCTAACCCTAACTCTAACCCTAACCCTAAACCTAAACCTAAACCTGACCCTAACCCTAATCCTATCTCTCACCCTCAACCTCACAGTAACCATAACACTAACCCTAACAGTTACAATAACCCTAACCCTAACCCTAACTCTCATGCTAACCATATACTTCACCCTAAACCTAACCCTCACCCAAACACTTATCCTCACCATAACCCTAACCCTACTACTGAAACTCACCCTAAACCTTACCCTAATCCTAATCCTTTCCCTAAGCCTAACCCTCACCCTCACCCTAACCGTTACCCTAACCCTAACCCTCACCCTCAGCCTCACCCTAACCCTAACTCTAACCCTAAACTTCAATCTCACCCTAACCCTAACCATAACCATAACCTTAAACCTCACCCTAACATTAACACTAAACCTCACACTCACCCTAGCCCTCACCCTAACCCGAACCCTAACGATAACCCTCATCCTAACCCTCAACCTAACACTAACCCTAACGCTCACCCTCACCTTCACCCTAACCCTAAACATAAACTGAACTCTAACTAACATCCTAACACTAACCCTCACCCTAACCTAAACCTCACTCTCATCCTCAACCTCAGTCTAACCCTAAGCCTAACCCTAACCCTAACCCTAAACATTACCCTCACCCTAACGATCAATCTAACCCTAACCCTAACCCGAACCTGAAAGCTCACCCTAACACTAACCCTAATCCTAATCCTAACCCTAAACCTCCCCCTAACTCTCACCCTAACCATAACCCTAACACTAACACTAACCCTAACCCTCAACCTAGCACTCACCCTAAACCTAACTCTAATCCTAAACCTCACCCTCACCTTAACCCTAACTCTCACCCTAAGCCAAATCCTAAACTTCACCCTAACCCTAACCCTAACCCTCATCCTCACCCTCACCGTAACTGTAAACCTAAACCTAACCCTAACAATAACCCTAACCCTATTCCTAACCATCACCATACCCATAACACTCACCCTAACTCAAACACTCACCCTAATATTTACCCTCACCTTAACACTAACCCTAACCCTAACACTAACCCTCACACTACCGCAAACCCTAACCCTAAACCTAAACCTCAACGTAACCCTCACCCTCACCCTCACCCTAACACTAACCCTAACCCTAACCCTAACCCTAACCCTCACCCTAACCCTATATCTAACCCTCAACCTCAACCTCACCCTCACCTTAACCCTAACCGTAAACCCCACCCTAACCCTAACCCTAACCCTCACCCTCATGCTCGGCCTAAGCCTAAGGCTAAGTCTAACCCTAAACCTAAACCTCACCCTAACCCTTACACTAACACTAACCCTAACTCTAACTCGAAACCTCACCCTCACCCTAACCCTAATTCTAACACTGACCCTAAACCTAAACATCATCCTATCCCTAAACCTCACCCTCACCCTCACCATAACCGTAACCCTAACCCTAACAATAACCCTAACCCTAACCCTCATCCTAAACATAACCTTCACCCTAACCATAAACCTCACCCTAACACTTACCCTCACCCTAACACTAACCCTAACCCTAACACTAACCCTCACACTAACCCTAACTCTCACCCTAACCCTAAACCTCACCCTAAACTTAACCCTCACCTTCAACCTAGCCCTCAACCTAACCCTAACGCTCATCCTCACCCGAAACCTCACACTAACCCTAACACTAATCCTCAATCTAACCTTCACCCTCACCCTAACCCTAAGACTCACCCTGAACGTAACCCTCACCCTCAGCCTAACCCTCACCTTTACCCTTACCGTCACCCTCACCCTAATCCTCAACCTAAACCTAAGCCTCATCCTAACCCTCATCCTAAGGTTCACCCCAATCATCACCTTAACCCTAACCCTCACCCTCTCACTCAGCCTCAGCCTCAGCGTAACCCTAAGCTTAACCCTAACCCTAAGCCTCACCCTCAACCTAGCCCTCACCCTAGCCCTCAACCTAACCCTAATCCTAACCCTAACCCGCATCCTAACCCTTAACAACCAGAACCCTAACCATCATTCTAAACCTAATCCTTACCACCCAGTACACTCAGCCTAACCCTAAGCATAAATGAAGCCTAACCCTAACCCTCACACTCATCCTCACTCTAAGCCTAATCCTAAAACTAACCCTAACCCTAATATTAAACCTCAACCTAACGGTCAAACTAACCACAAGCCTAACACTAACCCTAATCCTAACCCTCACCCTAACCCTCCCCGAAACCCTAACTCTCACCCTAAACCTCACCATCACCCTAACCACAACCCTATCCCTAAACCTCACCCTAACCCTGATCCTAATCCTCAACCTCACCCTCACCCTCACTGTAACTCTAACCCTAACCCTAACTATTACACTAACCCTAACACTAACACTAACGTTGACCCTCACCCTAACCCTAAACCAAACCCTCACCTTAACACTAAACCTAACCCTAACCCTCACCCTAACGGTAACCCTAACCCTAAACCTCAGCCTAACGCTAACCCTAACCCTCATCCTCACTCTAGCCCTCACCCTAAACCTAATGCTAACCCTAATCCCTCAACTTCACGCTCGGCCTAAGCCTAAGCCTAATCCTAAGACTAAACGTGACCCTCACAGTCACCCTCACTCTAACCCTAACCGTAACCGTAACCCTAACCCTAACCCTCAACCAAACCTTAACCAGAACCATCACTCTAAACCTAATCCTCATCCCCACACGCACCCTCAGCCTAACCCTAAGCCTAAGCCTAACCCCAAGCCTAACCCTCACACTCACCCTCACCCTAACCTTAATCCTAACCCTAAACATAACCCTAAACCTAAACCTAAACCTAACCCTCACCCTAACGCTAACCCTAACTCTAACACTCACCTTCACCTTAGTCCTCACCCTAACCCTCACCCCAAACCCAACCCTCACCCTCACCAAAACACGAAACCTAACCCTCACCCTAACCCTACCCCTAACCCTAAACCTAATCCTCACCTTAACCCTAACCCTAACCCTCACCCTCAACCTAGCCCTTACCCTAAACATAATTTTAACCCAAATCCTCATCCTAACCCTCACCCTAACTCTAACCCTAATTTTCAACCTAACCCTAAACCTAAGTCTAACCCTCAACCTAACCCTAACCCTAAACCTCACCATAACCTGACCCTAACCCTCTCCCTAACCCTAAACCTTACCTGAACACTAAACCTCACCCTAAGCCTTACCCTAAACCTCACCCTCACCCTAGCCCTCACCCTAACCCTAATCCTAACCCTAACCCACATCCTAAACCTTAAACTAACCCTAAACCTAACCATCACCCTAACCCTAATCTTAACCCCCACCCTCACCCTCAGCCTAACCCTAAGCCTAAGTCTAACCCTCACCCTAAACCTCACACTCACCGTCAACCTAACCCTAATCCTAAACCTAACACTATCCTGAAACCTCAACCTAACCCTCTCCCTCACCCTTACCCTAACACTAACCCTAGCCCTAAACCTCACCTTAACCCTCCCCCTAACCCTAAGTCTAACCCTAAACCTCACCCTCACCCTTACCCTAACCCTAACCCTAACCCTCACACTCACCCTCAACCTCACTGTAAATCTAACTCTAAACCTAACAATAACCCTAACTCTATCCCAAACCACAACGCTAAACATAATCGTCACCCTCAGCCTCACCCTCACGGCAAACTTAACCCTAACCATAACACTAACAATAATCCTAACCCTAACCCTAACCCTAAACCTAACCCTAATCCTCACCCCCACTATCACCCTCAGCCTAACCCTAAGCCTAAGCCTAACCCTAACCCTAACCTTAAACCTAACCATAAACCTCACCCTCAGCCACACCCTCACACCAAACTTAATTATAACCATAATATTAACAATAACCCTAACCCTAAACCTAACCCTAATCCTCATACTAAACCTCACCCTAACCCTAACCCTAACACTCACCCTAAACCTAACCCTAACAATAATCCTCAACCTAATCCTAACCCTCATGCTTACCGTAACCCTAACCCTAACTCTCATCCTAGCCCTAAGCTTACCCCAAACCCTAACACTCACCCGCACCTTCACACTCATCCTAACCCTAAGCCTAAACCTAACCCTAACCCTAACCCTCACACTCACCCTATTACCCTAAACCTAATCCTAACCCTAACCATAAGCCTCACCCTCATGCTAACCCTCACCTTAACCCTAACCCTAACACTAACCCTAACCTTAACACTCACCTTCAGCCTCCCCCTAACCCTAACTCTAAACCTAAAACTCACACTCACCCTAAACCTAACCCAAAACCTCACCCTAACCCTAACCCTAAACCACACCCTCATTCTAGCCATCCCCCAAACTCTAAACCTAACCCTAACCCGCACCTTAACCCTAACCCTCACCCTCAACCTAACCCTCAGCCTAACCATAAGCCTAACCCTTAACTTAACCCTAACACACGCACTCACCCTCACCCTAACCATAATACTAACCCTATCCCTAACCCTAACCCTCACCCTAACCCTATCCCTAACACTAACCCCAAACCTAACCCTCAACCTAACCCTCACCCTAACCCTAACTCTAACTCTAAACCTCACCCTCACCCTAACCCTCACCATAACACTTACCCTCAACCTAACCCTAACCCTAACCCTAACGCTCCCCCTAACCCTAAACGACATCCTAACCCTCATCCTAATGGTAAACCTAAACATCACCCTAACCCTAAGCTTAACCCTAAACCTCAACCTCACCCTCATCCTTACCCTAACACTAACCCTAAACATAACCCTCCCCCTAAACCTATAGCTAACCCTAAACCTTACCATCACTCTCACCATAACACTAACCCTAACCCTAACCGTAACCATAAACCTCAGCCTAAACATAAGCCTGACCATAACACTTACCCTCACACTAACACTAACCCTAACCCTAACACTCACCCTCACACTAACCCTAACCCTCACCCTAATCCTAAACCTCACCCTAACTCTAATACTAAGCATAACCCTCACCCTCATCCTAGCAATCACTCTAATCTTAATTATAAAAATCCCCCTCACCCTAATCCTAACCCTCATCCTCACCCTAACCCTAAGCCTAACCCTAAACCTCAACCTAACCCTAACCCTCACCCTCACAGTAACCCTTACCCTAACCCTCACCCTAACGCTAAACTTTATCCCAACATTAACTCTCACCCTAAACCTAACCCTAACACTTACCCTATCCCTAACCCTCACACTCAGCCTCACCTTCAGCCTAAGACTTAGCCTAAGCCTAACCCTAACCCTAACCTTCACACTTACCCTAACCCTAACCCTAATTCTAAGCCTAACCCTAACACTCACCCTCACCCTAACCCTCACCTTAACCCTAACCCTAACATTAAACCTAATCCTAATTCACACCCTCAGCCTCACCCTAACCCTAACTCTAACAATAAACCTCACCCTGACCCGAACCCTAACCCTAACCCTAACCCTAAACCTCACCCTAACACTAACACTAACCCTCACCCTCAACCTAGCCCTCACACTAACCATAATCCTAACCCTAAACCTCATCCTCACCCTCCCCCTATCCCTAAGCCTAACCCTCACCCTAACCCTAACTTTCTCACCCTCAACCTCACCCTCAGCCTAACCCTAAGCCTAACCATAAACCTAACCATAACACACAAACTCACCCTCAGCCTAAACCTAAGCCTAAACCTAAATCTAACCCTAACCCACACACTCACCCTCACCCTAACCCTAATCCTAACTCTAACCCTAACACTATCCCTCCCCCTAACTCTCACCCTAACCCTAAACCTAACACTAACCCTAAACCTAAACCTCAACCTAACCCTTACCATAACCCTAAACCTCAAGCACACCCTAAACCTAACTCTAACCCTAACCCAAATCCTAAACCTCACCCTAACACTAACCTTAACTCACACCCTCACAGTAACCATAAACATAAACCTTACCCTAACAATAACCCTAACTCTAATCCTAAGACTCAACATAACCCTAAAATTAACCCTAACCGTAAACCTCACCCTAACCCTCCCCTAACCCTAACTCTAACCCTAAACCTCACCCTCATCCTAACCCTAACCCCAACACTAAACCTCACCCTAGCCCTAACCCTCACCCGCACCCTCAACCTCACTGTAACTCTAACCGTAACCCTAACATTAACCCTAACCCTAACACTAACCATCACCCTAACCCTAATCCTAACCCCCAAACTCACCCTCAGCCTTACCCTAAGCCTAAGCCTAACCCTAACCCTAACCCTCACACTCACCGTCACCCTAACCCTAACCCTATCCCTAAACTTCAACCTAACCCTTACCCTCACCCTAACCCTAACACTAAACCTAACCCTAACCCTCACCCTAACACTCCCCCTAACCCTAACTCTAACCCTAAAACTTACCTTCACCCTAACCCTAACCCTAACCCTAAACCTCACCATAAACCTCACCCTAACCCTCATCCTCACCCTCAATGTCAATCTCACTGTAACTCTAACCAAAACCCAACAATGAGACTAACACTAATCCTGACCCTAACCCTAACACTAACCATAAACCTCACCCTCAGCTTCACCCTGACTGCAAACTTAACCCTTACCATAACACTAACAATAACCCTAAACGTAAATCTAAACCTAACCCTAACCCTAACCCTTACCTACTACTCACCACCAACCTCACCCTCAGCCTAACCCTAATCCTAACCCTAAACCTAACCCTAACCCTCACTGTAACCTAAACCCTAACCGTAACCCTAACCCTAACTGAAACACTAATCCTAACCCCAAACCTAACCCTAACCCTAACCCTAAACCTAACACTAATCCTCACCCTCACCCTCATGCTTACCCAAACAATAACCCTAACCCTCACCCTAACACTAAGCCTAACCCTAACCCTAAGCCAAAACCTAAACCTAATCCTCACACTCACCCTCACCCTAACCCTAATCAAAAACCTAACCCTATCCCTAACCCTAACCCTCACCCTAACCCTCACCCAACCCCTCAAACTTACCCTAATCCTAATCCTAAACCTCATCCTAAACCTCACTCTAACCCTAAACTTAACATTCAAACTAACCCAAACCCTAAATCTAAACCTCACCCTAACCCTAAACCTAATCTGCACCCTCACCCCTATCCTCAACTTAACTCTAACCATAACAATAACCCTAACGCTAAACCTAAGCCTAACCCTCAAACTCACTGTAACTTTAACCCTAACCCTAACTTTAAACCACACCCTAACGCTAACCATAAGCCTCACCCTCACTCTAGCCCTCACCCAAACCCTAATCCTAACCCTAAACCTCATCCTAACCCTCACCCTAACCCTAAAACCCTAACCCTCACACTAACCTTAACCCTCACCCTCACCCTCATGCTCAGCCTAAGCCTAAGCCTAAGCCTAAGACTAACCCTATCCCTCACACTCACCTTCACCCTAATCATAACTGTAACACTAACCCTAACACTAACACTAGCCCTCAACCTTACGCTAAATCTAACCCTAAACCTCACCCTCACTTAATCCTAACCCTCCCCCTCTCACTCCCCCTAACACAAAGCCTAACCCTAACTCCAGCCCTAACCTTAACACTAACCCTAACCCTAACCCTTACCTACTACTCACCACCAACCTCACCCTCAGCCTAACCCTAATCCTAACCCTAAACCTAACCCTAACCCTCACCCTAACACTCACCCTAACCCTCAAACTCACCCTAGCACACACCCTAAACCTAAGCCTAAGCCTAACCATCACCCTAATCTTCACTCTAACCCTAACCCCAAACCTCACGCTATCCCTAAATCTCACCCTCACCCTCACCGTAACCCAAACACTAATCCTAACCTTAACCCTAACCCTCACCCTCACCCTAAACCTCACCCTAACCCTAACACTAACACTAGTCCTAACCCTAAACATAACCCTAAACATAACCCTCACCCTCAGCCTCAACCGAACCGCAAACTTAACCCTAAACATAACACTAAAAATAACCCTAACCCTCATCCTAACAATAACCCTAACCCTAAACCTAACCTTAACTCTAACCCTAACCCTAAACCTAAACCTAAACCTGACCCTAACCCTAATCCTAACACTCAGCCTAACCCTCCCCGAAACCCTAACTCTAACCCTAAACCTCATCCTCACCCTAACCATAACCCTTACCCTAAACCTCACCCAAACCTGATCTTAACCCTCACCCTCACCCTCACTGTAACTCTAACCCTAACCCTAACTATTACACTAACCCTAACACTAACCCTAACGCTGACCCTCACCCTAACCCTAAACCAAACCCTCACCTTAACCCTAACCCTAACCCTAACCCTCAACCTCACGGTAACCCTAACCCTAAACTCAGCCTACCGCTAACCCTAACCCTCATCCTCACTCTAGCCGTCACCCTAAACCTAATGCTTACCCTAAACCTCACCCTTACCTTCACGCTCGGCCTAAGCCTAAGCCTAAGCATAAGACTAACCCTGACCCTCACAGTCACCCTCACCCTAACCCTAACCGTAAACTTAACCCTAACCCTAACCCTCACACTAACCCTCACCTGAACGCTAACTCTAACCCTAAACCTCACCCTCTCCCTAACCCTAAACCTCACCCTAACCCTCACCCTCTGTCTAACATTAAGGCTAACCTTAACCACAACACTAACCCTAATACTAACCCTAACCCCCACCCTAACGCTCACCCTAAACCTAACCCTAACCCTAACCCTCACCCGCACCATAGCCCATACAGAAACCTAAGCCTAAGCCCAACCCTCAACCTAAACCTCACTCTAACCCTAAGCCCAAAGTTCACGCTAACCATAACCCTCACCCTCACCCAAACCGTAACTCTAATCCTAACCCTAACCCTAACCATAACACTCACCCTAAACTTAACCCTAATCTTACTCCTAACACTAACGCTAACCGTAAACCTAACCCTAACCCTCACCCTAACCCTAACTCTAACCCTAAACCTCAACCTCACCCTAACCCTAACCCTAATCCTAAACCTCACTCTAAACCTAAACCTTACCCTAACACTTACCCTCATCTTAAAGCTAACACTAACCCTAACACTAACCCTCACATTAACACTAACCATCACCCTAAACCTAAACCTCACCCTAACCCTAACCCTAACCCTCAACTTCACCCTAGTGATCACGCTAACCCTAACCCTCAACCTCACCCTAAACCTCACACTAACCCTAACACTAATCCTCAGTCTAACCCTCACCCTCACGCTAACCCTAAACCACACCCTTACCATAAACCTCACCCTCAGCCTAACCCTCACCTTTTCTCTTACAGTCACCCTCATCCTAACCCTCACCCTAAACCACAACCCTCATCCTATCCCTCACCCTAACCGTAACCCTAACCATCACCCTAACCCTAACCCTCACCCTCAAATTCAGCCTCAGCCTAAACCTAACCCTAAGCCTAAACCTAACCCCAAACCTCACACTCACCCTAGCCCTCACCCTAACCCTAATCCTAACCGTAACCCTCATCCTAACCCTCAACCGAACCTTAACCAGAACCATCACTCTAAACCTAATCCTCATCCCCACACGCACCCTCAGCCTAACCCTAAGCCTAAGCCTAACCCCAAGCCTAACCCTCACACTCACCCTCACCCTAACCTTAATCCTAACCCTAAACATAACCCTAAACCTAAACTTAAACCTAACCCTCACCCTAACGCTAACCCTAACTCTAACACTCACCCTCACCTTGATCCTCACCCTAACCCTCACCCCAAACCCAACCCTCACCCTCACCAAAACACGAACCCTAACCCTCACCCTAACGCTACCCCTAACCCTAAACCTAAGCCTCACTTTAACCCTAACCCTAACCCTCACCCTCAACCTAGCCCTCACCCTAAACCTAATTTTAACCCTAACCCTCATCCTAACCCTCACCCTAAATCTAACCCTAATCTTCAACCTAACCCTAAACCTATTTCTAACCCTCAACCTAACCCTAACCCTAACCCTCACCATAACCTGACCCTAACCCTCTCCCTAACCCTAAACCTAAACCGAACACTAAACCTCACCCTAAGCCTTACCCTAAACCTCACCCTCACCCTAGCCCTCATCCTAAACCTAATCCTAACCCTAACCCTCATGCTAACCCTCACCCTAAACCTAACCCTAACTCTAACCCTAACCCTAAATCTAAAACTCATCCTAACCTTAATCCTAATCCTCACCCTCTCCCTCACTGTAACCATAACCCAAACACTAACACTTACAATAACCCTAACCTAACCCTAACCCTCATCCTAACCATATCCTTCAACCTAACCTTAACCCTCATCCTAACACTTACCCTCACCCTAATCCGAACCCTAAACCTCACACTCACCCTAACCCTCAACCTAACCCTAATTCTCACACTAACCCGAAACCTAATGCTAGGCTTCAGCCTGACCCTAAACGTAACTCTACCCTACACCTCACCCTCACCATAACCGTAACCCTACCCATAACTCTAAAGCTCACCCTAACGCTAACCATAAACCTCACCCTCACCCTAGCCATAACCCTAAACCGAATTCTCACCCTAAACCTCATCCTAACCCTGACCCTAACACTAACCTTAACCCTCACTCTAACACTCACCCCAACCCTAAACCTAACCCTAACCCTCAACCTAATCCTAACTGTCACCCTCACCAAAACCCTTACCCTAAACCTTACCCTAACCCTAACCTTAACCCTCACCCTAACCCTAACTCTCACCATCACCCTCACCTTCAACCTAACCCTAACCCTAACCCTAAACGTTACACTCTCCCTAACCCTAAACCTCACCCTAACCCTAAATTTAATCCTAATAGTAACCATAACCCAAAGCCTCAACCTCACCCTAACCCTCACCTTAACCCTAATCCTAACACTAACCCTAACCCTAACCCTCACCCTCAGCCACATCCTAACCCTAACTCTAACCCTAAACCTCACGCTCATCCTAACCCTAACCATAAACCTAAACCTCATCCTAACCCTAACCCTAAACCTCACCCTCACCCTAGCCCTCACCCTAACCCTAATCCTAATCCTAACCCTCATCCTAAACCTCCCCCTAACCCTAACCCTAACCTTCACCCTAACCCTAACTCTCACCCTCAAACTCACCATCAGCCTAAGCCTAAGCCTAACCCTAAACCTAACACACACAATCACCTTCAGCTTTACCCTTATCCTAACCCTAAACCTAACCCTAACCCTAAGCCTCGCTCTAACTCTCACCCTAACCATAACCCTAACACTAACCTAACCCTAATCCTCAACCTAACCCTCCCCTAACCCGAACTCTAATCCTAAACCGCACCCTCACCCTAAACCTAACTCTAACCCTAACTGAAACACTAAACCTCACCCTAACCCTAAACCTAACCCTCACCCTCACCCTCACCTTAACCTTAACCCTAAACCTAACCCTAACAATAACCCTAAACATAATGCTAACCCTCACTCTAACCATAACCCTCATCCTAACCCAAACCCTCACCCTAACACTTACCCTCACATTAACACTAACCCTAACGCTAAAACTAACCCTGACACTACCCCTAACCCTAAACCTAACCCTAAACTTCCACCTAACCCTCACCCTTACCCTATCCTTAAAACTATCCCTAACCCTAAGCCTCACTGTCACCTCCCTTAACCCTATATCTAACTGTAAACCTAACCCTCACCCTAATCCAAAACCCCACCCTAACCATAACACTAATCCTCACCCGCACCCTCAACCTCACCTTAACTCTAACCCTCACCATACCAATAACACTAACCCTAACCCTAACCATCACTCTAACCCTAATCCTCACCCCCACCCTCAGCCTCACCCTCACCTCAAACTTAACCCTAACCATAACACTAATAACCCTAACCCTAACCGTAATCCTCACCCCCATACTCATACTCAGCCTAAACCTAAGCCTAACCCTAACCCTAACCCTAATCTTCACCCTCACCCCAGCCCTCAACCTAACCCTAACACTCATCCTCACTCTAAACCTCACCCTAACCCTAACACTAATACTCAATCTAACCCTCACCCTCACCCTAACCCTAACCATAACACTCACCCTAACCCTAACCTTCACAATTACCGTAACTCTTGCACTCAGACTAAACCTCATGTTTACCCTTACCGTCACCCCCACCCTAACCCTCACCCTAAACCTCACCCTCACCCTATTACTCAACCTAACCCTAACTCTACCCCTAAACCTCACCCTCACCCTAACCCTAACTCTAACCCTAACCCTAACACTAAAACTCACCCTAACCCTAACCCTAACCCTCACCCTAACCCTAAACCTCGCCCTCACCCTTAGCCTCAGCCTAACCCTAAGCCTCACCATAAACATATCCCAAACACACACACTCACCCTCACCCTAACACTAATCCTAACCCTAACCCAAACCCTAAACCTCCCCTCAACTCTCACCCTAACCCTAACCTTAACACGAACATTAACCCTAACCCTCAACCTAACCCTCACCCTAAACCTAACTCTAAACGAAACCTCACCCTCAGCCTAAACCTAACTCTAACACTAACCCAAAACCTAAAACTCACCCTAACCCTAACCCTAACCCTCATCCTCACCCTCACCGTAACCATAAACCTAAACCTAAACCTAAGAATAACCCTAACTCTATTCCTAACCCTCACCCTAACACTTACCGTCACCCTAACACTAACCCTAACCCTCCCTCTAACCCTCACCCTAACCCTATATCGAACCCTCAACCTCACCCTCACCCTAACCCTAACTCCTAACCCCACCCTAACCCTAAAGCTAACCCTCACCCTTTGCTCGGCCTAAGACTAACCCTAAGCCTAAGCCTAAAACTAAACCTAAACCTCACCCTAACCCCAACAATAACACTAAACCTAACTCTAATCCTAAACTTCAAACTCACCTTAACCCTAACTCTAACCCTAACCCTAAACCTAAACCTCACCCTAACCCTAACCCTCACCCTCACCCTCACCCTCACCGTAAACGTAACCCTAACCCTAACGCTAACAATAACCTTAACCATTACCATAACCTTCATCCTAACCATAACTTTCACCATAACAATAACCCTCACCCTAACATTTACCCTCACCCTAACACTAACCCTAAACCTAACACTAACCCTCACACTAACCCTCACCATCACACTAATCCTAAACCTCACCCTGATCCTAACCTTCACCCTCAACCTAGCCCTCAACCTAACGCTAACCCTCATCCTCACCCTAAACCTCACACTAACCCTAACACTAATCCTCAACCTAAACCTAACCGACACGCTAACCCTAACCCTCACCCTTACCTTACCCCTCACCCTCAGCCTAACCCTCACCTTTACACTTACCGTCACCCTCAACCTAACCCTCACCTTAACCCTCACCCTAACCCTAATCCTCATCCTAACCCTCACCCTAATGGTAACCCCAAACATCCCCCTAACCCTAACCCTCACGCTCACCCTCAGCCTCAGCCTAACACCAAGCCTAAGCCTAAACCCAACCCTAACCCTCACCCTCACCCGAACACTAATCTTAACCCTAACCCTCATCCTTACCCTTAACCTAACCATAAACCTAACCAACTTTCTATACCTAGTCCTCATCCCCATACCATACCTTCAGCAAAAACCTAAGCCTAAGCCGAACCCTAACCCTAGCCATCACACTCACCCTCACCGTAAACCTAATCCTAAACGTAACGCTAACCCTAACATTAAACCTCAACTTAACCCTCACCCTAACCATAATACTAACACTGACCCTAACCCTAACGCTCACACTAACCCTCCCCCTAACAAGAACTCTAACCCTAAACCTCACCCTCACCCTAACAATAACCCTATCCCTAAACCTCACTGTAAACCTGATCCTAACCCTCACCCTCACCCTCACTCTAACAGTAACTATAACCATAACCCTAATCCTAACCTTCACCCTCACCCTAACCCTAACACTAACACTCACCCTAACCCTAACCCTCTCCCTCACCGTAAACCTAACCCTAACCCTAACCCTAAACCTCACCCTAACCATAACAATAACAATCACTCTCACCCTAGAGCTCACCCAAAATTTAATTGTAACCTTAACCCTTATCCAAACCCTAACCCTCACCCTAACCCTAACCCTAAAACTAACCCTAACCCTAAACCTCACCCTATTCCTCACCCTAACCCTAACTCTAACCCTAAACCTCACCCTCACTCTAACACTAACCCTAAACCTCACCCTCACCCTAGACCTCAACCTAACCCTAATGCCAACCTTAACCCTCATCCTAACACTCACCCTAACCCTAAACCTAACCCTCACCCTAACCCTAAACCCCACCCTCAACCTCACCCTTAGCCTAACCCTAAGCCTAACCCTAAACCTAACCCTAACCCACACACTCACCCTCACTCTAACCCTAAACCTAAAACTAACCCTAACCCTAACCCTCAGCCTCACCTTAGCCTTCACCCTAACCCTAATCCTAATCCTAACCCAAACTCTAACCATAACCCTAACCCTAAACCTCACCCTAAACCTAACACTATCCCTCACCCTCACTGTAAGGGTAACCCTAACCCTAACCCTAACAATAACCGTAACCCTAACTCTAACCCTCACCCTAAACTTAACACTCACCCTAACCCTAACCCTCACCCTAACACTTACCCTCACCCTTATCTTAACCCTCAGCCTTAGCCTAATCCTCACATTTAGGCTTACCATCACACTCACCCTAACCCTAATTCTAACCCTCACCCACACCCTAACCCTCACCTCATCTTCCCCCTAAACCTCACACTAACCCTAAACCTAATCCTTAATCTAACCCTCACCCTAATCCGAAACCTAACCCTTACTCTAACCCTAAACTTAAACCTAAACCACACCCTTATCTTAACCCTCACCCTCAGACGAAACCTAACCTTTACCCTTACCATCATCCTCACCCTAACCCTCCCCCTAATCCTAAACCTCATCCTAAAACTCACCCTAACAGTAAACCTAACCATCAGCCTAACCCTAACCCTAACGCTCAACCTCAAGCTCAGCCGAACCCTAAGCCTAAGCCTAACACTTACCCTAACCCTCTCCCTCTCGCGAGCCCTCACCCTAACCCTAAATCCTAACCCTAAGCCTCATCCTAACCCTCACCCTAAGCCTAAACCTAACAATCACCCTAACCCTAATCCTCACGCCCACACTCACCCTCAGCCTAACCCTAAGCTGAAGCCTAACCCTAACCCTAACACTCTCACTCACCCTCATCCTAACCCTAATCCAAATCCAAACCCTACCCCTAACACTTAAACTCAACCTAACCCTCACCCTAACCCTCACCCTAATATTAACCCTAACTCTAACCCACGAAGTAACCCTCTCCCTAACCCTAAATCTAACCATAAACGTCACCCTAACCCTAACCCTAACCCTACCCCTAACACCAAACCTCACCCTCACCCTCACAATAACCCTCACCGTCACTGTAACACTAAACCTCACCCTAGCCCTCACCCTAACCCTATTCCTAACCCTAAACCTTATCCTAACCCTCACCCTAAACCTAACACTAACCCTCACCCTCATGCTAGGCCTAAGCCTAAGCCTAAGCCTAAGCCTAACTCTAACCGTAACCCTCACCCTAACCCTAACCCAAACACTAACCCTAACTCTAATCCTAAATCTCACTCTCACCTTAACCCTAACTCTATCCCTAACCCTAAACCTAAACCTCACCCTGATCCTCACCGTGACCATAACCGATACCCTAACCCTAACAATAACCCTAACCCTAACCCTAACCCTCACAATAAACATAATACTCACCCTAAACCTAACCCTCACCCTAACACTTACCCTCACCCTAACACCTACCCTAACACTAGATAACCCTCAAACTAACCCTAACCATCACCCCAACCTTAAACCTGACCCTAACCCTAAATCTAACCCTCACCTTCACCCTAGCCCTCAACCTAACCCTAACCCTCCTCCTCACCCTAAACCTCACCCTAACCCTAACACTAATCCTCAATCTAACCCTCACCCTCACCCTACCCCTACCCCTAACACTCACCCTAACCCTAACCCTCACCATTACCGTAACTCTCACCCTCAGCCTAAACCTCACGTTTACCCTTACTTTCACCCACACCCTAACCTTCACCGTAACCATAACCCTCTCCCTAACCCTCACCCTAACCATAACCCTAACCCTCACCCTAACCCTAACTCTACCCCTAAACCTAACCCTCAACCTAACCCTAACTCTAACCCTAACCCTAACACTAAACCTTACCCTAACCCTAACCCTCACCCTAACACTAAACCTTAACCGTAACCCTAATCCTAAGCCTAACCATAAACCTATCCCTAACATACACACTCACCCTCACCTTAACACTAATCCTAACCCTAACCCTAATCCTAACCCTCTTTTTAACTCTCACTCTAACACTATCCTTAACACAAACACTAACCCTAACCCTCAACCTCACCTTCACTCTAACCCTAACCCTAAACCCCACCCTAACACTAACCCTAACCCACACCCTCATGCTCAGCCTAAACCTAAGCCTAAAACTAACCCTAAACCTCACCCTAACCCCAACAATATCACTAAACCTAACTCTAACCCTAAACCTCACCTCAACCCTAACCCTAACTCTAACCCTAACCCTAAAGGTAAACCTCACCCTAACCCTAACCCTTCACCTCACCCTCACCCTCACTGTAACCGTAAGCCTAACCCTAACCCTAACAATAACCCTATCCCTAACCCTAACCCTCATCCTAACCATAACCTTCACCCTAACACTAACCCTCACCCTAACACTTACCCTCACCCTAACACTAACCCTAACCCTAACACTAACCCTCACACTAACCCTAACCATCACCCTAACCCTAAACCTCACCCTAACCCTAACCCTAATCCTCACAATAAATCTCAAACTAACCCTAACCCTAATCCTCAATTTAACCCTCATCCTCACCCTAACACTAACCCTCACCCTCAGCCTAATCCTCACCTTTACACTTACCGTCACCCTCACCCTAAACCTCTCTCTAACCCTAACCCTCACCCTCACCCTCAGCCTCAGCCTAAACGTAAGCCTAAGCCTAAACCTAACCTTAGCCCTCACTCTCACCCTAGCCCTCACCAGAACCCTAATTCGAACCCTAAACCTCATCCTAACCTTAACCTAACCATAAATCTAACCAACATTCTAAACCTAATCCTCATCCCCCACCCATACTCTCAGGCTAATCCTAAGCCTAAGCTGAACCCTAACCCTCACACTCACCCTCATCGTAAACCTAATCCTAAAGGTAACCCTAACCCTAACATTAAACATCAACCCAACCTTCACCCTAACCCTCACCCTAACCCTAACTCTAACCCTAAACCTCACCCTCACACTAACCATAACCCTAAACCTAAACCTCACCCTAAACCTGATCCTAACCCTCAGCCTCACCCTCACCCTCACTGTAACTCTAACCCTAACCCTAATCCTAACCCTCACCCTCACCCTAAACCTAAACCTAACCCTCACCCTAACCCTAACCTTCACCCTCACCGTAACCCTAACCCTAACCCTAACCCTAAACCTCACCCTAACCCTAACAATAACACTCAACCTCACCGTAACCCTCACACTAAACCTAATTGTAACCCTAACCCTTATCCCAACTCTAACCCTAACCCTAACCCTAACCATCAACCTAACCCTAAACCTAATTCTAACCCTCAACCTAACCCTAACCCTGACCACACTGTAACCCTAAACCTAACCCTCACCCTAATCCTAACCCTAATCCTCACCCTCATGCTGGGCGTAAGCCTAAGCCTAAGACAAAGCCTAAGCCTAACCCTAACCCTCATCCTAAACCTAACCCTAAAACTAACCCTAACTCCAACCCTAAACCTCACCCTAAACCTCACCCTAACACTAATCCTAACCGTAAACCTAAACCCTATCCCTCACCTTAACCCTAACTTTAACCCTAAACCTCACCCTCACCCTAAACCTAAACCTAACCGTAACTCTAACCCTCCCCCTCAACCTAACACTCAACTTAACCCTAATCCTCATCCTCACCCTAAACCTCACCCTCACCCTAGCCCTCACCCTAGCCCTCACTCTAACCCTAATTCTAACCCTAACCCTCATACTAACCCTTAACCTAACCAGAACCCTAACCATCATTCTAAACCTAATCCTCATCCCCACCCATACACTCAGCCTAACCCTAAGCCTAAACGAACCCTAACCCTAACCCTCACACTCACCCTCACTGTAAACCTAATCCTAAAACTAACCCTATCCATAATTTTAAACCTCTACTTAACCCTCAACCTAACCCCAAACCTAACATTAACCCTAATCCTAACCATCACCCTAACCCTCCCCCAAAGCATAAAACTTACCCTAAACCTCACCTTCACCCTAACCATAACCCTATCCCTAAACCTCACCCTAACTCTTATCCTAATCCTCACCTTCACCCTCACCCTCACTGTAACTCTAACCCTAACCCTAACTATTACACTAACCCTAACCCTAACCCTGAATCTCACCCTAACACTAACCCTAACCCAAACCCTCACCTTAACCCTAACCGTAACCCTAACCCTCACCCTCACTGTAACCCTAAACCTAAACCTCATCCTAACGCTAACCTTAACACTCATCCTCACTCTAGCCCTCACCCTAAACCTAATGCTAACCCTAAACCTCACCCTCACCTTCACGCTCGGCCTAAGCATAAGCCTAAGCCTAAGACAAACCCTGACCCTCACACTCACCCTCACCCTAACCCTTAACGGAAGCCTAACCCTAACCCTAACCCTCACACGAACACTAACTCTAACCCTAAACCTCACCCTCACCCTAACCCTAAACCTCACCCTCACCCTCAACCTCTGCCTAACATTAAGCCTAACCCTAACCCCAACCCTAACCCTAATACTAACCCTAACCCGTACCCTAACGCTCACCCTAACCCTAACCCTAACCCTCACTCTCACTATAGCCTATGCCAAAACCCTAAGCCAAAGCCTAACCCTCACCCTAACCCTCACTCTAACACTAACCCCAACGCTCACCCTAACCATAACCTCACCCTCACCCTCACCCTAAATCTAATCCTATTCCTAACCTTAACCCTAACACTCACCCTCACCTTAACCCTAATCCTAATCCTAACCCTAACTAGCAACCTCACCCCCACACTAAATTCCACCCTAACCCTCACCCTCAAACTAATCCTAACCCTAACCCTAATCCTAAACCTCACCCTAAACCTAAACCTTACCTTAACACTTACGCTCAGCTTAAAACTAACACCAACCCTAACCCTAACACTCACACTAACGCTAACCATCACCCTAAACCTAAACCACACCCTAACCCTAACCCTAACCCTCAACTTCACCCTTGCCCTCACCCTAACCCTAACCCTCATCCTCACCCTAAACCTCACACTAACCCTAACACTAATCCTCAATCTAACCCTCACCATCACCCTAACCCGAAACCTCACCCTTACCATAACCCTCACCCTCAGCCTAACCTCACCTTTTCTCTTACAGTCACCCTCATCCTAACCCTCACCCTAAACCATAACCCTCATCCTATCCCTCACCCTAACCTTAACCCTAAACATCAATCTAAACCTAACCTTCACTTTCAAATTCAGCCTCAGCCTCAGCCTAACCCTAAGCCTAAACCTAACCCCGAAACTAACACTCACCCTAGCCCTCGCCCTAACCCTAATCTTAACCCTAACCCTCATCCTAACCCTCAACCTAACCTTAACCAGAATCATCACTCATCCCTACACTCACCCTCAGCCTAACCCTAAGCCTAAGCCTAACCCTCAGCCTAAACCTCACACTCAGCCTCACCTTAACCTTAATCCTAAACCTAAACCTAACCCTAAACCTAAACTTAACCCTCACCCTAACGCTAACCCTAACCCTAACCCTCACCCTCACCTTAGTCCTCACCCTATCCCTCACCCCAAACCTAACCCTCACCCTCACCGAAACATGAACCCTAACCCTCACCCTACCCCTAACCCTAAACCTAATACTAACCTAATACTAACATAAACCTAACCCTCACCCTCACCGAAACATGAACCCTAACCCTCACCCTAACCCTACCCCTAACCCTAACCCTAATAATAACACTCATCCTCACCCTACACCTCACCCTAACCCTAATTGTAACCCTAACCCTCATCCTAACCCTCACCCTAACCGTAACCCTAACCCTCAACCTAACCCTAAACCTAATTCTAACCCTCAACCTAACCCTAACCCTTACCCTCACCGTAACCTAACCATAACCCTCACCCTAACCCTAAACCTAACCCAAACCCTAAACCTCACCCTAAGTATAAACCTAACCCTCACTCTCACCCTATCCCTCATCCTAAACCAAATCCTAACCCTAACCCTCATGCTAACCCTCACCCTCCCCCTAACACTCACACTAAACCTAGCCCTAATCCTAACCCTCAACATAACCCTAACCCTCACCCTCACCATAAACCTAACGCTAACAATCTCCTTATCCCTAAACTTAATTCTAACTCTATACCTCACCTAACCCTAACACTAACCCTCACCCTCATGCTAGACCTCATCCTAACTCTAATCCTAACCCTAACCTGTAGTGACCGTCTACTCGACCAGCGAGGAAAAACGACCACCACACCAGGAGTCTTCTCAGATCACGCTTTATTGGAGAGCCTTTTAGTTGTAGGAGAGCTTGGGCGCGAGAGAGCGTGCACCCGAAACACAGCCGCTTATATATGAGAATCGGAACGCGGGTCTTTCTATTGTTGGTCGCCTGCCTTTCACCGTCACCAGGTGTCATGGGATTGGCTGGGAACTCTACCTGGCTCGTGCACGCGCACAGCCCAGGAGTCCCGCCAAGCACCAAGTGGGCGGAGTCTCGCCTCGGCTCCCTACAGTTCCCCCTTCTTTGTTTTATGGCAACAGGTAAGAGTAGAGGTTGGGCCTCTGTCTAAGACATTAATGAGAGGACCTTGCACTGGCCTTCGCCTGAGGGGCGCGCCTTCCCCAGTGATGACCAGGCCTGTCCGATGCCTTTTTTGCAGAGGTGGGATCTTGGGCATCAACCCACTTGCAACCCAGCATGCTCTTCTTGAGGAGATGAGAACCATCTCCTCAAGTGCAGTGCACTTGCCTTGCACCCTGTCCCAAATTGCAAATTGCATACCTGTCCCGGTGCAATGGGATCCCCTGATCCCTCGGGGTGCTAAGGCTATGCAGAATGGTAAGGCTTAACTGCCTCTTAGGGCCGACAGCCAAATCTGGGGTGAGGATCCACTCTCCAAAGCGGCTAATGCTTGCGAGATAACAACCCTGTCCCTTCTGGTTTGGGCTCGAAGGCGACAGACCAACCATAGGCAGACCACGCATCCTCCCAAGCAGCAGGCTAAAAACATTCCGACTCCCACCCACTCTTTGGAAAAGGACACCGCAGAGGCAATCCAGTCAGTAAATTGTAACAGCCCACAGCATCATCGGTTTAGCTATCACAGGGATTGCTATTAGCACTGTTGCTAACAGCAGGAAGATCAGCTGCATCTTCAAGAGGGGGTTTTTCTGCAGTCTCCACCGGCCTGGTCAGTCTCGTTGGCACCCAGTGAGGTACTTCTTGACTCTGTGGAAAACACAAACAGCTCCCCTGGATCTCGTTATTACCGGATCCGGTCCATACCATTTATTATTAATAACATCCTTCCACATAACCATGTCTTTAGTATCCATGGAGTCTCTTGTCATATGCCGATCTGCGGCAGACTGATCGTTGTCATTTAGAATTAAAAAATTAAGGGTAAAGAGCGCAAGAGAAAGTCTTTCCCTGGGGGACGCGGACTCAGCAACTCCCCCTTTTTGTTTTTGAAGCATTTCTTTTATGCTTCTATTAGCTCTTTCCACTATACCTTGTCCTTGAGGATTGTAGGGCAATCCGGTGGTGTGGGCAACCTGCATTTGTGCGCAAAAGGCGCGAAAACCATGGGAAGTATAAGCAGGGCCATTATCCGTCTTAAGTCTAAGGGGCTTTCCCCAAGCTGCCCAAGCTTCTAAGCAGTGTATTCTGACGTGAGACACCTTTTCTCCTGCCAGAGGTGTGGCATGAATGACACCAGAAAAGGTGTCCACAGACACATGTAAATATTTCAACTTACCAAATTCCGTCAGATGAGTAACATCCATTTGCCATAGGGCGTTTGGTCTCAACCCCCTGGGGTTTACCCCCACATGGGGAGGATGAAGAAAGGTAACACAAGATTTACAGGCTTTAACAATATCTCTTGCCACATGCCTGGACAAATTATATCTTTTCCTAAGGGTATTAGCAGGTACATGATACAATCTATGAAAGTCTTTTGCCAATTCTACAGGATCAGCAGCGACCAGAGCCACAGCCCGAGTTGCCTGGTCCACCAAATCATTACACTTTGCCATCGGGCCCGGCAACATAGAGTGGGCACGAATATGTCCAATATAAAAAGGATGTTTTCTGTTTAAGATAAGGGATTGAATCTGTAACAAAACATTAGAAATTGTACTGGCCTGCTTAACTGAAGCAGCAACTTCAAGAGAAGCAACAGCATTTACAACATATAATGAATCAGAAAATAAATTAAAAGGTTGATCAAATCTTTTAAAAACTTCAAGCACAATTAAACATTCAACAGCCTGTGGGACATTCGGCAGAAAATTAAAGACTACCGGCTGTTTGTGTCCTTGAACAAAAAAGGCACCTTGTCCAGATTTTGATCCATCCGTAAAGATGGTTAGAGCATCAGCCAAGGGCTCCTTTGAAGTGACAACAGGAAAATACACTAAATTTTTGTTAACTATGGCAAGCAGAGGATGCTTAGGATAATGATTATCAATTACATTTGGAAATGAGCAAACAAGAATTGCCCACATATCCACTGTGGCTGCTAAAATTTCAACTTGCTCACGGGTGTATGGAATAATTAATTTATCTGGAATTTTTGCAAAGTGCATCAAACAATACTTTATACCCAAAATTGCCTGTTTAGCCACTAATTCAGGAAAATATTGAACAGTTTTTGCTCCCACAGAATCATAGCATTAATAGTTAGCCTTTGAAGCAAGGCAGTGGTATAATTGGCCGTCACTCCATAAGTCCGGACTGCCTCAACTAAATCCTTAAGCTGGAAGTAGGAAACCGGCTCAAAAATTCTCTCATTGGTAATGGGATTCTCAAAGACTGGGAAAGCGGCTGCTAATCGCGACCAGGTTTTTTCTTTTATAAAGTGACTCTTCCCTGCCGGCGGGCACGGCGGGGGGGCCGACGGGTGAGGGGCAGCTCCGTTTCCTCTCCCTGGCTGCTGCGGTACTCCCACCCCTAGGGGGCGCCACCCTCGATATCTGTCTGCCACGTGCTCCGCCGCAGCCTCTTCTAAGTCTTCACTATCAGCTGGATCAAGCTGTTCTCCCTCCTCCTCTAACATTTCTTCCTCTGAGTCACTCACAAGATTACTATATTCTTGGTCCCGCCCTTCCACATGTAGGGCTGAGAACCGGTTTGCTTTTAAAGAAGGGCAAGGGGGTCTCCTTGAGACCCCCTCCTCTCTGAAACCCTTCTCCTTTTGTGAGGGCTGCAGCCCCTCTTTCTTTAATTCTTTAGGATCCTTTTGTCTTTTTTCCCTTTTTCTTTTAGGCCTATTTTCCTCCCCCTTACTGTATGCTGACTCTGATAGACTATCCTGATGCTGCGTTAGTACTTTGCGTCCTTCCTGGATTAAATCAAACCCTCCCTCCTCGAGGCAAGTGTGCACCATCAAAAAGACAAGCCACAAGGGAAGAAGCAATGCAAGCAACCAATGAATATCTAAATCTACAGTGAACAGCATACCGGGGGATATTTACCGACGTCTCCTCTCCGCGTGTTGAGTTCTGGCTCCAATACGGCCTCTCCCGCGGGTCCCGTCCCAGGTTCGTTCCCGGGTTTCGGCACCAGTTGTAGTGACCGTCTACTCGACCAGCGAGGAAAAACGACCACCACACCAGGAGTCTTCTCAGATCACGCTTTATTGGAGAGCCTTTTAGTTGTAGGAGAGCTTGGGCGCGAGAGAGCGTGCACCCGAAACACAGCCGCTTATATATGAGAATCGGAACGCGGGTCTTTCTATTGTTGGTCGCCTGCCTTTCACCGTCACCAGGTGTCATGGGATTGGCTGGGAACTCTACCTGGCTCGTGCACGCGCACAGCCCAGGAGTCCCGCCAAGCACCAAGTGGGCGGAGTCTCGCCTCGGCTCTCTACACTAACCCTAACCCTAAACCTCACACTCACCCTCAACTTAACACTAGTCCCAAACCTAACCTTAACCCTAGCCTCACCCTCACCCTAAACCTCACCCTAACCCTAACCCTAACACTAACCCTAACCCTAAACATAACCCTAAACCTCACCCTCAACCTAGCCCTCAACCTAACCCTAACCCTCATCCTCACCCTAAACATCACACTAACATCAACACTAATCCTCAATCTAACCTTCACCCTCACCCTAACCCTAAGCCTCACCCTGACCGTAACCCTCACCCTCAGCCTAACCCTCAACTTTACCCTTACCGTCACCCTTGCACTAACCCTCACCATAATCCAAATCCTCATTCTAACCCTCACCCTAAAGGTAACCCCAACCATCACCCTAAACCTAACCATCACCCTCACCCTCAGCCTCAGCCTAATCCTAAGCATAAGCCTAACCCTAACCCTAACCCTCACCCTCACCGTAGCCCTCATCCTAACCCTAATTCTAACCCTAACCCTCATCCTAATGCTTAACCTAACCAGAAACCTAACCATCGTTCTAAATCTAATCCTCATCCCCACCCATACACTCAGCCTAACCCTAAGCCTAAACGAACCCTAACCCTAACCCTCACAGATATCCTCACCGTAAACCTAATCCTAAACCTAACCCTAACCCTAATATTAATCCTCAAACTAACCCTCACCCTAACCCCAAGCCTAACACTAACCCTAATCCTAACCCTCCCCGAAACCCTATCTCTAACCCTGAACCTCACCCTCACCCTAACCATAACCCTTACCGTAAACATAACCCAAACCTGATCATAACCCTCACCCTCACCGTCACTGTAACTCTAACCCTAACCCTAACTATTACACTAACCCTAACCCTAACCCTGACCCTCACCCTAACCCTAAACCTAACCCAAACCCTCACCATAACCCTAACCCTAACCCTAACCCTCACTGTAACCCTAACCCTAAACCTCACCCAAACGCTAATCCTAACCCTCATACTCACTCTAGCCTTCACCATAACACTAATTCTAACCCTAAACCTCACCCTCACCTTCACGATCGGCCTAAGCCTAAGCCTAAGCCTAAGACAAACCCTGACCCTCACAATCACCCTCAAACTAACCCTAACCCTATCCCTAACCCTAACTCTCACACTAACCCTCACCTGAACGCTAACTCTAACCCTAAACCTCACCCTCACCCTAACCCTAAACCTCACCCTCACGCTCACCCTCTACCTAACATTAAGACTAAACCTAACCCCAACCCAAACCCTAATACTAAACCTAACCCCCAGCCTAACGCTCACCCTAACTCTAACCCTAACCCACACCCACAACATAGCCCATACCAAACACTAAGCCTAAGCCTAACCCTCACCATAACCCTCACTCTAACCCTAACCCCAACACTCACCCTAACCATAACCCTCATCCTCACCCTCACTCTAACTCTAATCCTAACCCTAACCCTAACCATAACACTCACCTCACCTTAACCCTAATCCTAATCTTAACCCTAAGTCCAATCCTCAACCCCACCCTAAATCTCACCCTAACCCTAACTCTAACCCTAACCCTAACCCTCACCCTAACCCTAACTCTAACCCTTAACATCACCCTCACCCTAACCCTAACCCTAACCCTAATCGTAAACCTCACCCTAAACCTAAACCTTACCCTAACACTTAATCTCACCTTAAAACAAACATTAAACCTAAAAATAACCCGCACACCAACGCTAACCATCACCCTAAACCTAAACCTCACCCTAACACTGAGCTTAACTCTCAACTTCACCCTAGCCCTGACCCTAACCCTAACCCGAACCCTAAAACTCACACTCACCCTGTTACCCTAATCCTAATCCTAAACCTAAGCCTAACCCTCAGCCTCACCCTAAGCCTCACCCTATCCCTAATTCTAACACTAACCCTAAACCTAACGCTAGTCCTCAGCCTCACCCTAACCCTAACTCTAACACTAAACCTCACTCTCAACATTACCGTAACCCTAACCATAACTCTAAATCTCACCCTAACAATAAACATAAACCTCACCCTCACCCTAGCTCTCACCCTAACCGGAATCCTCACCATAACCCTCATCCCAACCCTCACCCTAACACTCACCCTAACCCTCACTCTCACCCTCACCCTAACCCTAACCCTAACCCTAACCCTCACCCTAACCCTAACTGTTACCCTCACCATAACCCTTACCCTAACCATCACCCTAACCCTAAACTTATCCCGAACCCGAACTCTCACCCTAACCCTAACCCTAACCCTCACCCTAACCCTCACCCTCACCCCCACCCTAAATCTCAACTTAACCCTAATCCTAACACTAACCCTAAACCTAACCCTCACCCTCAACCTCATCCTAAACATAACTCTAACCCTAAACCTCACCCTCATCCTAACCCTAACCCTAACCCTAAACCTCATCCTAAACCTAACACTAAACCTCACCCTCAACCTAGCCCTCACCCTAACCTTAATCCTAATCCTAACCCTCATTCTAACCCTCCCCCTAACCCTAACACTAACCCTCACCCTAACCCTATCCCTCACTCTAAACCTCACCCTCAGCCTAGCTGTAAGCCTAACCCTAAACCTAACCCTAACACACAAACAATCACCTTCAGCTTTAACCTAATCCTAACCCTAAACCTAACCCTAAACCTAAGCCTCCCCCTAACTATAACCCTAACCATAACCCTAACACTAACCCTAACCCTAACCCTCAACCTAACCCTCACACTAACACTAAACCTAATCCTAAACCTCACCCTCACCCTAGACCTAAATCTAACCCTAACTGAAACCCTAAACCTCACCCTAACCCTAAACCTAACCCTCACGCTCACCCTCACCTTAACCTTAACCCTAAACCTAACCCTAATAATAACCCTAACCATAATCCTAAACCTCACTCTAACCATAATCCTAACCCTAACCCAAACCCTCACCTAACATTTACCCTCACACTAACACTAACGGTAACCCTAAAACTAACACTCACACTAACCCTAACCCTAACCCTAACCCTAAACTTCAACGTAACCCTCAACCTCACCCTAACCCTAACACTAACCCCAACCCTAAACTTCACCGTCACTCTCCACCTAAACCTATATCTAACTGTAAAACTCACCCTCACCCTAACCCTCTCCCTAACCCTAAACCCCTCCGTAACCCTAACCCTAATCCTCACCTGCACCTTCAACCTCACCTGAACTCTAACCCTAACCCTAACAATAACACTAACCCTAACCATAATCATCACTCTAACCGTAATCCTCACCCCCACCCTCATCCTCAGCCTAACCCTAAGCCTAAGCCTAACCCTAACCCTCACCTTCTCCCCAGCCCTCAACCTAACCCTCACCCTCATGCTCACTCTAAACCTCACCCTAACTCTAACACTATTCCTTAAACTAACACTCACCCTCAACCTACCCCTAACCCTAAAACTTACTCTAAACCTAACCTTCAACATTACCATAACTCTCACCCTCAGCCTAACCCTTATGTTTACCCTTACCGTCAACTCAACCCTAAAACTAACCCTAACCCTAAACCTAACCCTAACTCTCACCCTGACCCTAACTCTACCCCTAAACCTCACCCTCAACCTAACCCTAACTCTAAACCTAACCCTAACAATAAACCTCACCCTAACCCTAACCCTAACCCTCACTCTAACCCTATACCTCAACCTCACCCTTAGCCTCAGCCTAACCCTAAGCCTCACCATAAACTTATCCCTAACACACACTCACCCTCACCCTAACACTAATCCTAACCCTAACCCTAACCCTAACCCTCCCCTTCACTCTTACCCTAACCCTAACCTTAACACGAACACTAAACCTAACCCTCAACCTAACACTCACCCTAACCCTAACTCTAACGGAAACCTCACCCTCACCCTAACCCTCACTCTAACACTAACCCGAACACTAAACCTCACCCTAACACTAACCCTACCCCTCACCCTCACCCTCACAGTAACCGTAAACCTAAACCTGACCCTAACAATAACCCTAAAGCTAATCCTAACCCTCACCCTAACCATAACCGTCACCCTAACTCAAACCCTCACCCCAACACTTACCCTCACCCTAACACTAACTCTAACCCTAACACTTACCCTCCCAGTAACCCTAACCCTAACTCTAACCATAAACCTCATCTAACCCTCACCCCCACCCTAAACCTAAAACTAGCCATATTCCTATCCCTTAACCTAACACTCCCCAAACCCTATATCTAACCCTAAACCTCACGCTAACCCTAACCCTAAGCCTAAGCCTAAAACTAAACCTAACCCTAACCCTAACCCTAACCGTAAGCCTATCCCCAAACCACACACTCAAGCTCAGTCTAAACCTAAGCTAAACGCTAACCCTAACCCTAACCATCACATTAACCCTAACCCTATCCCTAACCTTAACACTAAACCTAACCCTAATCCTCAGCCTCACCCTCACCCTAAACCAAACCCTAACCCTAACCCTCACCGTAAATCAAAGCCTAACGCTAACCCTAACCCTCACACACACCCTCACCCTAACCCTAATCCTAAACCTAACCCTACCCCTAAAGCTAACCCTCATATTAACCTTCAGCCTAGCCCTCACCCTAACCCTAATCGTAACCCTACAACTAATCCTAACCCTCCCCCTAACCCTAACCCTAACACTAAACCTAACCATAAACCTCACCTTCAGCCTCACCCTAACCCTAACTCTAAACCTAAACCTGCCCCTACACCTAAACCTAACCCTAACCCTCACCCTAACACTAAACCTCACCCTCACCCTCAACCTCAGCCTAACCCTAAGCCTAACCCTAACCCTAAACCTAACCCTAACATACACACACACCCTCACGCTAACTCTAATCCTAACCCTATCCCTAACGCTAACCCTCCCACTAACTCTCACCGGAACCCTAACCCTAACACTAACCGTAAACCTAAACTTCAACCTAAACCTCACCCTAACCCTAACTCTAACCCTAAACCTCACCCTCACCCTAAACCTAACTCTAACCCTAACCCAAACCCTAACCCTCACCCTAACCCTACACCTAACCATCAAAATAACCCTAAACCTCAACCCCACCCTCATCTTCAGCCTAACCCGAAGCCTAAGCATAACCCTAACCCTAATCCTCACATTCACCCTCACCCTAACCCTAATCCTAAACCTAACCATAAACCTAACCCTTAAACTCAACATAACTATCACCCATAACCATAACCCTAACCCTAACCCTAACACTAACCCACGATCTAACCCTCCCCCTAACCATAATCTAACCCTAAACCTCACCCTCACCCTAACCCTAACCCTAAACTTCATCCTAACTCTAAGTCACCCTGACCCTCACCCCCACCCTCAACTTAATTCTAACCATAACCTTAACAATAACACCAATCCTAACCCTATACCTAACCCACATGCTAACCCTAGCCCTAATACTCACACTCACCCTCACCCTAACCCTAATCCTAAACCTAACTATAAACATAACCCTTAACCTCAACCTAACTGTCACCCTAACCTTAACCCTAACACTAACCCTAATACTAACCCACGAACTAACCCTCCCCTTAACCCTGAATCTAACCCTAAACCTCACCCTCACCCTAACCCTAATCCTAACCCTAACCCTAAACCTCACTCTAACCCTAACCCTCACCCTCACCCTCACCGTAACTCTAACCCTAACCCTAACAATATCACTAATCCTAACACTAAACCTAACCCAACAACAACCCTAATCCTAAAACTCACCCTCACCCAAAACCTAATAATAACCCTAACCCTCACCCTAACCCTAAACTTCATTCTCACTGTAAACCTAACGCTCATTCAAACCCTTACCCTAACTCTAACCCTAACCATAAAGCTCACCCTAAAACTAACCTTAACACTCACCCTCGCCCTGGCCCTCACCCTAAACCTAAACCTAACCCTAATCCTCAAACTAACCCTCACCCTAACCCTAACCCTCACCCTCACCCTAAACCTAACCCTCAACCTAACCCTAACCTTCACGCTCACCGAAAACGTAACCCTAACCCTAACCCTAACAATAACCCTAAGCCTAACCCTCACCTAACCAAAACCCTCACCCTAATCCTAACCCTCACCCTAACCCTAACTCTAACCCTCACCCTCACCCTAACCCTAAACCTCATCCTCTCCCTAAACCTCACACTAACCCGAACCCTAACCCTTACCCTAACACTAAAATTAACCCTAACCCACACCCTTATCTTAACCCTCAACCTCAGCCTAAACCTCAACTTTACCCTTACCATCATCCTCACCCTAACCCTCCCCCTAACCCTAAACCTCATCCAAAAACTCACCCTAACAGTAAACCTAACCATCACCCTAACCCTAACACTCACCCTCAACCTCAAGCTCAGCGTAACCCTAAGCCTAATCCTAACCCTTAACCTAACCCTCACCCTCTCCCTAGTCCTCACCCTAACCCTAATCCAAACCCTAACCCTCATCTTAACCCTCACCCTAAGCCTAAACCTAACAATCACCATAACCCTAATACTCACGCCCACACTCACCCTCAGCATAACCCTAAGCGGAAGGCTAACCCAAACCCTAACACTCACACTCACCCTCACCCTAACCTTAATCCGAAAACTAACCCTACCCCTAAAACTTAACCTCAACCTAACCCTCCCCCTAATCTTAACCCTAATATTAACCCTAACACTAACCCACGAACTAACCCTTTCCCTAACCCTAAATCTAAACATAAACCTCACCCAAACCCTAACCCTAAACCTACCCCTAACACTAAACCTCACCCTCACCCGAATCCTAACCCTCACCCTCACTGTAACTCTAACCCTCACCGTAACCCTCACCTTAACCCTATTCCTAACCCTAAACCTCATCCTAACCCTCACCCTAACCTTAATCTTCACCTTCATGGTAGGCCTAAGCCTAAGCCTAAGCCTAACCCTAACCGTAACCCTCACCCTAACCCTAACACAAACACTAACCCTAACTCTAACCCTAAACCTCACTCTCACCCTAACCCTAACTCTAACCCTAACCCTAAACCTAAACCTCACCCTAACCCTAACCCTAACCCTCAGCCTTAACCTCACTGTTCCCATACCCGATACCCTAACCCTAACAATAACCCTAACCCTAACCTAACACTCACCCTAAACATAACCCTCACCCTAACCCTAAAACTCACCCTAACACTTACCCTCACCCTAACACTAACACTAACAATAACACTAACCTTCACCCTAACCCTAACCCTCACTCAAACCCTAACCCTCACACTCATGCTTGTCCTAAGCCTAAGCCTAAGCCAAAACCTAACCCTAAACCTCACCCTAACCCCAACAATAACACTAAAACTAACTTTAACCCTAAACCTCACCCTCACCCTAACCCTAACTCTAACCCCAACCCTAAACCTAAACCTCATCCTAACCCTAACCCTCACCCTCACCCTCACACTCACTGTAACCGTAACCCTAACACTAACACTAACAATAACCCTAACCCTAACCCTAACCCTCATCCTAAACATAACCTTCACCCTAACCCTAACCCTCACCCTAACACTAACCCTCACACTAAACCTAACCATCACCCTAACACTAAATCTCATCCTAACCCTAACCCTCGTCCTCACCCTAAACCTCACACTAACCATAACACTAATCTTCAATCTAACACTCACCCTCACCCTAACCCTAACCCTCACCCTTACCCTAACCCTCACCCTCAGCCTAACCCTCACATTTACCCTTACTGTCACCCTCACCCTAACTCTCACCCTAACACTAATCCTTATCCTGACCCTCACCCTAACCTTAACTCTCACCCTAACCCTAAACCTCACCCTCAACCTCACCGTCAGCCTAACCCTAAGCCTAACCCTAAACCTAACCCTAAAACACACACTCATCCTCACCCTAACCCTAATCCTAAACCTATCCCTAAGCCAAACGCTCCCCCTAAATCTCACCCTATCCCTAACCCTAACACTAACCCTAACCCTAACCTTCAACCTAACCCTCATTCTAACCCTATCTCTTACCCTAAACCTCACCCTCAGCCTAAACCTAACAATAAACCTAACCCAAACACTAAACCTCAACCTAACCCTAACCTTAACCCTCAGCCTCACCATAACAGAAAACCTAAACCTAACCCTAACAATAATTCTAACCCTATTCCTAAACCTCACCCTAACCATAACCCTCACCCTAACCCAAAACCTCACCCTAACACTTACCCTCACACTAACACTAACCCTAACACTAAACCTCACACTAACCCTAACCATAACCCTAACCCTAAAAATCAACCTAAACCTCACCCTCACCCTAACACTAACCCTAACACTAAACCTCACCCTAACCCTCCCCCTAACCCTAAATCTAAACCTAAACCTCACCCTCACCTTCACCCTAACCCTAAACCTAAACCTCACCCTAACCATAACCCTCACCCTAACCATAACCCTCAACATAACACTTCCGCTCACCCTCACACTAACCCTAAACCTAACACTCACCCACACACTAACTCTAACCCTCAACCTCATCCTAACCCTCACCCTAATCCTAACACTAACCCTAACCCTCACCCTCACCCTAGCCCTCACCCTAAACTTAATTCTAACCTTCATGCTCACCCTAACCCTAACCCTCATCCTCACCCTAAACCTCACACTAACCCTAACCCTAATCCTCAATCTAACCCTCACCATAACCCTAACCCTAAACCTTACCCTAACCCTAAACCTAACCCTAACACTCACCCTTATTTTAACCCTCAGCCTCAGCCTAAACCTCACTTTTACCCTTACCATCATCCTCACCCTAACCCTCCCCCTAAACCTAAACTTCATCCTAACCCTCACCCTAACCGTAAACCAAAATATCACCCTAACCTTAAACTTCACCATCAACCTCACCCTCAGCCTAACCCTAAGCCTAAGCCTAAGACTAACCCTCACACTCACCCTCACCCTAACCCTAATCCTAACCCTAACCCTAAACCTAACCCTTAACCTCAACCTAACCCTCACCCTAACCTTAACCCTAACACTAACCCTAACCCTAAAACATGAACTAACCCTCCCCCTAACCCTAAATCTAAGCCTAAACCTCACACTCACCCTAACCCTAATCCTAACCCTAACCCTAAACCTCACCCTAAACCTAACACTAACCCTCCCCCTCACCCTCACCCTCATTGTAACTCTAACCCTAACACTAACAATAACACTAACTCTAACCCTAACGCTCACCCTAACACTAACCCTATCCCTAAACGTCAACCTAACCCTCACCCTCACCCAAACCCTAATACTAAACCTAACACTAACCCTCACCCTAACCCTCCACCTACCCCTAACTCTAACCCTAAAACTTACCCTCACCCTACCCTAACTCTAACCATAAACCTCACCATAAACCTCACCCTACCCTCACCCTCACCCTCAACCTCAACCTCAACCTCACTGTAACTCTAAACCAAACCTAACCAAACCTAACCATACCATAACACTAACAATAACCCTAACCATTATTCTAACCCTAACCCTAACCCTAACCCTTACCTAAAACTCACCCCAACCTCACCCTCAGCCTAACCCTAACCCTAACCATAACACTAACCCTAACACTCACCGTGACCCATTCCCTAACCATAAACCTAACCCTAATCGAAATACTAAACCTTACCCCAAACTTAAGGCTAACCATTGCCCTAATCCTAACCCTAATCCTCACCCTCATTGTCACCCTAACCCAAACAATATCCCTAACCCTCACCCTAACCCTAAGCCTAACCCTAACCCTAGTCTTCACCCTAACCCTAACCCTAACCTTAACCCTTATCCTAACCCACAGCCTAACTTTAAACCTAACCCTCACCCTAAATCTAACCCTTACTCTTAACTTCACACTTAGCCTAACCCTAAGCCTAATCCTAAACCTCACCCTAACCCACACACTCACCCTCAACCTAACCCTAACCCTAACCCTCACACTAACCCTAACCCTCACCCTCAACCTCACCCTGAGCCTAACCCAAAGCCTAACCCTAACTCTAACCCTAACCCACACACTCACCCTCACCATAACCCTAATCCTAACCCTAACCCTAACCCTAACCCTAAAACTCACCCTCACCCTAGCCTTCACCCTAACACTAATCCTAAACCTAACCCAAACTCTAACCATAACCCTAACCCTCAACCTCACCCTAAACCTAACCCTAACTCTCACCCTCACTGTAAGGGTAACCCTAACCCTAACCTTAACAATAACTGTAACCCTTACGCTAACCCTCACCCTAAAGCTAACACTTACCCTTAACTTAAACCTCGGCCTCAGCCTAATCATCACCTTTACACTTACCATCACCTTACGCTAACCCTCACCCTAACTCTAACCCTCATCCTAACCGTCACCCTAATCGTAACCCTAACCATCACCCTAACCCTATCCCTGACCCTCAACCTCACCCTCAGACTAACCCTAAGAATAAGCCTAAACCTAAACCTAATCCTCAACCTCACCCTAGCCCTCACCCTAACCATAGTCCTAACTCTAACCCTCACCATAACCCTAAACCTAACCCTCACCCACACCCTCATTCTCACCGTAACTCTAACCCTAACCCTATCAATAACACTAACCCTAACCCGAACCATCACCCTAACCTTAACCCTAACCCTCACCCTCATGCTCAGACTAAGCCTAAGACTAAGCCTAAGCCTAACCCTAACCCACACCCTAACCCTCAACCTTACACTAAACCTAACTCTAACCCTAAACCTCACTCTCACCCTAACACTAATTCTAAACCTAACCCTAAACCTAAACCTCATCCTAACCCTAACCTAACACTCACCCTCAGCCTCAGCCGAAACCTAAGCCTAACATTAACCCTAACCCTAACCCTCACACTCACCCTCACCCTAAACCTAACTCTACCCCTAAACCTCACCCTCACCCTAACCCTAAACCTAACAATAAACCTCACCCTAACCCTAAAGCTAACCCTCACACTAAACCTAACCCTCACCCTCACCCTCACGCTCAGCCTAAACCTAAGGCTAAGCCTAACCCTAACCCTAACACTCACACTCATCCTAACCCTAACCCTAATCCTAATCCTAACCCTAGCCCTAACCCTCATCCTCACCCTAACCATCACCGTAACCCTAACATAAACCTAAAACTAACCCTCACACTCAGCCTCACCCTAACCCTAATTCTAACACTGAACAGCACCCACACCCTAACCCTAATGCTAGCCCTAAACATAACCCTAACCCTAACCACCCCCAACTCTGACCCTAACCCTAACACTATCCCTAACCCTAAACCTCAACCTAACCTCACCCTAACCCTAACTCTATCCCTAAATCTCACCCTCACCCTAACCCTCACTCTAACCCTAACCCAAACACTAAACCTTACCCTAACCCTAACCCCAAAACTCACACTCACCCTCACAGTAATCGTAACCCTAAACCTAACCCTAACAATAACCCTAAAGCTAATCCTAACCCTCACCCTAACCATAACCCTCAGCCAAAACCAAACCCTCAACCTTAAACTTACCCTCACCCTAACACTAACCCTAACACTAAAACTAACCCTCACACTAACCCTAACCTTAAACCTAAACCTAAACCTAAACCTCAACCTAAACCTCACCCTCACCCTAACCCTAACACTAACCCTATTCCTAACCCTTACCCTAGCCCTCCTGCTAAACCTATATCTAAACCTAAACCTCACGCTAACCCTAAGCCCAAGCCTAAGCCTAAGCCTAACCCTAACCCTAAAAGTAACCCTAATCCTCAGCCTCACCCTTACCCTAACACAAACCCTAACCCTAACCAACAACCTCACCCTCAGCGTAACCCTAAGCCTAACCCTAAACCTAAACCTAACCATCACCTTAAACCTAACACTAACCCTAACCCTAACCCTTAACCAAACCCTAATCCTCAGCGTCCCCCTCACCCTAATCCAAACACTAAATCTAACCCTCACACTCACACTCAACCTAAACCTAATCCTCAACCTAACCCTATCCCTAAACCTAACCCTCACATTACCCTTCAGCCTAGCCCTCACCCTAACGCTAATCCTAATCCTAAAACTTATGCTAACCCTCAGGTAAACTCTAACCTTAACCCTCACCCTAACCCTAACCCTCAACGTAAGCCTCAACCTAACCCTAACTCTATAGCTAACCTTAACCCTCACCCTCACTGTCACCATAACTGTAACCCAAAACCTAAGCCTAAAAGTAACCCTAACCCTCACCCTCACCCTAACACTAATCATAAACCTAACCTACCCCTAACCTTAACGCTAACACTAACCCTAAACCTAACCCACGAACTAACCCTCCCCCAACTCTAAATATAAACATAAACCTGACACTCACCCTAAACCTAATCCTAACCCTAACCCTAAACCTCACCCTAACACTAACCCTAAGCCTCACCCTCACCCTCACCCTCAATTTAACTCTAACTCTAACCCTAACAATAACACTAATCCTAAACCTAAATCTAACCCTAAGCCTAACCCTAACCCTAATCCTAAAACACACCCTCACCCTAACCCTAATCCTAACCATTACCCTAACCCTCACCCTCACCATAACCTTAACCCTCATCCAAACCCTCACCCTAACCCTAATCTTAACCCTAATTCTCCTCCTAACCCTCACCCTAAACTTAACACTAACCCTGACCCTAAACCTCAAAATCAGCTTCAACCTAACCCTAATTCAAACCCTAAACCTCACCCTCACCCTAAACCTAACCATAACCCTAACCCTAAAACTCACCACAACCCTAACCCTAAAGCTCACCCTCCCCCTAGCCCTCACCCTAACAATAATCCCAACCCTAAACCTCATCCTAAACCTCATCCTGTCACTAACCCTAACCCTCATCCTTACCATCACCCTAAGCCTAAACCAAACTCTCAAACTAACTCTAAACCTCACCCTCACCATAACCCTTACCCTAACCCTTACCCTAACCCTAAATTTAACCCGAACCCTAACGCTCACTCTAAACCTAACCCTAACCCTCACCCTAACCCTAATCCTCACCATCACCATCAGCCTCAGCCCAAGCCTAAGCCTAATCCTAACCATAACCCTAACCCTCACACTCAACCTAAGCCTAACCCTAATCCTAATCCAAACCCTAAGCCTAAACCGACACTCAACCTAATCCTAACACTAACCCTAACCCTAACCCTAACCCTTGCCTAATCCTCAACCCCAACCTCACCCTCAACCTAACCCTAAGCCTAACCCTAACACTAACCCTAACCCTCATCGTAACCCAAAACTTAACCTTAACCATAACCCTAACCGAAACACTAACCCTAACCCCAAACCTAAACCTAACCCTTACCCTAACTGTAACCCTAATCCTCAACCTCAATGTCACCGTAACCCAAACAATAACCCTAACCCTCACCCTAACCCTAAGCCTAACCCTAACCCTAACCCTCACACTCACCCTCACCCGAACCCTAATCCTAAACCTATACCTATCCCTAAACCTAACCCTCACATTAACCCTCACCCTAGCCCTCAAACTGACCCGAATCCTAACCCTAAACCTCATCCTAAACCTCACCCTAACCCTAACCTTAACCCTCACACTAACCCTAACCCTGAACCTAAACCTCGCCCTAACCCTAAACCGAATCCTCACCCTCACCCTTACTCTCAACTTAACTCTAACCCTAAACATAACAATAACCCTAAACCTAAACCTAACCCTAACCAACAAACTCACCGTAACTCTAAACCTAACCATAACACTAAAACTCACCCTAATCCTCACCCTTACCTTCACCCTAAGTCAAACCCTAATCCTCACCCAAACCCTCACCCTCAGCCTAACCCTAAGCCTAAAGAAACCCTAGCCCTAACCATCACCTTAACCCTAACCCTAACCCAAACCCTAACCCTGAACCAAAACCTAATCCTCAGCTTCACCCTCACCCTATCCCAAACCCTAACCCTAACCCTCACCCTAACCCTAAACCTAACCCTAAACCTAACCCTCACACTCACCCTCACCATAACCATAATATTAAACCTAACCCTATCCCTAAACCTATCCTTCACATTAACCCTCAGCCTAGCCCTCATGCTAACCCTAAACCTTAACCTAACCCTCACCCTAACCCTACCCCTAAACCTCACCCTCACCTTCAGCCTCACTTTAACTCTAACTCGAACCCTAACAATAACACTAATCCTAAACCTAAACCTAACCCTAACCCTAAACCTAATCCTACCACACACCCTCACCCTAACCCTAATCCTAACCATAGCACTAACCCTCACCCTAAACCTCACACTAACCCTAACACTAATCCTCAATCTAACCCTTACCCTCACCCTAACCCTAACCCTCACCATTACCCTAACACTAACCCTAACCATAACCATAATCATAACCCTCTACCTCAGCCTCACATTCAAAGCAAACATAACCCAAATCATAACACTAACAATAACCCTAACACTCACCCTAATCCTAATCCTACCCCTACCCCTAAACCTCACCCTAGCCCACACCCTAAACCTAAGCCTAAGCCTAACCCTCACCCTAACTCTAACTCTAACCCTAACCCCAAACATCAACCGAACCCTAACCTTCAACCTCACCCTCAGCCTAACTCTAATCCTAACCTGAACCCTAAACTTAACCCACACACTCACAGTCACCTTAACCCTAGACCTAATCCTAACCTTAACACTAACCCTCACCCTCACCCTAAACCTCACCCTAAACCTAACCATAACCCTCAACCTCAGCCTCACATTCACAGCAAACTTAACCCAAACCATAACACTAAAAATAACCCTAACCCTCACCCTCAACCTAACCCTAAACCTAAACCTAAACCTAACACTAAACCTAACCCTAACCCTAAACCTAAACCTGACCCTAACCCTAATCCTAACCCTCACCCTCACCATCACAGTAACCATAACCCTAACCCTAACCCTTACAATAACCCTAACCCTAACCCTATACCTCATCGTAACCATATCCTTCACCCTAACCCTAACCCACACCCTAAAGCTTATCCTCACCTTAACCCTAACCCTCACACTCACCCTAACCCTCACCCTAATCCTAATCCTAACCCTAAGCCTAACCCTCTCCTGCACCTTAACCCTCACCCTAAACCTAACTCTAACACTAACCCTAACCCTAACCCTCACCCTCAGCCTCACTCTAACCCTAACTCTAACCCTAAACCTCCCCCTTCCCCCACCCTAACTCTAAACCTAACCCTAAACATCACCCAAACCCAAACCCTAAACCTCACCCTCACCCTAGCCCTCACCCTAATCCTAATCCTAACACTAAACCTCACTCTAACCTAACCTTAATCTTAATCCTAACCCTACACCTAACCCTCACCCTCACCCTAACCCTCACCTGAACCCTAACCCTAACACTAACCCTCACCTTCACTCTAATCCTAACCATAACTGTAACCCTAAACCCCACCCTCACCCTAACCCTCACCCTAAACCTAAACCTCCCCCCTACCCTAACCCTAATCCTCACCCTCACCCTAAAACTCACCCTAACCCTAATCCTAACCCTCCCCCTAGCCCTAACCCTAACCCTCACCCTAATGCTAACCCTCACCCTCAACCTCACCCTCAGCCTAACCCTAAGCCTAACCCTAAACCTAACCCTAACACGAATATTCACCCACACCATTATCCTAATCCTAACCCTAAAACTTACCCTCACCCTCACCCTAACCCTCACCTGAACCCTAACCCTAACACTAAACCTCACCTTCACTCTAATCCTAACCATAACTGTAACCCTAAACCCCACCCTCACCCTAACCCTCACCCTAAACCTAAACCTCCCCCCTACCCTAACCCTAATCCTCACCCTCACCCTAGCACTCACCCTAAACCTAATCCTAACCCTAACCCTCATCCGAACCCTCCCCGTAGCCCTAACCCTAACCCTCACCCTAATGCTAACCCTCACCCTCAACCTCACCCTCAGACTAACCCTAAGCCTAACCCTAAACCTAACCCTAACACAAATATTTACCCGCACCATTACCCTAATCCTAAACCTAAACCTTACCCTCCCCCTAATTCTCAACCTAACCCTAACCCTAACACTAATACTACCCTTAACCCTCAACCTAACTTTCACCATAACCCTACCTCTAACCCTAAACCTCAACATCACCCTAAACCTAACTCTAACCATAACCCAAACCCTAAACCTCACCATAAAACTAAACCTCACCCTCACCCTCAGCCTAAAACTAAACCTGACCCTAACAATAACCCTAACACTAATCCTTACCCTCACCCTAACCATAATGCTCACCCTAACCCAAAACCACACCCTAACACTTACCCTCACCCTAAAACTAGCCCTAACCCTAATACTAACCCTCACACTAATCCTAACCCAAACCCTAAAATTCACCCTAACCCTAAGCCTATATCTATCCCTAAACCTCACGCTCAGCCTAACCCTGACCCTAACCCTAACCCTAACCCTCACCGGCACACTCAACCTCACTATAACTCTAACCCTAACCCTAACCCTAACACTAACCCTAACCCTAACCATCACTTTAACCCTAATCCTCACCCCCACCCTCAGCCTCAGCCTAACCCTAAGCCTAACCGTAACCCTCAGACTAACCTCACCGAAACCCTAACCCTAACACTAACCCTAGCCCTAAACCTAATCCTAACCCTAAACCTAACCCTCATTATCAGCATCACCCCCACCCTAACCTAAACTCTAACCCGAACACTCACCCTAACCCTAAGCCCAAACCTAACCTTAACCCTAACCTTCACACTCACTCTACCCTAAACCTAATCCTAAACCTAACACTATTCCTAAAACTAACCCTCACCATAATCCTCACCCTAGCCCTCACCCTAACCCTAATCCTAACCCTAAACCTCAAACTAAACCTAAATCTACCCCTAATCCTCAACCTGACCCTAACACTAACTCTAACCCTAACACTAACACTAAAGCTCACCCTAACCCTAACCCTAACCCTCACCCTAACCCTAAACCTCACCCTCACCCTCAGCCTATCGCTAAACCTAACCCTAAACCTATCCCTAACACACACTCACCCTCAACCTAACACTAATCCGAACCCTAAACATAACCCTTCCCCTAAATCTCACCCTAACCCTAACCTTAACACGAACGCTAACCCTAAACCTCAACTTAACCGTCACCCTAACCCTAACTCTAAACCTAAACCTCACCATCATGCTAAACCTAACTCTAACCCTAACCCAAACCCTAAACCTCACCCTAACCCTAACCCTAACACTCATCCTCACCCTCACCGTAACCATAACCCTAAACCTAAACCTAACAATAACCCTAAACCTATTCCGAACCCTCACCCTAACCATAACCCTCACCCTAACCCAAACCATCACCCTATTACTTACCCTCACCCTAACACTAACCCTCACCCTAACATTAACCCTCACACTAACCCAAGCCCTAACCCTAACCCTAAACTTCAACCTAACCCAGACCCTCACCCTAACCCTAAAAATAACCCTAAACATAACCCTCACCCTAACCCCCCCTTAAAGTTATATCTAACCCTCAACCTCACCCTCACACTCACCCTAACCCTAACCCTAAACCCCACCCTAACCCTAACCCTACACCTCACCCTCATGCTCAGCCTAAGCCTAAGCCTAAACTTAACCCTAACCCTAACACTCACCATAACCCCAACACTAACACAAAACCTAACTCTAAACCTAAACCTCACCCTCAAATTAACCCTAACACTAACCCTAACCCTAAACTTAAGCCTCATCCTAAACCTCACCCTCACCCTCACCCTCACCGTAACTGTAACCCTAACCCTAAACCTAACAATAACACTAACACTAACCCTAAACCTCATACTAACCATAACCTTCACCCTAATCCTAACCCTCACCCTAACACCTACCCTCATCCTAACACTAACCCTAACCCTAACACTAACCCTCACACTAAACCTAACCCTCACAATAACCCAAAACCTCACCCTAACCCTAAACCTCAACCTGAACCTAGCCCTCAACCAAACCCTAACCCTCATCCCCACCCTAAAACTCACAATAACCATAACACTAATCCTCAATCTAACCCTCAACCTCACCCTAACCCTAACCCTCACCGTTACCCTAACCCGAATGCTCAGCCTAACCCTCACCTTTACCCTTACTGTGACCCTCAACCTCACCCTCACCCTAAATCTAAACCTCATCCTATCCCTCACCCTAATGGTAACCCCAACCATCACCCTAATCCTAACCCTCACCCTCAGCCTCAACCTAATCCTAAGCCTAAGTCTAAGCCTAACCCTAACCCTCACCCTCACCCTAGCCCTCACCCTAACCCTAATCCTAACCCTAACTCTCATCCTAACCCTTAACCTAACCATAACCCTAACCATCTTCCTAAACCTAATCCTCATCAACACCCATACCCTCAACCTAACTCTAAGCCTAAGCCGAACCCTAACCCTAACCCTCACACTCACCCTCACTGTAAAACTTATCCTAAAACAAACACTAATCCTAGCATTATACCTCAACCTAACCTTCACCATAACCCTAACCCTAACACTAACGCTAACCCTAACCCTCACCCTAAATCTCCCCCTAACAGTATCTCTAACCCTAAACCACACCCTCACCCTAACCATAACCCTAAACCTAAACCTCACCCTAACCCTGATCCTAAACCTCACCATCACCCTCACCCTCACTGTAACTCTAACCCTATCCCTAATACTAACCCTCACCCTCACCCTAAACCTAACCCTAACCCTAACTCTCAGCGTCACCATAATGCTAACCCTGAACCTAACCCTAAACCTCACCCTAATGCTAACCCTAACCCTCACCCTCACTCTAACCCTCATCCTAACCCTAATGCTAACCCTAAACCTCACCCTCACCCTCAGGCTCGGCCTAAGCCTAAGCCTAAGCCAAAGATTAACCCTGACCCTCACCCTAACCCTAACCCTAACCGTAACACTAACCCTAACCCTAACCCTCACACTAACCCTCAACCTAACACTAACTCTAAACCTAAACCTCACCCTAACCCTAACCCTAACCCTCACCCTCACCCTCACCCCTTGCCTAATATTAAACCTAATCCTAACCCCAACCATAACCCTAAAAATAAGAGTAACCCTTACCCTAACACTCACCCTAACCCTAACCCTAACACTCACCCTCACCATAGCCCATAACCAAACCCTAAGCCTAAGCCTAACCCTCACCCTAACCCTCACTCTAATCCTAACCCAACACTATATTTAACCATAAGCCTCACCCTCACCCTAACTCTAATCCTAACCCTAACCCTAACTCTAACCCTCCCCTTAACTCTCACCCTAACCCTAACCTTAAAAGGAACACTAACCCTAACCCTCAACCTAACCCTCACCTTAATCCTAACTCTAACCTAAACCTCACCCTGACCCTAAACCCAACTCTAACATTAACCCAAACCCTAAACCTCACTCTAACCCTAACCCTAACCCTCATCCTCACCCTCACTGTAACCGTAAACCTAAACCTAACAATAAGAATAACCTTAACCCTATTCCTAACCCTCACCCTAACACTTGCTCTCACCCTACCACTAACCCTAAACCTCACCCTAACCCTCTCCCTAACCCTATATGTAACCCTCAACCTCACACTCACCCTAAACATAACCTTAAACCCCACATTAACCCTAACCATAACCATCACCCTTATGCTCGGCCTAAGCCTAAGCCTAAGCCTAAGCCTAACACTAACCCTAAACATCACCCTAACCCCAACAATAACACTAAACCTAACTCTAAACCTACACCTCACCCTCACCCTAACCCTAATTCTAACCCTAACCCTAAACCTAAACCTCATCCTAACCCTAACCCTCACCCTCACCCTCACCCTCACCCTCACCGTAAAAATAACCCTAACCCTAACAATAACCCTAACCCTAACCCTAACCCTCATACTAAGCATAACCTTCACCGTAACCCTAACCCTCACCCTAAACCTAACCCTCATCCTAACATTTACCCTCACCCTAACACTAACACTCACGCTAACACTAACCCTCACACTAACCCTAACCATCACCCTAACCCTAAAATTCACCCTAACCCTAGCCCTCAACCTCAACCTAGCCCTCAACCTAACCCTAACCTTCATCCTCATCCTAAAACTCACACTAACCCTAACAGTAATCCTCAATCTAACGCTCACCCTCACCCTAACCCTAACACTCACCCTTACCGTTAACCTCACCCTCAGCCTAACACTCACCTTTTCCCTTACCATCACCCTTACACTAAACCTCAGCCTAAAACTAATCCTCATCCTAACCCTCACCCTGACGGTAACCCCAACCATCACCCTAACCCTAACCCTCACACTCACCCTCAGCCTCAGCCTAAACCTAAGCCTAAGCCTTGGCCTAACCCTAACCCTCACCCTCACCCTAACCCTAAACCTCATCCTAACACTTAACCTAACCATAAACCTAACCATCTTTCTAAACCTAATCCTCATCCATACCCATATCCTTAGCCTATCCCTAACCCTAAGCCGAACCCTAACCTTAACCCTCTCACTCACCCTCACTGTAAACCTAATCCTAAACCTAACCCTATTCCTAAAATTAAACCTCAGTCTAACACTCACCCTAACCCTAACCCTAACCCTAACCCTAATGCTCACCCTGAACCTCCCCCTAATCCTAACTCTAACCCTAAACGTCACCCTCACCCTAACCCTAACCCTAACCCTAAACCTCAACCTAAACCTAATCCTTACCCTCAACCTAACCCTCACTGTAACTCTAACACTAACCCTAATCCTAACCTCACCCTCACCCTAACCCTAACCCTAACACTCACCCTTATCGAACATTCACCCTCACCGTAACACTAACCCTAACCCTAACCCTAAACCTCAACATAACCCTAAAAATAACCCTCAACCTCACCCTAGCACTCACCCTAAACCTAATTGTAACCTTAAACCTCATCCAAAACCTCGCCCTAACCCTAACCCTAACCCTAAACCTAATTCTAACCCTCAACATAACCCTAAACCTGACCCCAACGTAACCCTAACCCTAACTCTCACCCTAAACCTAAACCTCGTCCTAACACTAACCCTCACCCTCACCCTAACCCTAACACTAATCCTAACCTTAAATCTCACCCTATACCTCACCCTAACCCTAAATCTAACCCGAAACCTGACCCTCACCCTAACCCTCACCCTAACCCTCACCCTAACCCTAAAACTCACCCACAACCTAGCCTTCACCCTAACCCTAATGCGAACCTTAACCCTCATCCTAACCCTCACCCTAACCCTAAACCTAACCCTCAAACTAACCCTAAACCTCACCCCTAACCTTACCCGAAGTCTAACCCTAAGCCTAACCCTAAACCTAACCCTAACCCACACACTCACCCTCAACCTAACCCTAACCCTAACCCTCACCCTAACCCTAACCCTCATCCTTAACCTCACCCTTAGCTAACCCTAAGCCTAACCCTAAACCTAAACCTAACACACACACTCACCATCACCCTAATGCTAATCCTAACCCTAACCCTAACCCTCACCCTCACCCTTGCCTTCACCCTAACCCTAATCCTAAACCTAACTCAAACTCTAACCATAACCCTAACCCTAAACCTCACCCTAAACCTAACCCTTACCCTCAACCTCACTGTAAGGGTAACCCTAATCCTAACCCTAACAATAACCGTAACCCTAACTCTTACCCTCACCCTAACCATAACAATCACCCTAAACCTAACCTTCATCCTAACACTTGCCCTCAACCTTATCTTAACCCTAAGCCTCAGCCTAATCCTGACCTTTATGCTTACCAATACCCACACCCTAACCCTCACCCTAATACTAACCCTAATCCTTACCCTCACCCTAACCATAACCCTAACCATCACACTAACCCTATCCTTCACCCTCAACCTCACCCTCAGACTAACCCCACGCCTAAGCCTAAACCTAACCCTAACCCTCAACCTCACCCTAGCCCTCACCCTAACCATAATCCTAACCCTAACCCTCACCCTAACCCTAACCCTAACCTTACCCATAAACCCCACCCTAACCCTAAACCTAACCCTCACCCGCACCCTCACCCTCACCGTAACTCTAACCCTAACCCTATCAATAACACTAAACCTCACCCGAACCATCACCCTAAACCTAACCCTAACCCTCACCCTCATGCTCAGACTAATCCTAAGCCTAACCCTAACCCTAAACCTACCTCTCAACCTAACCCTATTCCTAACCCTAACCCTAACTCTAAACCTAAATCTCACTCTCACCCTAACACTAATTCTAACCCTAACCCTAAACCTAAACCTCATCCTAACCTTAACCCTAAGACTCACCCTCACCCTCATCCTAAACCTATGCTTAACATTAACCCTAATCCTAACCCTCACACTCACCCTCACCCTAAACCTAACTCTACCCCTAAACCTCACTATCACCCTAACCCTAAATCTAACACTAAACCTCACCCTAACCCTAACCCTAAGCTCACCCTAAACCTAACCCTCACCCTCACCCTCAGCCTAAACCTAAGGATAACCCTAACCCTAATCCTAACCCTCACAATCACCCTAACCCTAAACCTAATGCTAATCCTAACCCTAGCCCTAAACCTCACCCTCACCACAAACCTCACCCTAACCCTAAAACTAACCCTGAAACTAACCCTCACACTCAGCCTCAACCTAACCCTAATTCTAACACTAAACCTCACTCACACTATAACCCTAACGCTAACCTTCATCCTGACCCTAACACTAACACTAAACTTAAATCTAACCCTAATCCTCCCCCTCAACCTAACCCTCACTCTAACCCTAACCCAAACACTAAACCTCACCCTAACCCTAAACCTCACCCTCACCCTAGCCTTCACCCTAACCCTAATTCTAATCCTCACCCTCACCCTAACCCAAAGCGTCATCCTCACACTAAGCCTCACCCTAACCCTAACCCTAATCCTCAATCTAACCCTCACATAACCCTTACCATAACCCTAAACTTAACCCTAACCCACACACTTATCTTAAACCTCACCCTCAGCCTAAACCTCACTTTTACCCTTACCATCATCCTCACCCTTACCCTCCCCCAAACCCTAAACCTCATCCTAACCCTAACCCTAGCCGTAAACCTAAACATCACCCTATCCCTAACCCTCACCCTCAACCTCAAGCTCAGCCTAACCCTAAGCCTAAGCCTAACCCTTACCCTAAACCTCACCCTCTCCCTAGCCTTCACCATAACCCTAATCCTAACACTAACCGTCATCCTAACCCTCACCCTAACCCTAAACATAACCATCACCCTAACCATAATCCTCAAGCCCACACTCACCCTCAGCCTAACCCTAACCCTAACACTCACACTCACGTTCAACCTAACCCTAATCCTAAACCTAACTCTACCTCTAACCCTTAACCTCAACCTAACCCCCACCCTAACCTTAACCCTAACACAAACCCTAACCCTAACCCACGAACTAACCCTCCCCCTAAGCTTAAATCTAAACATAACCTCACCCTCACCCTAACCCAGTCCTACCCCTAACCCTAAACCTCACCCTCACCCTAACCATAACCCTCACACTCACCCTCACTTTAACCCTAACTCTAAACCTAACAATAACACTAATCCTAACCCTTAACCTAACCCTAACCATAACCATAACACTAATCCTAACACACACCCTCACCCTAACCCTAATCCTAACCATGACCCTAACCCTCACCCTCACCATAACCTTTACCCTCATCCAAACCGTCACCCTAACCCTAAACCTAACCCTGAACCTCACCCTAACACTAACCCTAACCCTCACCCTCAACCTAGACCTCACCCTAACCCTAATCCTAACCCTAATTCTCCTCTTAATCCTCAGCCTAAACCTAACACTAATTCACACCCTAACCCTAAACCTAACCCTAACCCTCAACCTAACCCTAACCCTCAAACTCAAGGTAACACTAACTCTAACGCTCATCCAATCCCTAAACTTAACACAAACCCTAACTCTCACCCTAACTTTAATCCTAACCCTCACCCTAACCCTGAACCTCACCCTCAGCCTAACCCTAAGCCTAAACCTAACCCTAACTCTAACCCAAACAATCACCCTAACTCTTATCCTAATCCTAATCCTAACCCTAAGCCTAACCCTCACCCTCACACTAACCCTCATCCTAAACCTAACTCTAACACGAACCCTAACCCTAGCCCTCACAATCAGCCTCAACCTAAACCTAACTCTAACCCTAAAGCTCACCCTCACCCTAAACCTAACCATAACACTAACCCTTAAACCTCACCACAACCCTAACCCTAAACCTCAACCTCAACCTAGCCCTCACCCTAACCCTAATTCTAAACCTAACCCTCATCCTAACCCTCACCCTAACACTAACCCTAACCCTCACCCTCACCATCACCCTAACCCTAAACTTAAACTTAATGCTCAACCTAACCCTCACTCTCAACCTCACCGTAACCCTTACCTTAACCCTCACCCTAACCCTAAATTTAACCCGTACCCTAACTCTCACATAAAACCTAAACTTAACCCTCACCCTAACCCTAACCCTCAAACTCACCTTCACCCTCAGCCTAAGCCTAAGTCTAATCCTAACCCTAACTCTAACCCTCACACTCACCCTAAGCCTAACCCTAATCCTAATCCTAACCCTAAGCCTAACCCTCACCCTCACTCTAACCCTCACCTTAACCCTAACCCAAACACTAACCCTAACCCTAACCCTAACCCTCAGCCTCACCCTAACCTTAACTCTAACCCTAAACCTCCCCCTCCCCCTAACCCTAACCCTTACCCTCAACCTAAGCCTAACCCTCACCCTCAACCTCAACCTCAGCCTAACCCTAAACCTAACCCTAAACCTAACGCTAACACACACACTCACCCTCACACTAACACTAATCCTAAACCTTTCCCTAACCCTAACCCTCCCTCAAATTTTCACCCTAACCCTAACCCTAACACTAATCCTAACCCTAACCCTCAACCTAACCCTCACCCTAAATCTAACTCTAACCCTAAACCTCACCCTCACCCTAAACCTAACTCTAACCCAAACACAAACCCTAACCCTCACCCTAACCCTAACCCTAACCATCACCCTAACCCTAATCCTCACCCCCATCCTCACCCTCATCCTAAACCAAAGCCTAAACCTAACCCTATCCCTAACACTCGCACTCACCCTCACCCTAACCCTAATCTTAACCCTACCCCTAAACATTAACCTCAACCTAACCCTTACCCTAACCTTAACCCTAACACTAACCCTAACCTTAACCCACGAAATAACCCTCCCCCTAACCCTAAATCTAACCATAAACCTCACATCACCCTAACCCTAATCCTACCCCTATCCCTAAACCTCACCCTAACCCTAACCATAACCCTCACCCTCACTTTAACTCTAACTCAAACCCTAACAATAACACTAATCCTAACCCTAAATCTAACCCTAACCCTAACCATAACCCGAATCCTAACACACACCCTCACCCTAACCCTAATCCTAACCATAACCCTAACACTCACCATAATCTTAACCCTCACCCAAACCCTCACCGTAACTGTAACCCTAACCCTAAACCTCACCCTCACCCTAGCCCTCACCCTAACCCTAATCCTAACCCTAATTCTCATCCTAACCCTCACCCTCAACCTAACACGAACCCACTCCCTAACCCTAAACCTAACCCTAAACCTCAACTTAACCCTAACCCGCATGCTCAATATAACCCTAATCCTAACCTTCACCCAAACCCTAAACTTAACCGGAACCCTAACTCTCACCCTAACCCTAATCCAAACGCTCACCGTAACCCTCACCCTCACCCTCAGCCTAACCCTAAGTCTAACCCTAACCCTAACACTAACCCTCACAATCACCCTAACCCTTATCCTAAACCTAATCCTAACCCTAAGCCTAAGCCACACCCTCACCCTAACCCTCAGCCTAAACCTAAATCTAGCATGAACCCTAACCCTAACCCTCACAATCAGCCTTACCCTAACAATAACTCTAAACCTAAAGCTCACCCTTACCCTAAACCTAACCATAAGGCTAACCATATACCTCACCAAAGCCCTAACCCTAAACCTCAACTTCACCCTTGCACTCACACTAACCCTAATCCTTACACTAACCCTCATCCTAACACTCACCCTAACACTAACTCTAACCCTCAACCTCACCATCACACTAACCCTAAACTTAACCCTAACACTCAACCTAACCCTAACCCTCACCCTCACAGTAACCCTTACCCTAACCCTCACCCTAACCCTAAATTTAACTCGAACCCTAACTCTCACCCAAGCCCTAAACTGAACCCTCACCCTAACCCTAACCCTCAAATTCACCCTCACTCTCAGCCTAAGCCTAAGCCTAATCCTAACCCTAAACCTAACCCTCACACTCACCCTAAGCCTAACCATAATCCTAATCCTAACCCTAAGCCTAAACCTCACCCTCACACTAACCCTCACCTTAACCCTAACCCTAACACTAACCCTAACCCTAACCCTCACCCTCAGCCTCACCCTAACCTTAACTCTAACCCTAAAACTCACCCTCCTCCTAACCCTAACCCTTACCTTCACCCTAACCCTAAACCTCACCCTCAACCTCAACCTCAGCCTAACTCTAAACCTAACCCTAAACCTAACCCTAACACATACACTCTCCCTCACACTAACCATAATCCTAACCCCCATCCTCACCCCCAGTCTAACCCTAAGCCTAAGCTTAACCCAAGCCCTAACCCTCACACTCAACCTCACCTTAACCCTAACACTAACCCTACACCTAACCCTTAACCTCAACCTAACCCTCACCCTAACCTTAACCCTAACACTAACCCTAACCCCAACCCACGAAATAACCCTCCCCCTAACACTAAATCTAACCATAAACCTCACCCTCACCCTAACCCTAATCCTACCCTTATCCCTAAACCTCACCCTAACCCTAACCATAACCCTCACCCTCACTTTAACTCTAGCTCAAACCCTAACAATAACACTAATCCTAACCCTAAATCTAACCCTAACCCTAACCATAACCCGAATCCTAACACACACCCTCAACCTAACCCTAATCCTAACCATACCCCTAACCCTCACCCTCACCCTCACCATAATCTTAACCCTCACCCAAACCCTAACCGTAGCCCTAACCCTAACCCTAAACCTCACCCTCACCCTAGCCCTCACCCTAACCCTAATTCTCCTACCCTCACCCTTAACCTAACACTAACCCACTCCCTAACCCTAAACCTAACCCTAAAACTCAACCTAACCCTAACCCGCACGCTCAACATAACCCTAACCCTAACCCTCACCCAAACCCTAAACTTAACCGGAACCCTAACTCTCACCCTAACCCTAATCCAAACGCTCACCGTAACCCTCACCCACACCCTCAGCCTAACCCTAAGTCTAACCCTAACCCTAACACAAAAAACCCTCACAATCACGCTAACCCTTATCCTAATTCTAATCCTAACCCTAAGCCTAAGCCACATCCTCACCCTAACCCTCATCCTAAACCTAAATCTAACATGAACCCTAACCCTAACCCTCACAATCAGCCTTAACCTAACACTAACTCTAACCCTAAAGCTCACCCTTACCCTAAACCTAACAATAAGGCTAACCATATACCTCACCAAAACCCTAACCCTAAACCTCAACCTCACCCTTGCCCTCACACTACCCCTAATCCTAACCCTAAACCTCATCCTAACCCTCACCCTACCACTAAATCTAACCCTCACCCTCACCATCACACTAACCCTAAACTTAACCCTAACACACAACCTAACCCTAAACCTCACCCACACAGTAACCCTTACCCTAACAATCACCCTAACCCTAAATTTAACCCGAATCCTAACTCTCACCCAAACCCTAAACTTAACCCTCACCCTAACCCTTACCCTCAAACTCAACCTCTCTCTCAGCCTAAGCCTAAGCCTAATCCTGAATCTAACCCTAACCCTCACACTCACCTTAAGTCTAACCTTAACACTAACCCTAACCCTAACCCTCACCCTCAGCCTCACCCTAACCCTAACACTAACCCTAAACCTCAGCCTCCCCCTAAACCTAACCCTTACCTTCACCCTAACCCTAAACCTCACCCTCAACCTCAACCTCAGCCTAACTCTAAACCTAACCCTAAACCTAACCCTAACACATACACTCTCCCTCACCCTAACCATAATCCTAACCCCCATCCTCACCCTCAGTCTAACCCTAAGCCTAAGCTTAACCCTAGACCTAATCCTCACACTCAACCTCACCCTAACCCTAACACTAACCCTACACCTAACCCTTAACCTCAACCTAACCCTCACCCTAACCTTAACCCTAACACTAACCCTAACCCTAAACCACGAACTGACCCTCCCCCTGACCCTAAATTTAACCTTTACCCTCGCCCTCACCCTAACCCTAATCCTACCCCTATCCCTAAACCTCAGCCTAACCCTAACCCTAACCCTCACCCTCACCCTCACTTTAACTCTAACTCTAACCCTAACAATAACACTAATCCTAACCCTCAACCTAACCTAACCCTAACCATAACCCTAATCCTAACATACACCCTCACCCTAACGCTAATCCTAACCATAACCCTAAACCTCAGCCTCACCATAATTTTAACCCTCATCCAAACCCTCACTCTAACCCTAACCCTATCCCTAAACCTCACCCTAACCATAACCCTAACCCTCAACCTCACCCTAGACCTCACCCTAACCCTAATCTTAACCCTAATTCTCCTCCTAACCCTCACCCTAAACCTAACACTAACCCACACCCTAACCCTAAACCTATCCCTAACCCTCAACCTAACCCTAACACTCACACTCACAGTAACCCTAACCCTAACCCACACATAACCCTAACCCAAACCCCAAACATAACCCGAACCCTAACTCTCACCATAAACCTAACCCTAATCCTCACTCCCATCCTCACCCTTAGCCTAACCCTAAGCCTAAACCTAACCCTATCCCTAAACCTCACAATCACCCTAACCCTTATCCTAATACTAATCTTAACCCTAATCCTAAACCTCACACTCAAACTAACCCTCATCCTAACCCTAACTATAACACGAACCCTAAAACTAAACCTCACAGTCAGCCTCAACCTAACCGTAACTCTAACCCGCACACTCACCCTCACCCTTACCCTAATCCTAACCCTAACCCTAACCCTTAACCTCAACCTAACCCTCACCCTAAACTTAACCCTAACAATAACCCTAACCCTAACACTAACCCTAACCCTAACCCACGAACTAACCTTCACCCTAACACAAATCTTACCCTAAACCTCACCCTCACCCTAACCCTAATCCTAACCCTAACCCTAACCTCACCCTAACCCTAAACCTAACCCTCACCCTTACCCTCAGCATGACTCTAACCATAACCCTAACAATAACACTAATCCTAACCCTAATCCTAAACCTAACCCTAACCCTAACCCTAATCCTAACACTCACCCTCACCCTAATACTAATCCTAACCCTAACCCTCACCGAACCCTCACTTTAACTCTAACCCTAACAATAACACTAGTCCTAACCCTAACCCTAACCCTAACCCTAACCCTAATCCTAACCATAACCCTAACCCTCACCCTCACCATAATTTTAACCCTCATCCAAACCCTCATTCTAACGTAACCCTGACCCTAAACCTCTCCCTAACACTAACCCTAACCCTCACCCCAGCCCTCACCCTAACCCTAACCCTAATGCTAACACTAATTCTCCTCCTAACCCTCACCCTAAACCTAACACTAAAACAAACCCTAATCCTAATCCTATCCCTAACCCTCAACGTAACCCTAACCCTCACACTCACAGTAACCCTAACCTTAGCCCTCACCCAAACCCAAAACATAACTCGAACCCTCTCTCACTCTAACCCTAACCCTAATCCTCACTCCCATCCTCACCCTCAGCCTAAACCTAAGCCTAAACCTTACCCTATCCCTCACCCGAACCCTAACCCGAACCCTCACTGTAACACTAACCCTCATCCAAACCCTCAACCTTACCCTCACCCTCTCACTAGCCCTCACCCCAACCCTAAACCTAAACCTAATCCTCAACCTAACCCTCACCCTAACCCTAACCCAAACCCTCACCCTAACCCTAAACCTAACTCTAAACCTCAACCTAACCCTAACCCTCATGCTCATCCTAACTATAACCGTAACGCTCAGGCTAGCCCTAAACTTAACCCAAACCCTAACTCTCAAACTAAACCTAACCCTAACACTCACCCTAACACTAACCCTCACCCTCACCCTCAGCATAACCCTAAGCTTAAACATAACCTTAACCCTCACACTCACCCTAAACCTTACCCTAATCCTAACCCTAAACCTAAGCCTTACCCTCACCCTCACCCTAACCCTCACCCTAACCCTAACTCTAACACTAACCCTAACCCTAAACATCACAATCAGCCTCACCATAAACCTAACTCTAAACCTAAACCTCAACCTCACCCTCACCCCAAACCTAAGCCTCATCCTCACTCTAGCCCTCACCCTAAACCTAATCCTAACCTAACCCTCATCCTAATCCAAACCCTATTACTAAACCTAATCCTAACCCTCATCATCACCATAAACGTTACACTAACCCTCACCCTAACCCTAAACTTAACCAGAACCCTAAATCTCACCATAACCCTAACCCTAAACCTCACCCTAAACCTAAACTTCAACCTCACCATCACCCTCAGCCTAAGCCTAAGCTTAACCTAACCCTAAGCCTAAGCCTAACTGTAACCCTAACCCTTACACTCTGCCTAACCTTAACCCTAATCCTAACCCTAACTTTAACCCTAAATCTCACCGCACCCTAACCCTCACCTTATCCCTAACACTAACCCTAACTCTAACCCTCACCCTCAGCCTCATCCTAACCCTAACTCTAACCCTAAATCTCACACTCACCCTAACCCTAACCTTAACCCTAACGCTAAAACTCACCCTAAACCTAATCCTAAACCTCAACATAGCCCTCACCCTAACCCTAATCCTAACCCTAACACTCATCATAACCCTCCCCCTAACCCTAAGCTTAACCCACACCCTAATGCTAACCCTCACGCTCAAACTCACTCTCAGCCTAAACCTAAGCCTAAACCTAAACGTAACCCTAACACACACATTCACCCTCACCCTAACCCTAATCCTAAACCTATCCCTAACCCTTATGCTCCCCCTAAATCTCACCCTAACCCTAACCCTAACTCTAACCCTAAACCTCACCCTCAGCCTAAACCTAACACTAACCCTAACGCAAACACTAAACCTCACCCTAACCCTAACCCTAACCCTCACCCTAACCCTCAGCATAACCGAAACTCTGAACCAAACAATAATTCTAAACCTAATCCTAACCCTCACCCTAACCATAAACCTCACCCTAACCCAAACTATCACCCTAACACTTACCCTCATCCTAACACTAACCCTAAAACTAACACTAACACTAAACCTCACCCTAACCCTACCCCTACCCCTAAATCTAACCCTAAACCTCACCCTCACCCTCACCCTAACCCTAACCCTAAGCCTCACCTTAACCATGAACCTCACCCTAACCCTAACCCTCACCATAACAATTCCCCACACCCTAAAACTAACCATAAACCAAACACTCAGCCTCACACTAATCCTAACCCTCACCCTCAACCTAACCCTCACCCTAACACTAACCCTAACCCTAACCCTCACCCTCACCCTAGCCCTCACCCTAACCCTAATTCTAACCCTCATGCTCACCCTAACCCTAACCCTCATCCTCACCCTAAACCTCACACTAAGCCGAATCCCAATCCTCAATCAAACCCTCACCCTAACCCTAACCCTAACCCTTACCTAACCCTAAGCATAACCCTAACACTCACCCTTATTTTAACACTCAGCCTCAGCCTAAAGCTCACCATTACCCTTACCATCATCCCCACCCTAACCCTCCCCCTAACCTTAAACCTCATTCTAACCCTCACCCTAACCATAAAACAAAACTTCACCCTAACCCTAAAACTCACCCTCAACCTCATGCTCAGCCTAACCCTAAGCGAAGCCTAACCCTTACCCTAACCCTCACCCTCACCCTCGCCCTCACCATAACACTAATCTTAACCCTAACCCTCATCCTACCCCTTACACTAATCCTAATCCTACCATCATCCTAATCCTAATCCTCAACCCCACCCTCACCCTCAACCTACCCCTAAGCAGCCTAAGTCTAAGCTTACCCTAACCCTCACCCTCATCCTCACCCTAACCTTAATCCTAACCCTAAACCTAACCCTACACCTTAACCTCAACCTAACCCTCACCTAACTTTAACTCTAACACTAACCGTACCCCATGAACTAACCCTCCCCCTAACCCTAAATCTAACCCTAAACCTAACCCTCATCCTAACCCTAATCCTACCCCTAAACCTACACCTCACCCTAAACATAACCCTAACCTACACCCTCAACCTCACCCTCACCAAAACTCTAACCCTAACCCTAACAATAACACTAACCATAACACTAACGCTCACCTTAACCCAAACCTTAACAATAATCCTCAACCTAACCCTATCCCTCATCCTAACTCTAAACTTAACCGGAACCCTAACTCTCACCCTAACCCTAACCCTAACCATCACCCTCACCCTCAGCCTAACCCTAAGCCTAATCCGAACCCTAACCTTCACACTCAGCTTAACCCTTATCCTAATCCTAATCCTAACTCTAAGCCTAACCCTCACTCTAACCCTAACCCTCCCCCTAAACCTATATCTAACCCTAAACCTCACCCTCACCCTCACCATAACCCTAACCCTAAACCTCACCCTAACCAGAACCCTCACCCTAACCCTAACGCTCACCATAACGCTTACCCTCACCCTAACACTAACCCTAACCCTAACACTCACGATCACACTAATCCTAACCCTCACCCTAATCCTAAAACTCACCCTAACCCTAACCCTAACCCTAACTCTAACCCTAAACCTCACACTCATCCTAAAACTAACTCTAACCCTAACACAAACCCTAAACCTCAGCCTAACCCTAAGCATGTCCCTCACCCTTACCCTCACCCTAGCCCTCAACCAAACCCTAATTCTAACCCTCACACTCACCCTAACCCTAACCTTCATCCTCACCCTAAACCTCACACTAACCCTAAACCTAATCCTCAATCTAACCCTTATCTTAACCCTAACCCTAACCCTTATCCTAACCCTAAAAGAAACCCTAACCCTCACCCTTAACGAATCCCTCACCCGCAGCCTAAACCTCACCTTTACCTTTACCATCATCCTCACCATAACCCTCAACCTAACACTAAACCTCATCCTAACACTCACCCCAACCGTGAACCTAACTATCACCCTAACCCTAACCCTCACCCTCAACCTCACACTCAGCCAAATCCTAAGCCTAAGCCTAAGCCTTACCCTAACCCTCAACCTCAACCTAGCCATCACCCAAACCCTAATCCTAACCCTAACCCTCATCCTAACCCTCAACCTAAACCTAAACCTAACCATCACCCTAACCCTAATCCTAACCCTCACCCTCAACCCCAACCTCACCATAACTCTAACCCTTACCCTAACAATAACACTAACCCCAAACTTACCCTAACCCTCACCATAACCCTCACCCTCAGCCTCACCCTCACTGCAAACTTAACCCTAACCATAACACTAAAAATAACCCTAACCCTAACTCTAATCCTCACCCCCACAATCACACTCAGCCTAATCCTAAACCTAACCCTAATCCTAACCCTAACCTTAACCTTAACCATAAACCTCACCCTCAGCATCATCCTCACCGCAAACTTAACCCAAACCATAACACTAAAAATAACCCTATCCCTAACCCTAACCCTAACCCTAACCTTAATCGTCACCCCCACTGTCACACTAACCCTAAACCTAAGCCAAATCCTAACCCTAAACCTAACCGTAACCCTCACCGTAACACTAACACTAACCCTAACCCTAACCCTAATCCTCACCCCCACTGTCACACACAGCCTAAACCTAAGCCTAATCCTAACCCTAAACCTAACCCTAACCCTCACTGTAACAATAAAACTAACCCTAACCCTAACCCTAACCATAACCCTAAACCTAACTATAACCCTCAGCCTCACCCTCACCCTAACCCTAACCCGAACCCTAACCCTCATCCTAACCCTAATCCTAACTCTAACCCTAACCCTAACCCTCACGCTCACCCTCAGCCTAATCCTAATCCTAAAACAAACCCTATCCCTAACCCTAACCCTCACCCTGACTCTAATCCTCACCCTATCCCTAACACTAACCCTAAACCTAACCCTCACCCTCAGACTCACCCTAACCCTAAATCTAACGTTAAACCCCACCCTCACCCTAACCCTAACCCTAACCCTAAACCTCCCCCTAACCCTAAACCTAAACCTCAACCTAACCCTCACCTTAACCCTAACCCTAACACTAACCCTAACCCTAAACCTCATCCTAACCCTCCCCCTAACTCTAAGTCTAACCATAAACCTCACCTTTACCCTATCCCTAATCCTAACCCTAACCCTAAACCTCACCCTAAACCTAACCCTAACCCTCACCCTCACCCTAACCCTCACAGTAATTCTAATCCTAACCGTAACAATAAAATTAATCCTATCCCTAAACCTAACCCTAACCCTAAACCTAAGCCTAATCCTAACACCTACACTTACCCTAACCCTAATCCTAACCCTAACCCTCACACTAATCCTAAACCTCAACCTCACTGTAACCCTAACCCTCACCCAAACCCTCACTCGAACCCTAAACCTAACCCTCAACCTATCCCTTACCCTCACCCTCAAACTCACCCTCAGTCTAAACCTAAGCCAAACCCTAAACCTAACCCTAACACACACACTCACCCTCACCATAAAGCTAATCCTAACCCTAACCCAAACCATGACCCTAAACCTCCCCCTAACTCCCAACCTAAATCTAACCCTAAAACTAACCCTAAACCTAACCCTCAACGTAAGCCTCAACCTAAACCTAACTCTATAGCTAACCTTAACCCTCACCCTCACTGTCACCGTTATTGTAACCCAAAACCTAAGCCTAAAAATAACCCTAACCCTCACCCTCACCCTAACACTAATCATAAACCTAAAACTACCCCTAACCCTTAACGTCAACCTAATCCTCACCCTAACCTTAACGCTAACACTAACCCTAACCCTAACCCATGAACTAACCCTCCCCCAACTCTAAATATAACCATAAACCTGACACTCACCCTAACCTTAATCCTAACCCTAACCCTAAACCTCACCCTAACACTAAACCTAAGCCTCGCCCTCACCCTCACCCTCAATTTAACTCTAACTCTAACCCTAACAATAACACTAATAATAAAACCTAAATCTAACCCTAAGCGTAACCCTAACCCTAATCCTAAAACACACCCTCACCCTAACCCTAATCCTAACCATTACCCTAACCCTCAACCTCACCATAACCTTAACCCTCATCCAAACCCTCACCCTAACCCTAATCTTAACCCTAATTCTCCTCCTAACCCTCAACCTAAACCTAACACTAACCCTAACCCTAACCCTCAAAATCAGCTTCAACCTAACACTAACTCAAACCCTAAACCTCACCCTTACCCTAAACCTAATCATAACTCTAACCCTAAAACTCACCACAACCCTAACCCTAAAGCTCACCCTCCCCCTAGCCCTCACCCTAACGATAATGCCAACCCTAACCCTCATCCTAAACCTCACCCTATCACTAACCCTAACCCTCATCGTCACCATCACCCTAAGCCTTACCCAAACTCTCAAACTAACTCTAACCCTCGCCCTCACCATAACCCTTACCCTAACCCTCACGCTAAATTTAATCCGAACCCTAACTCTCACCCTAAAGCTAACCCTAACCCTCACCCTAACCCTAATCCTCACCATCACCCTCAGCCTCAGCCTAAGCCTAAGCCTAATCTTAACCTTAACCCTAACCCTCACACTCACCCTAAGCATAACCCTAATCCTAATTCTAACCCTAAGCCTAAACCGCACACTCAAACTATCCCTAACACTAACCCTAACCCTAACCCTAACCCTTACCTAATCCTCACCCCCAACCTCACCCTCAGCCGAACCCTAAGCCTAACCATAACACTAACCCTAAACCTCACCGTAACTCAAACCCTAACCTTAACCCTAACCCTAACCGAAACACTAGCACTAACCCCAAACCTAACCCTAACCCTTACCCTAACACTTACCCTAATCCTCAAACTCAATGTCACCCTAACCCAAACAATAACCCTAACACCCACCCTAATCCTAAGCCTAAACCGAACCCTAACCCTCACACTCACCCTCACCCTAACCCTAATCCAAAACCTAACCCTCACCCTAACCCTCACCCTAGCCCTCAAACTGACCCTATTCCTAACCCTAAACCTAATCCTAAACCTCACACTAACCCTAACCTTAACCCTCACACTAACCCTAACCCTAAACCAAAACCTCACCCTAACACTAAACCGAATCCTCACCTTCACCCTTACTCTCAACTTAACTTTAACCCTTAACCTAACAATAACCTTAACCTAAACCTAACCCTAACATTCACACTCACCATAACTCTAAACCTTACCCTAACACTAAACCTCACCCTAATCCTCACCCTCACCGTCACCCTAACTTAAACCCTAATCCTCAACCACACCCTCACCCTCAGCCTAACCCTAAGCCTAAACTTAACCCTAAACCTAACCATCACCTTAACCCTAACCCTAACCCAAAACCTTACCCTGAACCAAAACCTAATCCTCAGCCTCACCCTCACCCTAACCCAAACCCTAACCCTTACCCTCACACTAACCCTAAATCTAACCCTAACCCTAACCCTCACACTAACACTCACCATAACCATAATCCTAAACCTAACCCTATCCCTAAACCTATGCTTCATATTAACCCTGAGCCTAGCCCTCACGCTAACCCTAATCCTAACCCTAAACCTTATCCTAAACCTCACCCTAACCCTACCCCTAACCCTCACCCTCACCTTCAGCCTCACTTTAACTCTAACTCGAACCCTAACAATAACACTAATCCTAAACCTAAACCTAACCCTAACCCTAACCCTATACCTAATCCTACCACACACCCTCACCCTAACCCTAATCCTAACCATAGCACTAATCCTCACCCTAAACCTCACACTAACCCTAACACTAATCCTCAATCTAACCCTTACCCTCACCCTACACCCTAACCCTCACCCTTACCCTAACACTAACCCTAACCATAACCATAATCATAACCCTCAAACTCAGCCTCACATTCAAAGCAAACATAACCCAAACCAAAACACTAACAATAACCCTAACCCTCAACCTAGCCCACACCCTAAACCTAAGCCTAAGCCTAACCCTCACCCTAACTCTCACTCTAACCCTAACACCAAACCTCAACCGAAACCTAAACCTGAACCTCACCCTCAGCCTAACTCTAATCCTAACCTGAACCCTAACCTTAACCCTCACACACACAGTCACCTTAACCCTAGACCTAATCCTAACCTTAACCCTAACACTCACCCTCACCCAAAACCTCACCCTAACCCTCAACATAACCCTCAGCCTCAGCCTCACATTCACAGCAAACTTAACCCAAACCATAACACTAACAATAACCCTAAACCTCACCCTCAACCTAACCCTAAACCTAAACCTAAACCTAACCCTAACCCTAACCGTAACCCTAAACCTAAACCTGACCCTAACCCTAATCCTAACCCTCACCCTCACCCTCACAGTAACCATAACCCTAACCCTAACCCTTACAATAACCCTAACCCTAACCCTATACCTCATCCTAACCATATCCTTCACCCTAACACTAACCCACACCCTAAAGCTTATCCTCACCTTAACCCTAACCCTAAACCTCACCCTAATCCTAATCCTAACCCTAACCCTAACCCTCACCCTCAGCCTCACTCTAACCCTAACTCTAACCCTAAACCTCCCCCTCCCCCCACCATAACCCTAACCCTAACCCTAAACATCACCCAAACCCTAAACCTAAACCTCACCCTCACCCTAGCCCTCACCCTAATCCTAATCCTAACACTAAACCTCACTCTAACCCTAACATTAATCTTAATCCTAACCCTAAACCTAACCCTCACCCTCACCCTAACACTCACCCTAACACTAACCCTCACCCTCACTCCCATCCTAACCATAACTGTAACCCTAAACCCCACCCTCATCCTAATCCTCACCCTAAACCTAAACCTCCCCCCTACGCTAAACCTAAACCTCACCCTCAACCTAGCACTCACCCTAACCCTAATCCAAACCCTAACCCTCACCCTAATGCTAATGCTCACACTCAACCTCTCCCTCAGCGTAACCCTAAGCCTAACCCTAAGCCTAACCCTAAACCTAACCCTAACACAAATATTCACCCTCACCTTTACTCTAATCCTAACCCTAAACCTTACCCTCCCCCTAATTCTCACCCTAACCCTAAGCCTAACACTAACACTACCCCTAACCCTCAACCTAACCCTCACCCTAACCCTAAACCTCACCCTCACCCTAAACCTAACTCTAACACTAACCCAAACCCTAAACTTCACCATAAAACTAACCCTCACCCTCACCCTCAGCCTAAAACTAAACCTGACCCTAACAATAACCCTAACACTAATCCTAACCCTCACCCTAACCATAATGATCACTCTAACCCAAAACCTCACCCTAACACTTACCCTCACCCTAAAACTAACCCTAACCCTAACACTAACCCTCACACTAACCCTAACCCTAAGCTTAACCCTAAACCTCACCGAAACCCTAACCCTAACCCTAAAGAGAATTAACCCTAACCCTAAATCTAACCCTAATCCTCAGCCTCACCCTCAACCTAACCCAAACACTAACCCTAAACCTCACCCTAACCCTAAGCCTATATCGAACCCTAAACCTCACCCTCAGCCTTACCCTAACCCTGACCCTAACCTTAAACCCCAACCTATCCCTAACCCGCACCCTCAACCTCACCATAACTCTAACCCAAACCCTAACACTAACACTAATCCTAACCCTAACCATCACTTTAACCCTAATCCTCACCCCCACCCTCAGCCTCAGCCTAACCCTAAGCCTAACCATAACTCTCAGACTAACCCTCACCGAAACCCTAACCCTAACCCTAACCCTAAACCTAACCCTAACCCTAAACCTAACCCTCATTATCAGCTTCACCCCCACCCTAACCTAAACTCTAACCCGAACACTCACCCTAACCCTAAGCCCAACCCTAACCTTAACCCTAACCTTCACACTCACTCTACCCTAAACCTAATCCTAAACCTACCATTACTCCTAAACCTAACCCTCATCATAACCCTCACACTAGCCCTCACCCTAACGCTAATCCTAACCCTAAACCTCAAACTAACCCTAAATCTACCCCTAAACCTCAACCTCACCCTAACCCTAACTCTAACCCTAACACTAAACCTCACAATAAACCTAACCCTAACCCTCACCCTAACGCTAAACCTCACCATCACCCTCAGCCTAACCCTAAGCCTAACCCTAAACCTATCCCTAACACACACTCACCCTCACACTAACACTAATGCTAACCCTAACCCTAAACTACCTCTCACCCTAAACCTTATCTTAGCACGAACACTAAACCTAACCCTCAACTTAACCATCACCCTAACCCTAATTCTAAACCTAAACCTCACCATCATGTTAACCCTAATTCTAACCCTAACCCAAACCCTAAACCTCACCCTAACCCTAACCCTAACCCTCATCCTCACCCTCACCGTAACCATAACCCTAAACCTAACCCTAACAATAACCCTAAACCTGTTCCGAACCCTCAGCCTAACCATAACTCTCACCCTAACCCAAACCATCACCCTATTAACTTACCCTCACCCTAACACTAACCCTAACCCTAACAATAACCCTCACACTAATCCAAGCCCTAACCCTAAACCTAAATCTCAACCTAACCCAGACCATCACCCTAACCCTAAAAATAACCCTAAAAATAACCCTCACCCTAACCCCCCCTTAAAGTTATATCTAACCCTCAACCTCACCCTCACACTCACCCTAACCCCATACCTAAACCCCACCCTAACCCTAACCCTAACCCTCACCCTCATGCTCAGCCTAAGCCTAAGCCTAATCTTAACCCTAACCCTAACCCTCACCAAAACCCCAACACTAACACAAACCCTAACTCTAACCCTAAACCTCATCCTCACCCTAACCTTAACACTAACCCTAACCCTAAACCTAAGCCTCACCCTAACCCTAACCCTCACCCTCACCCTCACCCTCACCGTAACTGTAACCCTAACCCTAAACCTAACAATAACCCTAACCCTAACCCTAAACTTGATCCTAACCATAACCTTCATCCTAACCCTAACCCTCACCCTAAAACTTACCCTCATCCTAACACTAACCCTAACCCTAACACAAACCCTCACACTAAACCTAACCCTCACACTAACCCAAAACCTCACCCTAACCCTAAACCTCACCCTGAAACTAGCCCTCAACCAAACCCTAACCCTCATCCTCAACCTAAAAGTCACACTAACCATAACACGAATCCTCAATCTAACCCTCATCCTCACCCTAACCGTAACCCTCACCTTTGCCTTAAACCGCACGCTCAACCTAACGCTCACCTTTACCCTTACCGTGACCCCGAACCTCACCCTCACCCTAACCCTAATCCTCATCCTATCACTCACCCTAATGGTAACCCAAACCATCACCTTAATCCTAACCCTCACCCTCACCCTCAGCCTCAACCTAACCTTAAGCCTAAGCCTAACCCTAACCCTAACCCTCACCCTCAACCTAGCCCTCACCCTAACCCTAATCCTAAACCTAACCCTCCTCCTAACACTTAACCTAACCATAACCCTAACCATCTTTCTAAACCTAATCCTCATCCCCACCAATACTCTCAGCCTAACCCTAAGCCTAAGCCGAACCCTAACCCTAACCCTCACACTAACCCTCACTGTAAACCTTATCCTAAAACTAACCTTAATCCTAACATTATACCTCAACCTAACCCTCACCCTAACCCTAACCGTAACACTAACCCTAACCCTAACCCTCCCCCTGACCATAACTCTAACCCTAAAACATACCCTCACCCTATCCATAACCCTTACCCTAAACCTCACCCTGACCCTGATCCTAACCCTCACCGTCACCCTCACCCTCACTGTAACTCTAACCCTATCCCTAATACTAACCCTCAACCTCACCCTAACCCTAACCCTAACCCTAACTCTCACTCTTACCATAACACTAACCCTAAACCTAACCCTAAACCTCACCCTAATGCTAACCCTAACCCTCACCCTCACTCTAACCCTCATCCTAACCCTAATGCTAACCCTAAACCTCAACTTCACCGTCATGCTCGCACTAAGCCTAAGCCTAAGCCAAAGATTAACCCTGACCCTGACCCCCACCCTAACCCTAACCCTAACCGTAACACTAACCCTAACACTAACCCTCACACTAACCCTCACCCTAATGCTAATTCTAAACCTAAACCTCACCCTCACACTAACCCTAACCCTCACCCTCACCCTCACCCTCTGCCTAATATTAAACCTAAACCTAAACCTAACCCTAACCCTAACAAGAAGAGTAACCCTCACCCTAACCGTCACCGTAACCCTAACCCTAACACTCACACTCACCATACCCATAACCAAACCCTAAGCCTAAGCCTAACCCTCACCCTAACCCTCACTCTAATCCTAACCCCAACACTCACCTTAACCATAACCCTCACCCTCACCCTAACTCTAATCCTAACCCTAACCCTAACTTTAACCCTCCCCTTAACTCTCACCCTAATGCTAACCTTAAAAGGAACACTAACCCTAACCCTCAACCTAACCCTCACCCTAATCCTAACTCTAACCTAAACCTCACCCTTACCCCAAACCCAACTCTAACATTAACCCAAACCCTAAACCTCACTCTAACCCTAACCCGAACCCTCATCCTCACCCTCACCGTAACCGCAACCCTAAACCTAACAATAAGAATAACCTTAACCATATTCCTAACCCTCAACCTAACATTTACCCTCACCCTAACACTAACCCTAAACTTCACCCTAACCCTCTCCCTAACCCTATATGTAACACTCAACCTCACACTCACCCTAAACTTAACCCTATACCCCACATTAACCCTAACCCTAACAATCACCCTTGTGCTCGGCCTAAGCCTAAGCCTAAGACTAAGCCTAACACTAACCCTAAACATCACCCTAACCCCAACAATAACACTAAACCTAACTCTAACCCTAAACCTCACCCTCACCCTAACCCTAATTCTAACCCTAACCCTAAACCTAAACCTCATCCTAACCCTAACCCTCACCCTCACCCTCACCGTAACCGTAACCCTAACCCTAACCCTCACCGTAACCCTAACCCTCACCCTAACACTTACCCTCACCCTAACACTAACACTCACCCTAACACTAACCCTCATACTAACCCTAACCATCACCCTAACCCTAAACTTCACCCTAACCCTAACCCTCAAACTCAACCTAGCCCTCAACCTAACACTAACCCTCATCCTCACCCTAAACCTCACACTAACCCTAACAGTAATCCTCAATCTAATGCTCACCCTCACCCTAACCCTAACACTCACCCTTACCGTAAACCTCACCCTCAGCCTAACACTCGCCTTTACCCTTACCATCACCCTCACACTAACCCTCAACATAAAACTAATCCTCATCACAACCCTAACCCTAACGGTAACCCCAACCATCACCCTAACCCTAACCCTCACCCTCACCCTCAGCCTCAGCCTAAACCTAAGCCTAAGCCTTGGCCTAACCCAAAAACCTCACCCTCACCCTAACCCTAACCCTCTTCCTAAACCTTAACATAACCATAAACCTACCCATCTTTCTAAACCTAATCCTCATCCCCACCCATACCCTCAGCCTAACCCTGAACCTAATCCGAACCCTAACCTTAACCCTCACACTCACCCTCACCAAAAACCTAATCCTAAACCTAAACCTAACCCTAATATTAAAACTCAGTCAAACACTCACCCTAACCCTAACCCTAAACCTAAACCTAATGCTCACCCTAACCCTCCCACTAACCCTAACTCTAACCCTAAACGTCACCCTCACCCTAACCATAACCCTAACCCTAAACCTCACCCTAAACCTGATCCTTACCCTCACCCTCACCCTCACCCTCACTGTAACTCTAACCCTAACCCTACTCCTAACCCTCACCCTCACCCTAATCATAACCCTAACCCTCACCCTTAACCTAACCCTCACACTCACCGTAACCCTAACCCAAACCCTAAACCTCAACATAACCCTAACAATAACCCTCAACCTCACCCTAGCACTCACCCTAAACCTAATTGTATCCTTAAACCTCATCCAAAACCTCACCCTAACCCTAAACCTAACCCTCAACCTAACTCTAAACCTAATTCTAACCCTCACCCTAACCCTAACCTTGACCCCAAAGTAACCCTAACCCTAACTCTCACCCTAAACCTAAACCTCATCCTAACCCTAACCCTCACCCTCACCCTAACCCTAACACTAATCCTAACCTTAAACCTCACCCTATACCTCACCCTAACCCTAACTCTAACCCTAAACCTGACCCTCACCCTAACCCTCACGTTAACCCTAAAACTCACCCTCACCCAACCTTCACCCTAACCCTAATCCGAACTTAACCCTGATCCTAACCCTCACCCTAACCCTAAACCTAACCATCAACCTAACCCTAAACCTCACCCCTAACCTCACCCTTAGTCTAACCCTAAGCCTAACCCTAAACCTAACCCTAACCCACACACTCACCCTCAACCTAACCCTAACCCTAACCCTCACCCTAACCCTAACCCTCATCCTCAACCTCACCCTTAGCCTAACCCTAAGCCTAACACTAAACCTAAACCTAACACACACCTTCACCCTCACCCTAATGTAAATCCTAACCCTAACCCTAACCCTCACCCTCACCCTAGCCTTCACCCTAACCCGAATCCTAAACCTAACTCAAACTCTAACCATAACCCTAACCCTAAACCTCACCCTAAACCTAACCCTTACCCTCAACCTCACTGTAAGGGTAACCCTAATCCTAACCCTAACAATAACCGTAAACTTAACTCTTACCCTCACCCTAACCATAACAATCACCCTAAACCTAACCCTCATACTAACACTTACCCTCAACCTTATCTTAACCCTAAGCCTCAGCCTAATCCTGACCTTTATGCTTACCATCACCCTCACCGTAACCCTCACCCTAGTCCTAACCCTAATCCTTACCCTCACCTGCACCCTCACCCTCACCGTAACTCTAACCCTAACCCTATCAATAACACTAAACCTAACCCGAACCATCACCCTAAACCTAATCCTAACCCTCACCCTCATGCTCAGACTAAGCCTAAGCCTAACCCTAAACCTAACTCTCAACCTAACCCTATCCCTAAACCTAACCCTAACTCTAACCCTAAATCTCACTCTCACCCTAACACTAATTCTAACCCTAACCCTAACGGAAACCTCATCCTAACCTTAACCCTAAGACTCACCTTCACCCTCAGCCTAAACCTATGCTTAACATTAACCCTAAACGTAACCCTCACACTCACCCTCACCCTAAACCTAACTCTAACCCTAAACCTCACCATCACCCTAACCCTAAATCTAATACTAAACCTCACCCTAACCCTAACCCTAATCTCACCCCAAACCTAACCCTCACCCTCACCCTCAGACTAAACCTAAGGATAACCATAACCCTAAACCTAACCCTCACACTCACCCTAACCCTAAACCTAATCCTAATTCTAACCCTAGCCCTAAACCTCACCCTCACCCCAACCCTCACCCTAATCCTAAATCTAACCCTGAAACTAACCCTCACACACAGTCTCTCCCTAACCCTATTTCTAACACTAAACCTCACCCACACCATAACCCTAACGCTAACCCTAACCCTAAACCTAACACTAACCCTAACCACAAACCTCAACCTAACCCTCAGCCTAACCCTAACTCTATCCCTAATCCTCACCCTCAACCTAACCTTCACTCTAACCCTAACCCAAACACTAAACCTCACCCTAACCCTAAACCTAACCCTCACACTCACCCACACCGTAACCGTAACCCTAAACCTAACCCTAACAATAACCCTAAAGCTAATCCTAACCCTCAACCTAACCATAACCCTCACCCTAACCCAAACCCTTGCCCTAACACTTACCCGCACCCTAACACTAACCCTAACCCTAACACTAACCCTCACACTAACCATAACCCTAACCATTAGACTAAACCTCAACCTAACCCTCACCCTCACCCTAACCCTAACACTAAACCTATTCCTAAACCTTGTCCTAACCCTCCCCCTAACCTAAACCTCACGCTAACCCTAACCCTAAGCCTAAGCCTAACACTAAACCTAACCCTAACCTTAAACATAACCTTAATCCACAGCCTGACCCTCACCCTAACCCAAACACTAACCCTAACCCACACCGTCATCCTCAGCCTAACCCTAAACCTAACCCTAACCCTAACCCTAACCATCACCTTAAACCTAACCGTAAACCTAACACTAAACCTGAACCAAAACCTAATCCTCAGCATTACCAATACCCTAACCCAAACCCTAACCCAAACCCTCACCCTAACACTAAGCCTGACCCTAAACCTAACCCTCACACTCACCCTCACCCTAACCCTAATCCTAATCCTAATGGTATCCCTAAACCTTACCCTCACTTTAACCCTCATGCTAGCCCTCAACCTAACCCTAATAATAACCCTAAAACTTATCCTAACCCTCAACATAACCCTAACCCTCACCCTAACCCTCACCCTAACCCTAACACTAACACTAACCCAAACCCTAACCCTCAACCTCAACCTCATCCTAACCCTAACTCTAACCCTAAATCTCCTCCTCCCCATAACCCTAACCTTCACGCTCATCGAAAAAGTAACCGTAACCCTAACCCTAACAATAACCCTAACCCTAACCCTCACCCTAAGCATAATCCTCACCATAACCCTAACCCTCACCCTAACACTTACCCTCACCCTAACCCTAACCATAACCCTAACACTAGCCCTCACACTAACCCTAACCCTCACCCCAATCCTAAACCTCACCCTAACCCTAAACCTCAACCTCACCCTAGCCCTCACCCTAACCCTAATTCTAACCCTCACCCTCAACCTAGCCTTCAACCTAACCCTAACCCTCATTCTCACCCTAGCCCTCACCCTAACCCTAATTCTAACCCTCATGCTCACCCTAACCCTAACCCTCATCCTCACCCTAAACCTCACACTAACCCTAAACCTAATCCTCAATCTAACCCTCACCCTAACCCTAACCCTAACCCTTACCCTAACCCTAAACCTAGCCCTAACACTCGCCCTTATCTTAACCCTCAACCTCAGCCTAAACCTCAACTTTACCCTTACCATCATCTTCAACCAAAACCTCACCCTAACCCTAAACCTCATCCTAACCAACACCATAAACTTAAACTTAACCATCACCCTAACCCTAACCCTCAACCTCAACCTCACACTCAGCCTAAGCCTAAGCCTAAACCTAACCCTAAACTTTATCCTAAACCTCACACTGACCTTCAAAGTAACCCTAACCATCACCATCACCAAAATCCTTACCCTAACCATCAATCTAACCCTAAACTTAACCCAATCCCTAACTCTCAACCTAACCTTAACCCTCACCCTAACCCGAACCTTCACCCGAACTCTCACCCTCAGCCCAACCCTAAGCCTATGCCTAACCATAACCCTAAACATTACCCTCAACCTAACCATCACCATAACACTAACCCTAATCCTAACACTAAACCTCACCCTAAACCTAACCTTAATCCTAATCCTAACCCTAACCCTAACCCTCACCCTCACCCTAACCCTCACCTTAACCCTAACCCTAACACTAACCCTATCCCTCACCTCAGTCTCATCCTAACTCTAACTGTAACCGTAAACCTCATCCTCATCCTAACACTCACCCTAAACCTAAACCTCATGTAACCCTAAACCTAAACCTTACCCTAGACCTAGCCTTCACCCTAACCCTAACCCTAACCCTAACCCTAATCCTAACCCTCCCCCTAACCCTAACCCTAAACCTCACCCTAACCCTCACCCTAACGTTAATCCTCACCCTCAACCTCACCCTCAGCCTAACCCTAAACCTAACCCTAACACACATACTCACCCTCACGTTTACCCTAATACTAATCCTAACCCTAACCATAACCCTCACCCTAACCCTAACCCTCACCTTAACCCTAACCCTAACATTAACCCTAACCCTAAACCACACCCTCAGCCTCACACTAACCCTAACCCTAAACCTAAACCTCACCGTCACCCTCACCCTAACCCTCACCCTCACCCTAGCGCTCATCCAAACCCTAATCCTAACCCTAAACTCATCCTAAACCTCCCCCTAACCCTATGACTAACCCTCACCCTAACCCTAACTTTGTCACCCTCAACCTCACCCTCAGCCTAAGCCTAAGCCTAACCCTAAACCTAATCCTAACACACACACTCACCCTCAGCCTAACCCTAAGTGTATACCTAAAACTAACCCTAACTCTCACCCTCAGCCTCACCCTAACCCTAATTCTATCCCTAAACCTCACCCTCACCCTACCCCTAATGCTAAATCTTAACCCTTACCCGAACCCTAACCCAAACCCTCCCCCTAACTCTCACCCTAACCCTAACACTAACACTAACGCTAACTCTAACCTTAACACTAAACCTCAACCTAACCCTAACCCTAACCCTATCCCTCACCCTAACCCTCACCCTCACACTCAGCCTAACCTTAAGCCTAACCCTAATCCTAACCCTAACCCTCACACTCACCCTCTCCCTAACCCTAATCCTAATCCTAACCCTAACCCTATCCCTCACCCTCACACTAACACTCACCCGAACCCTAACACTAACACTAACCCTAACCATAACCCTCACTATCAACCTCACCCTCAGCCTAACCCTAAGCCTAACACTAAACCTAACACTCACACACACACTCACCCTCACCCTAACCCTAATCCTAAACCTAAATGTAACCATAAACCTCCGCCTAACTCTCACCCTAACGCTAACCCTAACACTAACCCTAACCCTCAACCAAACCCTCAACCTAACCCTAGCTCTAACCCTAAACCTCACCCTCACCCTAAACCTAACTCTAACCCTAACCCAAACCCGAAACCTCACCCTAAGCCTAACCCTAAACCTCATCCTCACCTTCACCCTAACCCTAACTCTAACAATAATGCTAACCCTATTTCTCACCCTAACCCTAACCCTAAACCTCACCTTCACCTTCACCCTCACAGTAACCGTAACCCTAAACCTAGCAATAAACCTTACCCTAACCCTAAACATCACCCTAACCATAACCCTCACCCTAACCCTAAAACTCACCCTAAAACATACCCTCAAACTAACACTAACCCTCACACTAACCCTAACCCTAACTATAACCCTAAACCTCACCCTAACACTAACCCTAACCCTAACATTCACCCTAACCCTAAATCTAACCCTAACCCTCACCCTAACCATAAATCTCATCCTCATCATAAACCTCACACTAACCCTAACCCTAATCCTAAATCTAACACTCACCCTCACAATAACCATAACCCTAACCCTTAACCTAACCCTCAGCCTACCCTTAACCCTCACCCTTACAGTAACCCTCACCCTCAGCCTAACACTCACCTTTAACCTTAACGACACCCGCAACCTAACCCTCACCCTAAGCCTAAACTTAACCGAAACCTAACTCTCACCATAACCTTAAACCTAACCCTCACCTTAACCCTAAACCTCACCCTCACCCTCACCCTCAGCCTAACCCTAAGCCTAACCCTAAACCTAACCCTAATCCTCACACTGACCCTCTCCCTAACCCCAATCCTAATCCTAACCCTAAACCTAACACACACCCTCACCCTAACCATCACCCTAAACCTAACCCTAACACTAACCCGAACCCTTACCCTAACCCTCACCCTAACCCTATATCTAACCGTAAACTACAAACTCACAGTGACCCTAACCCTAACCCTAACCCTAAACCTCACCCTAACCCTAACCCTAAACCTCACCCTCACCCTAGCTCTCACCCTAACCCTAATCCTAAACCTAACCCACATCCTAACCCTCAATCTAACCCTAAACCTAACCCTCACCCTAACCCTAAACCTCACACTCAACCTAACCCTCAGGCTAACCCTAAGACTAACCCTAAACCTAACCATAACCCACACACTCACCCTCACCCTAACACTAACTATAACCCTAACCCTAAATTTAAACCGAACCCTAACACTCACACTAACCTTAACCCTAACCGTCATCCTAACACACAACCTAACCCTATGCATATCCATCAACCTAATCCCAACCCTCACCCTCAGCCTAACCCTCAGCCTAAGCATAACTCTAGCCCTAACCCTCAACCTCACCCTAAACCTAATCCTAACCCTAACCTTCATCCTAACCCTCACCATAACCCTAACCCTAACCATCATCCAAAACCTATTCCTCACCTCCACACTCACCCTCAGCCTAACCCTAAGCCTAAGCCTAAACCTAACCATAACCCTCACCCTCAGCCTTACCCTCACCCTAACTCAAATCCTAACCCTAACCCTAAACCTAACATACCCTCACAGTAACCCTAATCCTAACCCTAAACCTAACCCTAACCCTAACTCTAACCCTCACCCTCACCCTAGCCCTAACCCTAACCCTAATTCTAACCCTCCCCCTCAACTTAACCCTAAACCTTAACCTAACCCTTAACCCTAAACTCACACTCACCATAACAATTACCCTAATCCTAAACCTAACATTAAGGCTAACCCTCACCCTCACCCTAATCCTCACCGTAACCCTAACTCTAACACTAACCTTAACCCCAACCCACACAATCAGCCTCACCCTAAACCTAACTCTAACCATAAACCTCAATCTCACCTTAAGCCTAACCCTAACCTTAACCCTCAAACTAACCCTAAAGCTCACCCTCACTGTAACCCTTACCCTAACTCTCACCCTAACCCTTAACTTAACCCGAACCCTAACTCTCACCCTAACTCTAACCCTAAACCTCACCCTAACCCTAAGCCTCACACTCACCCTCAGCCTAACAGTAACCCCAACCCTAACCCTCACACTCACCCTAACCTTAACCCTAATCCTAATAGTAAACTTAACCCTAACCCTCACCCTCACCCTAACCATCACCTTAAGCCTAACCCTAACATTAATCGTAACCAAAACCCTTACCCTAAACCTCACCCTAACACTAACCCTACCCATCCCCCTCACCCTAGCCCTCAACCTAACACTAACCCTCATCCTCACCCTAAACCTCACACTAACCCTAACACTAATCCTCAATCTAAACCTCAACCTCACACTAAACATAACCCTAAACCTCACCATAACCCTAACCAGCACCCTTACCGTAACCCTCATCCTCAGCCTTAACCCTCACGTTTAAACTTACCTTCACTCCCACCCTAACCCTCACCCAAACCCTAACCGTAACCCTAACCCTAACTCTACCCCTAAACCTCACCATCAGGCTAACCCTAACTCTAATCCTAACCCTAACACTAAACCTCACCCTAACTCTAATCCTAACCCTAACACTAAACCTCACCCTAACCCTAAACCTAACCCTCACCCTCAACCTCATCCTCAGTGTAACCCTAAGCCTAAGCCTAACCCTTACCCTAACCCTCACCCTCACCCTAGCCTCACCCTAAACTGAATCCTAACCCTAACCCTCACACTAAACCTAAACCTAACCATCACCATAACCCTAATTCTCACCCCCCCTCACCCTAAGCCTAAGCCTAACCCTAACCATCACACTCACCCTCACCCTAACCCTAATCCTAACCATAACCCTAACCCTAACCCTAAACCTCAACCTAACCCTCACCCTAACCTTAAGCCTAACACTGAACCTAACCCTAAACCTCGTCCTAACCCAACAAGTAAACCTAAATCTAACCCTAAACCTCATCCTCACCCTAACCCTAATACTAACCCTAACCCTAACAATATCACTAATCCTAACGAGAAACAGAACCCTAATGCTAAACCTAACCCTAATTCTAACAATCACCCTCACGCTAACACTAATCCTAACCCGAACCCTCAACCTAACCCTAACCCTCACCCTCACTGTAACCCTAAACCTCATCCTAACCCTCACCCTAACCCTGACCCTAAACCTAAACCTTACCCTAAAACTAACCCTAACCCTTAACCTCACCCTAGCCCTCACTCTAACCCTAATCCTTACCCTAATGCTCACCCTAACCCTAAACTTAACCGAACCCTAACTCTCACCCTACCCCTATCCCTAAGCCTCACCCTAACCCTAACACTCACACTCACCCTCAACCTCAGCCTAAACTTACGGCTAAGCCTAACCCTAACCCTAACTGTCACACTCACACTAACCCATATCCTAATCCTAATCCTAACCCTAAGCCTTAACCTCACCCTATCCCTAACCCTAACCCTAACCCTAACTCTCTCCCTAACCCTAAACCTAACCCTCACCCTAACCCTAACACTCACCCTCACCCTCATCCTCAGCCTAACCTTAAGCTTAAGCTTAACCCAAACTCTAAACCTCAGCCTCACCCTAACCCTAACCCTCACCCTAAAGCTTACCCTAAACCTAACGCTAAACTTCACCCCCACCCTAGCCCTCACCCTAACCCTAATCCTATCCCTTACACTAACACTAACCCTTACCCTCCCTCTAAATCTCACCCTCAGCCTAATCCTCACGTTTACCCTTACCTTCACCCCCACCCTAACCCTCACCCTAACCCTAACCCTAACCCTAACCCTAACTCTACCCCTAAACCTCACCCTCAGGCTAACCTTAACTCTAATCCTATCCCTAACACTAAACCACACCCTAACCCTAACCCTAACCCTCACCCTCACCCTAGCCTCACCCTAAACCGAATCCTAACCCTAACCCTCATCCTAACCCTCACATTAACCTAAACCTAACCATCACCATAACCCTAATTCTCACCCCCTGCACTCTCAGCCTAACCCTACGCCTAAGCCTAACCCTAACCATCACACTCACCCTCACCCTAACCCTAATCCTAACCCTAACCCTAACTTTAACCCTAAAACTCAACCTAACCCTCACCCTAACCTTAAGCTTAACAGTAACCCTAACACTAACCCTCGTCCTAACCCAACAACTAACCCTAAATCTAACCCTAAACCTCAAATTCACCCTAACCCTAATACTAATCCTAACCCTAACAATATCACTAATCCTAAAGATAAACATAACCCTATTGCTAAACCTAAACCAAATTCGAACTATCACACTCACCCTAACCCTAATCCTAACCCTAACCCTCACGCTAATTCTATCCCTAAACCTAAACCTTACCCTAACACTAACCCTAACCCTCAGCCTCACCCTAGCCCTCACCCTAAACCGAATCCTGACCCTAATGCTCACCCTAACCCTAAATTTAACGGAACCCTAACTCTCACCTTAACCCTAACCCTAAGCTGCACCCTAACCCTAGCCCTCACCCTCTCCCTCACCCTCAGCCGAAACCTAAGGCTAAGCCTAAACCTAACCCTAACTGTCACACTAACCCTAACCCATATCATAATCCTAATCCTAACCCTAAGCCTTAACCTCACCCTCACCCTAAACCTCACCCTAATCCTAACGCTCATGCTCACCCTAACCCTAACCCTCACCCTCAACGTCACCCTCAGCCTAACCCTAAGCCTAAGCTTAACCCTAACTCTAAATCTTAGCCTCACCCTAACCCTAACCCTAACCCTAAAGCTTCCGATAAACCTAAACCTAAATCTCACCCTCACCCTAGCCCTCACCCTAACCCTAATCCTAACCTTAACCCTCATCCTAACCCTCCTCAAAACCCTAAAACATTCCCTCAACCTAAACCTAACCCTCACCCACATCCTCATCCTTTGCCTAACCCTAACCCTAACCCTGACCTCAACCTAACCCTCCACCTAAACCAAATCCTCAACCTCACCCTAATCCTAACCCTCATCCTCAAACTCACCTTCACCCTAAACCTAACACTAACCCTAAAGCTAACCCTCAATCTCAGCCTCACCCAAACCCTAACTCTAACCCTAAACCTCACCCTCTCACTTAACCTAACCTTATCCCGAGCCCAAAACTTCACCATAACCCTAACACTAAACCTCACCCTCACCTTAGACCTTACACCAAACCTAATCCTAACCCTAACCCTAATCCTATCCCTTACTCTAACACTAACCCTTACCCTCCCTCTAAATCTCAACCTAACCCTAACCCTAACACTAACCCTAACCCTAAGCCTCAACCTAACCCTCACCCTAACCCTGACTCTAACCCTAAACCTCACCCTCACTCTAACCCTAACACAGACCCTAAACCTCACGCTAACCTTAACTCTAACCCTCACCCTCAGCCTCACTCTTGCCCTCACCCTAACCCTAATCCTAACTCTAACCCTAACCCTAACCCTAACCCTAAACCTCACCCTAACACTAACCCTAACCCTCACCCTCAACCTAGCCCTCAACCTAACCCTAATCCTAACCCTAATCCTCACTCTAACCCTCATCCTAACTCTAACCCTAAACCTCACCCTAACCCTAACCCTAACCCTAACCCTCAAACTAACCCTAACACTCATGCACAATTTAAGCCTAACCCTAAACTTCACCCTAAACCAAAAATAAACGGAACCCTAACTCTCACCCTAACCCTAACCCTAACCCATACACTAACCCTAACCCTCACCCTCACTCTCAGTGTAATCCTAAGCCTAATCCTAACCCTAACCGTAACCCTCACACTCACACTAACCCTTACCCTAATCCTAACCCTAACCCTAATCCTAACCCTCACCCTCAACCTCAGCCTCACCTTAACCGTAACTCTAACCCTAAACCTCATCCTCAACCTAACCCTAACCCTAACCCTAGCCCTCACCCTAACCCTAATCCTAACCCTAACCCTCATCCTAACCTTCCCCATAACCCTAACCCTAACCTTCACCCTAACCCTAACCCTCACCCTCACATTCACCCTCAGCCTAATCCTAAGCCTAAACCTAAGCCTACCCCTAAACCTAACCCTAACCCTCACAGTCACCATCAACCTCACCCTCACTGTAACTCTAACCCTAACCTTAACCCTCACCCTAACCCTAACCCTAAACCTCCCCCTAACCCTAACCCTCCCCCTAACTCTATATCTAACCCTAAACCACAGCCTCACCCTAACCCTAACACTAATCCTAACCCTAACCCTCACCCGAACCCTCTCCCTAACCCTATATCAAACCCTAAACCTCAACCTCACCCTAACTGTAAACCTAACCCTAACCCTATACCCCATCAAAACCCTAAACCTAACACTCACCCGCACCCTCACCCTCACTGTAACTCTAAACCTAACCCTAACAATGACACTAACCCTAAAATGAAACATCTCCCTAACCGTAATCCTCACCCCCAAACTCACCCTCTGCCTAACCCTAACCCTAAGCCTAACCCTCAACCTAACCATTACACTCACCCTCATCCTAACTCTAATCCTAAAACTAACCCTATCCCTAAACCTCAACCTAACCCTAACCCTCACCCTAACCCTAACACTAACGCTAACCCTAAACCTCCCCCTAACCCTCCCCCTAACCCTATCTGTAACGCTAAATCTCACCCTCAACCTAACCCTAAACCTAACCCTAAACCTCACCCTAACCCTAACCCTCAACCTTAACATAAGTCTAACCCTACCCCTAACAATAACACTTACCATAACCCTAACCCTAAACATAACCCTCAACCTCAGCCTCACCCTCACTACAAACTTAACCCTCACCATAACACTAACAATAACCCTAACCCTAACCCTAAACCTAACTCTAATCCTTACCCCCACCCTCACCCTCCGCCTAAACCTAACCCTAACCCTAAACCTAACCCTCACCGTAACCCTAACACAAACCCTAACACTGACACTAACCCTAACCCTAAACCAAACTCTAAACCTAACACTAAACCTAACCCTAATCCTCAGCCTCACCCTCATCCTAACCCAAACCCTAACCCTAACCATCACCCTAAACCTAAGCCTAACCCTAATCCTTACCCCTCACCCTAAACCTAATCCTAACACTAACCCTCACCTTAACCCTAACCCTAATCCTCACCCTCATGCTCGGCCTAAGCCTAAGCCTAAACCTAAGCCTAACCCTAACCCTAACCCTAACCCTCACCCTATCCCTAACCCTAACACTACCCCTAACTCTAACCCTAAACCTCACCCTCACCCTAAACCTAACTCTGATCATAACACAAACCTAACCCTCATACTAACCCTAACCCTCACCCTCACCTTCACCATAACCCTAACTGTAACCCTAAACCTAACAAAAACCCTAAACCTAACCCTAACCCTCACCCTACTCATAAACCTCACCCTAACCTTAACCCTCACCTAACATTTACCCTCACCCTAACACTAACCCTAAGACTAACACTAACGCTCAAACTAACCCTAACCATCACCCTAACCCTAAAACTCACCCTAACATAAACCCTAACAATCACCCTAAACCTAAACCTTACCCTAACCCTAAACCTCACCCTCATCCTCACCTTCAGTGTAACCCTAAGCCTAACCCTAAACCTAACCCTCACACACACCCTAACCCTTACCCTAATCCTAATCCTAACCCTATCCCTAACCCTCACCCTCAGCCTCACCTTAACCCTAATTCTAACCCTAAACCTCACCCTCAACCTAACCCTAAAGTTAACCCTAACACTAAAACTCATCCTCATCCTAACCCTAAACCTCACACTCACCCTAACCCTAATCCTATCCCTAACCCTCGTGCTAACCTTCCTCATAACCCTAATCATAACCCTTACCTTAACACTAACCCTCACCCTCACCCTCAGCCTAACCCTAAGCCTAACCCTACGCCTAACCCTAAACCTAAAAGTAATCCTCACACTCATTCGCACCCTCACCCTCACTGTAACTCTAACCCTAACCCTAACCCTAAACCTCACCCTAATCCTAACCGTAACCCTTCCCCTAAACCTATATCTAACCGTAAACCTCACCCTCACCCTAACCCTAAAACTAACCCTAAAATTAACCCTCACGCTAACCACCTCCATAACCCTATATGTAACCCTAAACCTCACCCTCACCCTAACAGTAACCCTAACCATAACTCTAAACCCCACCCTAACCCTAAACCTAAACCTCAACCGCACCCTCAGCTTCACCATAACTCTAACAATAACCCTAACAATAACACTAACCCTAACCCGGACCATCACCCTAACCCTAATCCTCACCCCCAACCTCACCCTCTGCCTAAGCCTAAGTCTAAGCCTAACCCTCACCCTAACCTTTACACTCACCCTCATTGTAACTCTAATCCTAAACCTAACCCTATACCTAACCCTCAACCTCACCCTAACCCTAACACTAACGCTAACCCAAACCTCAACCTAAACCTCCCCCTAAACCTATCTGTAACCCTAAACCTCACCCTCAACCTAAACCTAACCTTAACCCTAACCCTAAACCTCAGCCTAACCCTAACCCTCACCCTCACCCTCAACCTCAACATAAGTCTAACCCTAACCCTAACAATAACACTAACCCTAACCCTAACCATATGCATAACCCTCACCGTCAGCATCACCCTCACTGGAAACTTGAACTTAATCATAACACTAACATTAACCCTAACCCTAACCCTAACTCTAATCCTCACCCCCACCGTCACCCTCAGCCTAACCCTAACCCTAACCCCAACTCTAATCCTAACCCCCACTGTAACCCTAAAACTAACCCTAACACTAACACTAACCCTAAACCAAACCCTAACCCTAACCCTAAAATTAAACCTAACCCTAACCCTAACCGTAAACTTAACCTGAAACCTAACTCTCACCCTAACCCTAAAACTAACCCTCACCCTAACCCTAACCCTCATCCTCACACTCACCCTCATCCTAACCCTAAGCCTAAACCTAACCGTAACCCTAACCCTCACACACACCCTAACCTTTCCCTTAATCCTAATCCTAACACTAAGCCTAAACCATACCCTCACCCTAACGCTCACTCTAACCCTAACTCTAACACTAACCCTAAACCTAACCCTCAACCTCAGCCTCATCCTAACCCTAACTCTAACCCTAAACCTGCCCCTAACCCTAACTCTAACCATCACCCTAACCCTAATTCTCACCCACACCCTCACCCTCAGCCTAATCCTAAGCCTAAGCCTAACCCTAAACCTAACCCTCACACTCACCCTCACCATAACCCTAATCCTAATCTTAACCCTAACTCTAACCCTAACCCTAAAACTCAACCTAAACCTCACCCTAACCTTAGCACTAACACTAACCATAACCCTATCCCTGGACCTAACCCTGTAACTAACCCTAAATCTAACCCTAAACCTCACCCTCACCCTAACCCTAATCCTAATAATAACCCTAAACCTCACCGAAACCTTAAACCAAACCCTCACCCTCACCATAACTATAACCCTAACCCTAAAAATAACACTAGTCCTAACCCTAAACCTAACCATAACCCTAGTCCTAATGCTAACACTCACCCTCATCCTAAGCCTAATCCTAACACTAACTCTCACCCTAACACTAACCCTCACCCTGACCATAACGCTAACCCTCATCCTAATCCTCATCCTCACCCTAGCCCTCACCCTAACCCTAATCCTAACACTTACTCTCATCAAAACCCTCACCCTAACAATCACCCTAAACCTAATACTCACCCCCACCCTCACCCTCAGCCTGACCCTAAGCCTAAGCCTAACCCTCACACTCCCCCTTACAATAACCCTAAACCTAACCCTAACACTAACCATAACCCTAAACTTCAAAGTAACCCTCACCTAACCTTAACCGTAACACTTACTCTAACCCTGGACCTAAGCGTCCACCTAACGCTAAATCTAACCCTAAAACTCACCCTCACACTAACACAAGTCCTAACCCTTACCCTCATCCTAACCCTAATCCTCACCCTAAAGTTAACCCTAACCCTCATGCTAACCCTCACCCTAACATTAACCCTAACACTAAACCTTACCCTAACACTAACCCTAATCCTCAACCTCACCCTCGCCTCAACCTTACCCTAATCATAACCCTAATCCTCATCCTAACCCTCACCCTAACCCTAACTTTAACCCTAATCCTTAGCCTAAATCTAACCCTCACCCTAACCCTAAACTTAACCGAACACTAACTCTCACCCTAAGAGTAAACCTAAACTCACCCTCACCCTCACCCTCAGCCTAATCCTAAGCCTCAGCCTAAACCTAACCCTAACCCTCACACTCACCCTAACCCTTACCCTAAACCTAATCCTAACACTAAGCATAACCCTCACACTCAGTCTAACCCTCACCGTAACCCGAAGTCTAACACTAAACCTAACCCTAAACCTCAAGATCAGACTCACCCTTACCCTAAGTCTAACCCTAAACCTCACCCTCAGCCTAACCCTAAGCCTAACCTTAAACCTAACCCAAACACACACACTCACCATCACGCTAACCCTAATTCTAACCCTAACCCTAACCCTAAACTTCAACCTAACCCTCACCCTTACTATAAACCTAAACCTCACCCTCACCCTAAACCTAACTCTACCCCTAACCCAAACCATAAACCTCACCCTAACCCTAACCCTAACCCTCAACCTCACCCTCAACATAACCATAAACCTAAACCTATCCCAAACAATAACCCGAACCCTAATCCTAACCCTCAACCTAACCATGACCCTCACCCTAACGCAAACCCTCACCCTAACATTTACCCTCACCCTAACACTAACCCTAACCCTAACACTAACCCTAACACTAACCCTTACACTAACCCTAACCCTAAATTCACCCTAACCTTAACACTTACTCTAACCCTCAACCAAAACATAAACCTCACGCTCCACGTAACCCTAACCGTAACCCACACCCTAAACCTAAACTTAACTTGAACCCTAACTCTCACCCTAACCCTAATCCTAACCCTAACCCTCACCCTCACCCTCACCATCAGCGTAACCCTAAGCCTAAACCTAACCCTAACCCTAACCCTCACACTCAACCTAGCCCTTACCCTAATCCTTATCCTTACCCTAACGCTAAGCCTCATCCTCAGTCTCAATTTAACCCTAACTCTAACCCTAATCCTAACCCTAACTCTCCTCCTAACCCTCCCCATAACCCTAACCCTAAACCTCACCATACCCCTAACCCTCACCCTCATGCTCAGCCTAAACCTAAACCTAAACCTAACCCTAAACCTCACACTCACCCTAATCCTAATCGTAAATATCACCCTCACCCTAACCCTGACCCTCACCCTCACCCTCATCCTAACATTAAGCCTAACCCTAACCCTTACCCTAATCCTCACACTCACCCTAACCCTAAACCTAATCCTACTCCTAACCCTAACCCAAACCCTCACCCTCAACCTAACCCTCATCTTAAGAATAACCTTAACATTAATCCTAACCCTCAACCTCACCCTCAGCCTCACCCTAAACTTAACTCAAACACTGAACCTAACCCTGAACCTAACCCTAACCCTAACCCTATCCCTAAACCTCATCCTAACCCTAACGCTAACCTCACCCTCACCCTCACCCTAACACTAACCCTAACCCTAACACTCACGCTAACTCTAAAACTAACCCTCACAATAACACTAACCATCACCCTAACCCTAAACCCCACCGTAACACTAACCCTAAACCTCACCCTCACTCTAGCCCTCACCCTAACCCTTACCCTCATCTTCAACCTAAACCTCACACTAACCCTAACACTAATCCTCAATCTAACCCTCACCCTCACCCTGACCCTAATGATAAACCTCACCCTAACCCTAACTCTCACCCATACCTTAACCCTCACCCTCACCCTAAAACTCAACTTTACCCTTACGGTCAACACCACCCTAACCCTAACCCTAAACCTCACCCTCACGCTATCAATAACTGTACCCCTAAACCACACCCTCACTCTAACCATAACTCTAACCCTAACCCTAACACTAACCCTCACCCTAACCCTAACACTAAACATCACCCTAACCCTAATCCTCACCCCCACCCTCACACTCAGCCTAAAACTATGCCTAAGCCTAACCCTAACCCTAACCCTAACCCACACCCTCACACTCACCCTCACCATAACTCTAACACTAAGCCTAACAATAACACTAATCCTAACCCTAAACCTAACCCAAACAATAACCATAACCCTAATGCTAACACTCCGCCTCACCCTAACCCTAATCCTAACCCTCTCAGTAACTCTCCCTCTAATCCTATATCTAACCCTCAACCTCATCCTCAACCTAACCCTAAACCTAACCGTAACCATAATCCCCACACTAACCCTAACACTAAACCTCACCCGCAACCTCACTCACAAGGTAAATCAAACCCTAACACTAACAATAACACTAACCCTAACCATCACCCTAACCCTAATCCTCACACCCACCCTCACCCTCAGCCTAACCCTAAGCCTAAGCCTAACCCTCACCCTAACCCTCACACTCAGCCTCACCCTAACCCTAATCCTATACCTAATCCTATCCCTAAACCTCAAACTAAACCTCACCCTCAACCTAACCCTAACCCTAACCCTAAACCTCACCCTCAGGCGAACCCTAACCTTAAATCTAACCCTAGACCTCAACCTCACCCTAACCCCAACCCTAACCCTAACCCTAAACCTCACCCTAACCCTAACACTAAACTTCACCCTCTCCCTAGCCCAAACCCTAACCCTAATCCTAACACTAACCCTAATCCTAACCCTCCCCCTAACCCTAACCCTCACCCTCAACCTCACCCTCAACCTAACCCTGACCCTAACCCTAAACCTAAACCTAACACACACCCTCACCCTAACCCTAATCCTAACCCTTACCCTAATCCTAACCCTAACCCTCCCCCTAACTCTTAACCTAAGCCTAAGCCTAACCCTAACAATAAACCTAAACCTAATCCTAACCCTCACCCTAACCAAAACCCTCACCCTAACCCAAACCCTCATCCTAACACTTACCCTCACCCTAACACTAACCCTAACCCTAACCTCACCAGAACCCTAAACCTAACCCTAACCCTCAACCTAACCCTAAACCTCATGCTCAAGGTAACCCTAAACCTAAACCTCACTCTAATCCTAAGATTAACCTGAACCATAAATATCACCCTAACCTTAAACCTGACACTAACCCTAACCCTCACACTCACCTTAACCCTTACTGTAATCCTAATCCTATCCCTAACCCTAACCCTCACCCTCAGCCTCACCTTACCCTAATTCAAACCCTAAACCTCACACTCTCCCTAACCTATGCATTATCCTAAACCTCACCTTAACCCTTACCCTAATCCTAATCCTAACCCTAACCCTAACACTCACCCTCATCCACACTGTAACATTACGCATAACCCTAACCCTAACCCTAACCCTCAAGCTCACCCTAACCCTTACCCTAATCCTAATCCTAAACCTAACCCTAACCCTCACCCTCAGCCTCACCTTAACCCTACCTCTAACACTAAACCTCATGCTCACCCTAAACCTAAACCTATACCTCACCCTAATACTAACCTCAGCCTCACCCACACCCTCAGCCTAAACCTAACCCTAACCCTCACACTCACCCTAACCCTAACCATAATCCTAATCCTAACCCTAACCCTAACCCTCACCCTCACCCTAACCCTCACCCTAACCTTATCCCTAACACTAACACTAACCCTAACCCTAACCCTCACCCTCATCCTCACCCGAACCCTAATTCTAACCCTAAACCTCACCCTCACCCTCACCCTAACCCTAACCATAACCCTAACCCTCACCCTAACCCTAACCCTAAACCTCACCCTCACCCTAGCCCTTACCATAAACCTAATCCTAAACCTAACCCTCATACTAAGTCACCCTCTAACTCTATCCCTCCCCCTCAACCTCCCACTCTGCCTAACCCTAAGCCTAACCCTAAACCTAACCCTAACACACACAATCAGCCTCACCCTAACCCTAATCCTCACCCCCACCCTCACCTTCAGTCTAACCCTAACAATAACCCTAAACCGCACCCTAACCCTAAACTTCACCCTCACCCTCAACCTAACCGTAATTCTAAGCCTAACCATAACAATAACACAAACCCTAACCCTAACAATAACCCTAACCATAACTCTCTCACTCAGCCTCAGCCTCACCGCAAACTTAACCCTAACCATAACACTAGAAATAAACCTAACACTAAGCCAAACCCTAAGGCTAACTCTAATCCTCAGCCCCACCCTCACCCTCAGCCTAACCCTAAGCCTAAACCTAACCCTAACCCTATACCTCACCCTCAGCTTCACCTTAACCCTACCTCTAACACTAAACCTCATGCTCACCCTAACCCTAAACCTAACCCTAAACCTAAACCTCACCCTAACCCTAACCTCACCCTCACCCTCACCCTCAGCCTAACCCTAAATCTAACCATAACCCTCACACTCACCCTAACCCTAACCGTAATCCTAATCATAAACCTAACCTTAAACCTCACCCTCACCCTAAACCTCATCCTAACCCTAATCGTAAGCCTTACCCTCAACCGAACCCTAACCCTCACCCTCACCTTAATCCTTACCCTAACCCTCACCCTAGCCCTAAACATAACCTGAAACGTAACTCTCAACCTAAAACTAACCCAAACCTAAAACCTCACCCTAAACCTAACGCTAAACCTTACCGTCAACCTAGCCCTCACCCTAACCTTAATCCTAACCTTAACCCTCATCGTAAACCTATCCCTAACCCTTAAGCCAACCCTCATCCTAAACCTAACCCTCAACCTCAACCTCACCCTCAGCCTAACCCTAAGCCTAACGCTAAACCTAACACTAACACACACAATCACCCTCACATTAATCCAAATCCTAACCCTAACCCTCACCCTCACCCTCACCCTCAGTGTAACCAAAAGCCTGACCCTAACACTAACCCTAACCCTCACACTCACCCTAATCCTTACCCTAATCCTAATCCTACCCCTAACCCTAACCCTCACCCTCAGCCTCTCCTTAAACCTAACTCTAATCCTAAAACTCACCCTCACTTTCACCCTATCATTAACCCTAACCCTAAACCTAACCCTAAACCTCACCCTTATCTTAACCCTCACCCTCAGCCTAAAAGTCAACTTTACCCTTACCATCATCCTCAAACTAACCCACACCCTAACCCTAACCTCATCCTAACCCTCACCCTAACCTTAAAATTAACCATCATGCTAACACTAACCCTCACACTCAACCTCATGCTCAGCCTAACCCTAAGCCTAAGCCTAAGACTTACCCTAAACCGCACCCTCTCCCCAGCCCTCACCCTAACCCTAATCCTAACCATCACCCTAACCCTAATCCTCAACCCCACACTCACGCTCAGCCTAACCCTAACCCTAAGCCTAACCGTAAACCGAAACCTCACAGTCACCCTCACCCTAACCTTAATTCTAACCCTAACCCTAACCCTAACCTTAAAACTCAACTTAACCATCACCCTAAACTTAAACCTAACACTAACCCTAACGCTAACCCTCGAACTAACCCTCCCCCTAACCCTAAATCTAAACCTAAACCTCACTCTCACCCTAACCCTAGTCCTAACCCTAACCCTAAACCTCACCCTAAAACTAACCCTAACCCTCACCCTCACCCTCACTGTAACTCTAACCCTAACCCTAACAATAACACTAATCATAACACTAACCCTAACCCTAACCCTAAGCCTAACCCTAATCCTAACACTCACCCTCACCTAACCCTAATTCTAACCCTAACCCTCAACTTAACCCTAACCCTCACATCACTGTAACCCTAAATCTTATCCAAACCCTCACCCTTACCCTAACCCTAAACCTAAACCTCAACCAAACACAAACCCTATCCCTCAGCCTCAAACTAGCCCTCACCCTAACTCTAATCTGAACCCTAATCCGAATCTTAACCCTCACCCTCACCCTAACCCTTACCCTAACCCTAATACTAACCCAAACCCTAATGGTCAACTTAAACCTAACCCTCACGCTCACCATAACCCTAACTCTACCCCTCACATTAACCCTAACCTTCACCCTCACCCTCACCCTCAGCCTAAACCTAGCCTAACCCTAACCCTAACCCTAACCCTCACACTCACCCTAACCCTTACCCTAACCCTATAATAACCCTAAGCCAAACCCTCACACTCACTCTAACCCTCACTCTAACCCTAAATCTAAAACTAACCCTAACCCTAACCCTAGCCATAAGCTTCACCCTAACCCTAACTCTAACCCTGAACTTCACCCTCACCCTAACCCTAACACTGACCCTAAACCTAAACGTCACACTAGCCCTAACCCTAAACCTCACCCTCACACTAGCCCTCCCCCTTACCCTAATCCTAACCCTCATCCTAACCCTCACACTAACACTAACCCTAACCCTCACACTCACCCTCACCCTAACCCTAATCCTAACGTAAACCTAACCCTCACCCTCACCTTAACCCTTATCCTAACCCTAAATTTAACCCGAACCAAAACCCTCACCCTAACCCTAACCCTAACCCTCACAGTAAACCTAACCTTAAACCTCACCCTCACCCTAGCCCTCACCCTAACCCTATTCCTAAACCTAACCCTCATCCTAACACTCCCTCTAACCCTTACACTAACCATTATCCTAACCCTAACTGTCACACTCAACCTCACCCTCAGCCTAACCCTAAGCCTACCCCAAAACCTAACCCTAACACACATGCTCACCTTTACCCTAACCCTAATCCTAACCCTAACCTTCACGCTCACCCTCACCATCAGTGTAACCCTAAGCCTAACCCTAACCCTAACCCTCATGCTCACACTAACCCTTACCCTAATCCTAATCCTAACCCTAAGCCTAAAACTCAACCTCAGCTTCACCTTAACCCTAACTCTAACTTTAACCCTAAACCTCACCCTAAAACTAAACCTAAACCTCACCCTCACACTAGAACTCAACCTAACCCTAATCCTAACCCAATCATCATCCTAACGCTCCTCATAACCCTAACCCTAACTCTCACCGTCACAATCAGCCTAACCCTAAGCCTAACCCTAACCCTAACACTAACTCTCACAGTCTCCCTAAACCTAACCCTAAGCCTAAGCGTAACCCTCACCCTAACCCTAAAGCTAAACCTAAGCCTAACACTAACCCTAACACTAACGATAACCCTAACCCTCAACTTCAGCCTCACCTTAACCCTAACTCTAACCCTAATCCTAAACCTCACCCTAACCCTAACACTAAACCTCACCCTCAGCCTAGCCCTTACCCTAACCCTAATCCCAACCCTAACCCTCATCCTAATCCTCCCCCTAAACCTAACCCTCACCCTCAACCTATCCCTCAGCCTAACGCTAAGCCTAAACCTAAACCTAACCCTAACACACACACTCACACTCACCCTAACCCTAATCCTATCCCTAAGACTAACTCCAATCCTAATCCTCTCCATATCTCTCACCTAACCCTAACCCTAACACTAACGCTAACCCTAACCCTCAACCTAACCCTCACCCAAACCATAACCCTAACACTAAACCTCACCCTCACTCTAACCCTAACTCTAACCCTAACCCAAACCCTGAACCTCACCCTAACCCTAACCCTAACTATCACCCTCACCCTCACCGCAACCATAACCCTAAACCTAACAATAACAATAACCCTAGCCCAAATCCTAAACCTCACCCTAACCATAACCCTCACCCTAAGACTAACCCTAACCCTAACACTAACCGTCACACTTACCCTAAACCTAACCCTAACCCTAATCCTCATCCTAACCCTATATCTAAACCTAAACCTCACCCTCACCCTAACCCTAACCCTAACCCTAACTCTAAAACCCACCCTAAACCTAACCCTCAACCGCACCCTCACTCTCACCTTAACCCTAACCGTAACCCTAACAATAACTCTAACCCTAATCCTAAACCTCACCCTAACCATAACCCTCACCCTAACCCATACCCTCACCCTAACACTTACCCTCACCGATAGAGTAACCCTAACGCTAACACTAACCCTCATACTAAGCCTAACCCTAATCCTAACCCTAAACCTCAACCTAACCCTCACCCTCAACCTAACCCTAACACTAACCTTAACCCTAACCCTCACCCTAATCCTCACCTTAACCCTCACCCTAACCCTATATCTAACCCTAAACCTCACCCTCACCATAAACTTAACCCTAAACCCCACCCTAACCCTAACCCTCACCCTCAACCGCACCCTCACCCTCACCGTAACTATAACACTAACCCTAACAATAACACTAACCCTAACCCGAAACATCACCCTAACCCTAATCCTCACTCCCACCCTCACCCTAAGCCTAACCTTAAGCCTAAGCCTAACCCTCACACTAACCCTCACACTCACCCTAACCCTAACCCTAATCCTAAACCCAACCCTATCCCAAAACCTCAACCTAATCCTCACCATCAACCTAACTCTAACACTAACCCTAAACCTGATCCTCATCCTAATACACCCCGTATCCCTAATTCTAACCCTAAACCTCACCCTCACCCAACCCTAACTGTAACTCTAAACCCCACCCTAAACCTAACCTTCACCCTCACCCTCAACCTCACTGTAACTCTAACCCTAACACTAACAATAACCCTAACCCGAACCCTAACCTTCACCCTAACCATAACCCTCACCCTAACCCTAAACCTAATCCTCAATGTAAACCTCACCCTTACCCAAAACCTAAACCTACCCTAACCCTAATACTAACCCTAACCTTCACCGTTATCTTAATCCTCACCCTCAATCTGAACCTCCCCTTTACCCTTACCATCATCCTAACCCTAACCCAAACCCTAACCCTAACCTCATCCTAACACTCAACCTAACGGTAATCCTAACCATCATGCTAACCCTAACCCATACACTCAACCTCATGCTCAGCCTAAGCCTAAGCCTTAGCCTAAGTCTTACCCTAAACCTCACCCTCTCCCCAGCCCTCACCCTAACCCTAATCCTAACCATCACCCTAACCCTAATCCTCAACTCCACCCTCAACCTCAGACTAACCCAAAGCCTAGCCCTAAGCCTAACCCTAACACTAACCCTCACCGTATCCCTAACCCTAACCCTAATACTAACCCTAACCCTAAACACAACCCTACACCTAACCCTAAACCTAACCCTAATCCTCAGCCTCAACCTCAGCCTAACCCAAACCCTAACCCTAACCCTCACCCTAACTCTAAGCCTAACCATAACCCTAACCCTGACACTCACCCTTACCCTAACCCTAATCGTAACCCTAACCCTATCCCTAACACTAACCCTCACCCTAAACCTCACCCTAGCACTCACCCTAACGCTAATCTTAACCCTAAACCTCATCATAACCCTCACCCTAACCCTAACCCTAACCCTCACCCAATCCCGAACCCTAACCCTCACCCTCATGCTGGGCCTAAGCCTAAGCCTAACCCTAATCCCAACCCTCACCCTAACCCTAACCTTAACCCTTACCGTAACCCTCACTCTCAGACTAACCCTCACCTTTACTCTAACCGTCACCCCCACCCTAACCCGCACCCTAACCCCAACCCTCACCCTAACCCTCACCCTAACCCTAACTCTACACCTAAACCTCAACCTCACCCTAACCCTAACACTAAACCTCACCCTAACCCTAACCCTAACCCTCACCCTCACCCTGACCATAACCGTAACCCTACAACTAACACTAACAATAATCCTAAACCGAACCCTAACCCCCACCCTAACCATAACCCTCACATTAACCCTAAACCTAATCCTCAATATAACCCACACGCTAAACCTAAACCTAAACCTACCCTAACCCTAAACCTAACCCTAACCCTCACCCTTATCTTAACCCTCACCCTCAGCCTAAAAGTCACCTTTACCCTTACCATCATCCTCACCCTAACCCACACCCTAACCCTAACCTCATCTTAACCCTCACCCTAACCATAAACTTAACCATCATGCTAACACTAACCCTCACCCTCAACCTCATGCTCAGCCTAACCCTTAGCCTAAGCCTAAGACTTACCCTAAACCTCACCCTCTCCCCAGCCCTCACCCTAACCCTAATCCTAACCATCATCCTAACCCTAATCCTCAAACCCACCCTCACCCTCAGCATAACCCTAAGCATAAGCCTAACCGTAAACCTAACCCTCACCCTCACCCTCACCCTCACCCTAACCTTAACCCTACACTAACCCTAACCCAAAACCTACACCTAACCCTCCCACTAACCCTATATCTAACCCTAAACCTCAATCTCACCCTAAACCTAATCTTAACACTAACCCTAAACCTCACCCTAAACCTAACCCTAACCCTCAACCTCACCCTCACTGTAACTCTATCCCTAACCCTAACAATAATACTAATCCTAAACCTAAACCTAACCCTAACCCTAAGCCTAACCCTAATCCTAATACTCACCCTCACCCTAACCCTAATTCTAACCCTAACCCTCAACCTAACCCTAACCCTCACATCACCGTAACCCTAACTCTGATCCAAACCCTCACGCTAACCCTAACCCTAAACCTCAACCTCAACCTAAAACTAACCCTAAACATCACCCTCAACCTAGCCCTCACACTAACTCTAATCTGAACCCTAATCCTCATATTAACCCTCACCCTCACCCTAACACTAACCCTCAACCTAACCCTATCGCTAACCCTAATGGTCAACCTAAACCTAACCCTCACGCTCACCATAACCCTAACCCTAACACTCAACCTAACCCTAAACTTAAAGCGAACCCTAACTCTCACCGTAACCCAAACCCTAACACTCACCCTAACCCTAACCCTCAGCCTCACCCTCACCCTCAGCCTAAACCTAGCCTAACCCTAACCCTAAGCCTAAGCCTCAACCTCACTGTAAACCTTACCCTAACGCTATACTTATCCAGAACCAAAACTGTTAACCTAACCCTAACCCCAACACTTACCCTAACCCTAATTTTAAACCTCACCCTCACCCTAGCCCTCACCCTAACCCTAATCCTAACCCTAACCCTCATCCTAACCCTCCTTCTAACCCTTACCCTAACCCTTACCCTAAACCGAACCTTCACCCTCAACCTCACCCTCAGCCTAACCCTAAGCCTACCCCTAAACCTAACCCTAACACACATGCTCACCTTCACCCTAACCCTAATCCTAACCCTAAGCCTCACCCTCACCCTCACAATCAGTGTAACCCTAAGACTAACCCTAAACCTAACCCTAACGCTCATGCTCACCCTAAACCTTACCCTAATCCTAATCCTAACCCTAACTCTAACCCTCATCCTCAGCCTCACCTTAACCCTAACTCTAACCCTAAACCTAAACCTCACTCTAACCCTAACCCTAAACCTCACACTCACTCTAGCCCTCACCCTAACCCTAATCCTAACCCTAACCATCATCCTAATCCTCCTCATAACACTAACCCTAACCCTCACCCTAACCCTAAACCTAACCCTCACACTCACCCTAACCCTAACCCTAACCCTAAACCTAACACTCACCCTCACCCTCACCCTCACCCTAAACCTAAACCTAAACCTAACACTAACACTAACCCAAACGATAACCCTAACCCTCACCTTCAGCCTCACCCTAACCCTAATTCTAACGCTAAACCTCACCCTCACCCTAACCATAACCCTAACACTAAACCTCACCCTAACCCTAACACTAAACCTCACACTCACCCTAGCCCTTACCCTAACCCTAATCCTAACCCTAACCCTCATCCTAACCCTCCCCCTAACCCTAACCCTCAACCTCAACCTAACTCTCAGCCTAACCCTAAGCCTAAACCTAAACCTAACACTAACACACACACTCACCCTCACCCTAAGCCTAACCCTAATCCTATCCCTAAAACTAACCCTAATCCTAACCCTCTCCCTAACTCTCACCTAACCCTAACCCTAACACTAACCCTAACCCTAACCCACAACCTAACCATCACCCTAACCCTAACCCTAACCCTAAACCTCACCTTCACTCTAACACTAACTCTAATCCTAAACAAAAACCTAAACCTCACCCTAACCCTAACCCTCACCCTCACCTCAAACATACCCTTAAATCTAACCCTAACAATAACCCTAACCCTAATCCTAACCTTCACCCTAACCATGACCCTCACCCTAACCCATACCCTCACACTAACATTAACCCTCACCCTAACCCATATACTCACCCTAACACTTACCCTCACCCTAAGACTAACCCTAACCCTAACACTAACCCTCACACTAACTCTAACCCTAACCCTAACCCTAAACCTCAACCTAACCCTCACCCTCAAACTAAGCCTAACCCTAACCCTCACCCTAACCCTCACCCTAACCCTATATCTAACCCTAAATTTCACCCTCACCCTCAATCTCACCGCAACCATAACCCTAAACCTAACCCTAACAATAACCCTAACCCTAATCCTAACCCTTACCCTAACCATAACCCTCACCCAAACCCATACCCTCACCCTAACACTTATCCTCACCCTAAGACTAACCCTAACCCTAAACCTAAACTTAAACCTCACCCTAACCCACCCCGTAACCCTAATTCTAACCCTAAACCTCACCCTCACCCTAACCCTAACCCGAACTCTAAACCCCACCCTAAACCTAACCTTCACCCTCATCCTAAACCTCACTGTAACTCTCACCCTAACCCTAAAACAGAACTAACCCTAACCCTAACCCTAACCATAACCCTCACCCTCAGCCTCACCGTCTCCTCAAACTTAACCCTAACCATAAGACTAAAAATAAACCTAACCACAAGCCTAACCCTAACCATAACCCTAAACCTCACCCCCAAACTCATCCTCAGCCTAAGCCTAAGCCTAACCCTAACCCTATCCCACAACTTAACCCTAACACTAACCCTAACCCTAAAACTAACCCTAACTCTAAACATAACACAAAACCTAACCCTAATCCTCAGCCACTCCGTCACCCTAACCCAAACCCTAGCCCTAACCATCACCCTAAATCTAAGCCTAACCCTAACCCTAACCTAACCCTCACACTCACGCTCACTCTTACCCTAATCCTAAACCTAACCTTAGCCTTAACTCTAACCATCACTCTAACACTCACCATCATCCTAACCCTCACCCTAACCCTAACTCTAACACTAACCCTAATCATAACCCTCACATTCAGCCTCACCCTAACACTAACTCTAACCCTAAACCTCACCTAAACTTAACCCTACCCCTCAAACTAAGCATAACCCTCACCCTCACGCAAACCCTCAGCCTAAACCTAAGGCTATCACTAACCCTAACCATAACCTTCACACTCACCCTAATCCTAACCCTAATCCTAATCCTAACCCTAACCCTAACCCTCACCTTCACGTGTAGCCTCACCCTAACCCTAATTCTCACCCTAAACCTCACACTCACCCTAACCCTAATACTGAAACTCACCCTCACCGTAACCGAAACCATAAACCTAACTCTAACTATAAGCCTAACCCTAACCCTAAATGTACTCCTAACTATCGCCCTAACCCTAACCCTAACACTAACCCTAACCCTAAACCTCACCCTAACCCTAACCCTAAACCTCACCCTCACGCTCACTGAAACCAAAAGCCTAAACCTAACCCTAACAATAACCTTAACACTAATCCTAACCCTCACCATAACCATAACCCTCACCCTAACCCAAAATCTCACCCTAAAACTTACCCTCACCCTAACACTAACCTTAAACCTAACACTAACCCTCACACTAAACCTAACCATAACCATAACCCTAAACCTCAACCTAACCCTCACCCTCACCTTAACTCTAACACTAACCCTATCCCTAACCCTCACTCTAACCCTAATCATAACCCTAATTCTAACCCTAAACCTCACCCTCACACTAACCCAAACCCTAATCTGAAACCCCACCCTAACCCTAAGCCTAACCCTCAACCGCACCCTCACCCTCACCATAACTCTAACCCTAACCCTAACAATAACACTAACCCTAACCCAAACCATCACCGTAACCCTAATCCTCACCCCCCCTCACGTTCAGCCTAACCCTAAGCCTATGCCTAACCCTCACCCTAACTGTCACACTCACACTCACCCTACCCCTAATACTAAATCTACCCTATCCCTAAACCTCAACCTAACCCTCACCCTCCCCGTTAACCCTAACAATAATCCTAACCCTAAACCTGAACCTAACCATCCCCCTAACACTAACTCTAACCCTAAAACTCACCCTAACCCTAACCCTAAACCTCACCCTAAACCTCACCCTAACCCTAACCCTCACCCTAACCCTCAATCTCACCGTAAATCTAACCCTAACCCTAAAAATAAGACTAACCCTAACCCTAACCATAAGCCTCAACTTCAGCCTCACCCTCAGTGCAAACTTAACCCTAACCATAACACTAACAATAACCCTAATCCTAACCCTTAACCTAATCCTCAACCCCAACCTCACACTCAGCCTAATCCTAAGACTAACCCTAACCCTAACTCTAAGCCTAAGCCTAAACCTAACACAAAACCTAATCGTAAACCTAACCCTAATCCTCAGCCTCACCCTCACCCTAACCAAAACCCTAACCCTAATTCTCACCCTAACCATAAGCCTAACCGTAACGCTGACACTCACAATGACGCTCAACCCAACCCTAATTCTAAACCTAAACCTATCCCTAAACCTAACCCAAACACTAACCCTCACCCTAGTCCTCACCCTAACACTAATCCTAAACCTAAACCTCATACTAACCCTCACCTTAACCCTAACCCCAACCCTCACCCTCATGCTTGGCCTAAGCCTAAGCCTAAGCTTAACTCTAACCCAAACCCTCACCTTAACCCTAAACCTAACCATAACACTAACCATAACACTAACCCTAACTCTATCCCTAAACCTCACTCTCACACTAACCCTAACTCTAACACTTACTCTAAACCTAAACCTCATCCTAATCCTAAACCTAACCCTCACCCTCACCCTCACCATAATGGTAACATAACCCTAACCCTAACAATAACCCTAACCCTAACTCTACACCTCAACCATAACATAACCCTCAACCTAACCCTAACCCTCAACTTAACACTTACCCTCACCCTAACACTAACACTAACCCTCACCCTCACCCTAACCCTAATCCTAACCCTAACCCTCAACCTAACCCTAAACCTCACCCTCACCATAACCCTTACGCTAACCCTCACCCTAACCCTAAACTTGACCCGAATCCTAACTCCCACCCTAACACTAACCCTAACCCTCACCCTAACCCTAACCCTCAACCGTACCGTAACCATCACCCTCAAGCCTAACACTCACATTTACCCTTACCGTCACCCCTACCCTAATCCTCACCCTAACCCTAACACTCACCCTAACCCTCACCCTAAAACTAACTCTACGTCTAAATCTCACCCTCAACCTAAGCATAACTCTAACCCTAACCCTAACACTAAACTTCACCCTAACCCTAACCCTAACCCTCAAACTAACCCTAACTCTCACCCTCAGCCAAACCCTCAGCCTAAACTTACGGCTAAACCTAACCCTAACCATAACCCTCACACTCAACCTAAACATAACCCTAAACATCATCCTAACACTAACCCTAAACCTCACCCTCACCCTCAGCCTCACCCTATCCCTCAGTCTAACCCTAAACCTCATCCTCACCTTAACCCTAATCCTAACCCTCACACTCACCGAAACTGAAACCCTAAACCAAACCCTAACCTTAACCTTTACCCTAATCCTCCAACTAACTTTCACCCTAACCCTAACCATAAGAGTAACCCAAACCCTAATCCTCACCCTAACCCTAAATCCAACCGTAAACCTCACCCTCATCCTAACCCTCACTCTAAACCTAACCCAAACCCTAAACCTCAACTTCACCCTCACCGTAACCAAAACCCTAAACCTAACCCTAACAATAACCCTAACCTAATCCTATCCCTCAACCAAACCATAACGCTCACCCTAACCAAAACTCTCACCCTAAAACTTACCCTCACCCTAACACTAACCCTAACCCTAAAACTAACCCTCACACTAACCCTAACCATAACCCTAAACCTAAACCTAAACCTCACCCTCACCCTAACCCTCACACTAACCCTATGCCTAACCCTAACCCTAACCCTCCCCCTAACCCTAAATCTAAACCTAAACCTCACCCTCACACTAACCCTAACCCTAACCCTAAACCCCACCTTAACCCTAAGCCTAACCCTCACCCACACCCTCACCCTCACCGTAACTCTAACCCTAACCCTAACAATAACACTAACCCTAACCCGAACCATCACCCAAACCCTAATCCTCACCCCCACCCTCACCCTCAGCTTAAACCTAAGCCTAAGCCTAAACCTCACCCTAACCCTCACACTCACCCTCACCCTCACCCGAAACCTAATACTAAACCTAACCCTATCCCTAAACCTCAACCTATACCTCACCCTGCCCTTAACACTAACCCTAACCATAAACCTCAGCCTGACGCTCCCCATAACACTAACTCTAACCGTAAAACTCACCCTCACCCTAACCCTAACACTAAACCTCACCCTAACTCCAACCCTCACCCTCACCCTCAATCTCACCGTAACTCTAACCCTAACCCTAAAAATAACACTAACCCTAACCCTAACAATAACCATAACCCTTACCCTCAGCCTCACCCTCACTGCAAACTTAACCCTAACCATAACACTAACAATAATCGTAATCCTAACCCTAACTCTAAACCTCAACCCCAACCTCACCCTCAGCCTAACCTTAAGCCTAACCCTAACCCTAACGCTAACCCTAATTGTAACCCAATCCCTAACCCTAAACCTAACCCAAAACCTAACCCTAAACCTAACCCTAATCCTCAGCCTCACCCTCAACTTAACCAAACCCCTAACCCTAACCCTCACCCTAAACCTAAGCCTAACCCTAACCCTGACCTTCACACACATCCTAAGCCTAACCCTAACCCTCCTAAACCTAACCGTCTCCCTAAACCTAACCCTCACCCTAACACAAATCCTAACCCTAAACCTCATCCTAACCCTCACCCTAACCCGAACCCTAAACCTCATCCTAACCATAAGCCTAACCCTCACCCTCATGCTTGGCATAAACCTAAGCCTAAGCCTAACTCTAACCCAAACAATCACCATAACCCTAACCCGAACATTAACCCTAAGTCTAACCATAAACCTCACTCTCACCCTAAACCTAACTCTAAACCTAACGCTAAACCTAAACCTCATCCTAACCCTAACCCTAACCCTCACCCTCACCCTCACTATAACTGTAACCCTAACCCTAACAATAACCCTAATCCTAACCCTAACCCTCAACCTAACCATAACACTCACCCTAAACATAACACTCACCCTAACACTTACTCTCACCGTAACACTAACCCTAAGCCTAACACTAACCCTCAAACTAACCCTAATCATCACCCTAACCCGAAACCTCACCCTAAAGCTAAACCTAACCCTCATCTCACCCTAGCCATCACCCTAACACTAACCCTCATCCTCACCCTAAACCTCACACTAACCCTAACTCTAATTCTCAATCTAACCTTAACCCACACCGTTCCTCTAACCCTAACCCTCACCCTAACCCTAACCCTCATCCCACTGTAACCCTCACCCTCAGCCTAACCCTCATGTTTACCCTTACCATCACCCCCATGATAACCCTTACCCTAACCTTAACCTTCACCCTAACCCTCACCCTAACCCTCTTTCCAACAGAAAACCTCACCCTCACCCTAAACCTAAAAATAATCCTAAACCTAACTCTAACCCTCATCCTCACCATAAACCTTACACTAACCCTAACCCTAAACCTCAATTTAACCCTCACCCAAAGCCTAATCCTAACCCTCACCCTAACCGAAAACCTAACCCTAACACTCACCATTATCTTAACCCTCACCCTCAGCCTAAACCTCACCTTTACCCTTACCACCATCCTCACCCTAAATCTCCCCCTAACCTAAACCTCATCCTAACCCTCACCCTTACCATAAACCTAACCATCACCATAACCCTAACCCTCAACCTCTACCTCACGCTCAGCCTAACCCTAAGCCTAACCCTAAACCTTAACCTAACCCTAAACCTCACCCTAGCCCTCACGCTAACCCTAATCCTAACACTAAGCCTCATCCTAACCCTCACCCTAACCCTAATCCTAACCCTCAACCTCACCCTCACCCTAACCCTAATCCTAACCGTCACCCTCAACCTCACCTTCAGACTAATCCTAAGCCTAACCCTAAACCTAACCCTAACACACACACTCACCCCCATGCTAACCCTAATCCTAACCCTCACCCTTACCCTAACCCTAAACCTCGCCCTAATCTCACCCTAACACTAACCCTAACCCTAACCCTCAACCTAACCCTTACCCTAACCCTAACTCTAACCCTAAACCTCACCCTCACCCTAAAACTCACCCTAACCCTAACCTTAAACCTCACCCTCACCTGCACCATAACAGTAACCTTAAACCGAAACCTAACAACAACCCTAAACCTAATACTAAACCTCACCATAACCATAACCGTCACCTTAACCCAAACCCTCACCCTAAGTCTTACCCTCACTGTAACACTAACCCTAACGCTAACACTAACCCTCACACTAACACTACCCTAAATCTAACCCTAAACGTCAACCTCACCCGAACCCTAATCCTAACCCTAACCGTAAACCCCACCCTAACCCTAAACCTAACCCTCACCCGTATCCTCACCCTCACCATAAATCTAACTCTAAGCCTAACAATAATAATAACCCTAACACTAACCGTAACCCTAACCCTATCCATAAACATAACCCTCACCCTCAGCCTCACCCTCACCACAAACTTAACCCTAACCATAACACTAACATAACCCTAACCCTAAGCCTAACCCTAACCCTAACTCTAATCATCACACCCACCCTCACCCTCAGCCTAACCCTAAGTCTAACCCTAACCCTAATCCTATTCCTAACCCTCAACATAATCCTAACACTAACCCTAACCCTAACACTAACCCTAAAGCTAATCCTAACACTAAACCTAATCCTCAGCCTCAACCTCACCCTAACCCAAAACCTAACCCTAACCCTCACACTAACTATAAGCCTAACCCTAACCTTAACACTAACCCTCACACTCAACCTCACCCTAACCCTAATCCTAAACCTAAGCCTATCTCTAACCCTAACCCTCATCCTAACCCTCAGCCTAGCCCTCAGCCTTATCCAAATCCTAACCATAAACCTCATCCTAACACTCAACCTACCCCTAACCCTAATCCTAACCCTCACCCCAAACCGAACCCTAACCCTCACCCTCAACCTCACCATCAGCCTAACCCTAAGCCTAACCCTAAACCTGACCCTAAAACACACACTCACCTGCACCCTAACCCTAATCCTAACCCTCACCCTAACTCTAACCCTAATCCTCCCCCTAACTCTCACGCTAACCCTACCCCTAACACTAACACTAACCCTAAACCTCAACCTAACCTTCACCCTAACTCTAACTCTAACCCTAAACATCACCCTTACCCTAAACCTCACCCTAACTCTAACCCTAACCCTCACCCTCACCTGCACCCTCAGCCTCACCCTCACCACAAACTTAACCCTAAACATAACACTAACAATATCCCTAACCCTAATCCTAATCCTAACCCTAACTAGAATCCTCAAACCCACCCTCACCCTCAGCCTAACCCTAAACCTCACCCTCACCATAAACCTAACTGTAACCCTAAACCAAACCTCAAACCTCAACCTAAACCTAACCCTAAACCTAACCCTAAAACTAACACACACACTCACCCTCACCCTAACCCTAATACTAACAATAACACTCACACTCATCCTAACCCTAACCCTAACCCTAAACCTTACCCTCAACCTCAGCCTAACCCTAAGCCTATCCCTAACCCTAACCCTAACCTTCACACTCACCCTAACCGTAACCCTAATCCTACTCCTAATCCTAACTCTAACCCTCACCCACAACTTAACCCTCACCTTAAGCCTATCCCTAACATTAATCCTAACCCTAACCCTCAGCCTCAGCCTCACCCAAACCGTAACTCTAACACTAAACATCAACCTGACCCTAACCCTAATCATAACCCTATCCCTAAAACTCATCCTAGCCCTAAATGTAATCCTCATACTCACCATAACCGAAACCCTAACCCTAAAGATAACAATAATCCTAACCCTAACCGTAACCCTCATCCTAACCATAAAACTCACCCTAACCCTAACCCTCACCCTAACACTTACCCTCACCCTAACACTAACCCTAACCCTAACACTAACCCTCACACTAACACTAACCATCATCCTAACCCTAAACCTCACCCTAACACTAACCCTAAACCTGACCCTCTCCCAGCCCTCACCCTAACCGTAACCCTCATCCTCACCCTAAACTTCACACTAACCTTAACACTAATCCTCAATCTAACCCTCACCCTCACCTGAAACCTCACCCTAACCCTCACCCTAACCCTAACCCTCACCCTTACTGTAACCCTCAACTTCAGCCTAACCCTCACCTTTATACTTACCGTCAACGCCACCCTAACCCTCACTCTAATGCTAACCCTCACCCTAACCCTAACTCTACCCCTAAACCTCATCGTCACCCTAATCCTAACTGTGACCCTAACCCTAACACTATCCTTCACTATAACCCTAACCCTAAACATCACCCTAACCCTAATCCTCACCCTCAGCCTAACCCTAAGCATAAGCCTAACCCTAACCCTAAAACTCACACTCACCCTCACCCTAACCCTAATCCTAACCCTAAACCTATCCCTAACCCTAAACCTCAACCTAATCCTCACCCTAACCTTAACCCTAACACTAACCCTAACCCTCACCCTCACCATAACTCTAACCCTAACCCTAACAAGAACACTAATCCTAACCCTAACCCTAACCCTAACCCTAATGCTAACACTCAGCCTCACCCTAACCCTAATCCTAACCCTAACCCTCACCCTAACCCTAACCTTAACCCTAACCCTAACCCTAAACTTTACCCTAACCCTCACCCTCACATTAACACTCAACCTCAACGTAAACATTACCCTTACCCTTACCATCATCCTCACCCTAACTCTCACCCTAACCCTAAACTTCATCTCAACCCTCACCCTAACCGTAAACCTAACCATCACCCTAACCCTAAACCTCACCCTCAACCTCATGCTCAGCCTAACCCTAAGCTTAAGCCTAAACTTTACCCTAACCCTCACCCTAACCCTAGACCTCGCCCTAACCATAATAGTAATCCTAACCCTCATCTTAAAACTCATCCTAGCCCTAATCCTAAACATCACCCTAAACCTAATCTTCACCTCCACCCTCACACTCAGCCTAAACTTAAGCCTAAGACTAACCCTAACCCTAACCCTCACACTCACCTTCACCCTCACCTTAATCCTAACCCTAACCTTAACCATAACCCTAAACCTCAACCTAACCTTCTCCCTAACCTTAACCCTAAAACTAACCCTAAACTTAACCCTCGACCTAACCCTCCTACTAACCCTAAATCTAACCCTAAACCTCACCCTCACCCTAACCCTAATCCTAAACCTAATCCTAAACCTCACCCTAACCTTATCCGTAAGCCTCACCCTCACCCTCACCCTCACCACAACTCTCACCCTAACCCTAACAATAACACTAATCCTAACCCTAAACCTAACCCAAACCCTAACCCTAATCCTAACACTCACTCTCATGCTAACCCTAATCCTAACCCTAACCCTCACACTATCCATAATCCTCACTCTCACCGAAACCCTAACCCTCAACCTAACCCTCACCCTAACCGCAACCCTAACCCTAAACCTTCATCTAACTCTAACCCTAACCCTCACCCTCACCCTAGCCCTCAACCTAACCCTAATCCTGAACCTAATCCTCATCCTTACCCTCACCCTAACCCTAACCTAAACCCTCACCCTAGCCCTAACTCTAAGCCTAATCCTCAACGTAAACCTAAACCTCATGTTCAACGTAACCTTAACCCTAACCCTCACCCTATCCCTAAACATAATCGAACACTAACTCTTACCCTAACCCTCACCATAAACCTAACCCTCACCCTGAAACTAACCCTAATACTAACCCTCAACCTAAACCTCACCCTAACCGTAAACCTCACCCCCACACTCACCCTCACCATAACTCTAATCCTAACCCTAACAATAACACTAATCCTAACCCGAAACCTATCCCTAACCCTAACCCTAACGCTAATGCTAACACTCACCCTCACGCTAACCCTAATCCTAAACCCAACCCTCACCCTAACCCTAATCATCACCTTCACGGTAACCCTAACCCTCAACCTAACCCTCACCCTAACCCTAACCCGATACCTAAAACTTAATCTAACACTAACCCTAACCCTCAACCTCATGCTAGCCCTCACCCTAACCCTAATCCTAACCCTAATCCTCATCCTTACCCTCACCCTAACCCTAAACTTAACCCTCACCCTAGCCCTAACCCTAACCCTAATCCTCAACGTAACCCTAAAGCTCAAGCTCAGCTTGATCCTAACTCTAACCCTAACCCTAACTCTCACACTCACCCTAACCCTTACCCTAATCCTAATCCTAAACCTAACCCTAACCCTCACCCTCAGCCTCACCTTAACCCTAACTCTAACCCTAAACCTCAGCCTCACCCTAACCCTAACACTAATCCTAACCCTAAAGCTCACCCTAACCTTAACCCTAAACCTCACCTTCACCCTAGCCCTCACCCTAACCCTAATCCTAATACTAACCCTCATCCTAACCCTCCCCCTAACCTTACACCTAATCATCACCCTAACCCTAACCCTTACACTTACCTTCACTCTAATCCTGACCCTTTCACTAACCCTAAACCTAACACTAACTGGAACCCTAACACTCACCCTCAGCTTCACCCTAACCCTAAATCTAACCGTAAACTTCACCCTCACCCTAACCCTAACCCTAATCCTAACCCTAACTCTCAACTTAACCCTAACCCTCACCCTCACCGTAACCCTAACCCTCATAATAACCCTCACCTTAAGCCTATCCCTTAACCTAAACCTTAACCTAACACAAACCCTAGTTCTCAACCTCTCCCTATCCCTCACCCTAACACTAATCGTAACCCTAGTCCTCATCCTAACCCTCAACCTAACCCTAAAACTAACCCTCATCCTTAACCTAACCCAAACCCTCAACCTAACCCTAACCCTAATGCTCACCATAACCCTGAACTTAACCGAACCCTAACTCTTACCCTAACCCATACCCTCAACCTAACCCTAACCCTATCGCTCACCATAACCCTAAACCTAATCCTAACACTCACCCTAACCCTCACCCTAACACTAAACCAAACCGTCGCCCTCACTCTCACACTAACCCTAATCCTAACCCTAAACTTCACCCTCAACCTCACCCTTTGCCTAACTCTTAGCCGAAACCTAAACCTAACCCTAACACACACACTCACCCTCACCCTAACCCAAATCCTTACCTTAACGGTCACAATCACCCTAACTCTAACAGCAAACCTCACCTTCATCCTAACCCTCATTCTAACCCTAACCCAAACCCTAAACCTCACCCTAACACTAACCCTATAACTCACCCTCACTGTAACCAAAACCCTAAACCTAAGCCTAACAATAACCCTAACGCTAATCCTAACACTCACCATAACAGTAACCCTCACCCTAACCCAAACTCTCACCCTAAAACTTACCCTTACCCTAACAATAACCCTAACCGTAATACTAACCCTCACACTAACCCTCACCATAACCCTAACCCTAAACCTCAACCTAACCCTCACTCTCACCATAATTCTAACACTAAACCTATCCCTAACCCTAACCCTAACCCTTGCCCTAAACCTGTATCTAACCCTAAACCTCACCCTAACACTAACCCTAACCCTAACCGTAAACCACACCCTAATCCGAACCCTAACCCTCACCCGCACCCTCACCCTCACCGAAACTCTAACCCTAACCCTAACAATAACACTAACCCTAACCCAAACCATCACACTAACCCTAATTCTCACCCCCACCCTCACCTTCAGCCTAAGCCTAAGCCTAAGCCTAGCCCTCACCCTAACGGTCACCCTCACCCTCACCCTAACCCTAATACTAAACCTAACCCTATCCCTAAACCTCAACCTAACCCTCACCATCCCATAAACCTAAAAATAACAATAACCATAAACCTCACCCTAACCATCCCCCTAAACCTAACTCTAACCCTAAACCTCACCCTCACCCCAACCCTAAAACTAATCCTAACCCTAAACCTCACCCTAAACCAAACCGTAAACCTCACCCTCACCCTAGAATCACACTAACCCTAACCCTAATCCTCAATCTAACCCTCAACCTAAGCCTAACCCTAACCCCTACCATAACCCTAAACTAAACCCTAACCCTCACCCTTATCTTAACCCTCACCCTCAGACTAAACCTCACCTTATCCTTACCATCATCCTCACCCTAACCCTCACCCTAACCCTAAACCTCATCCTAACCCTCACCATAACCGTAAACCTAACCATCAAACTCACCCTAACTCTCACCCTCAACCACTCGCTCAGCATAACCCTAAGCCTAAGCTTAATCCTTACCCTAACCCTCACCCTTCCCCTAGCCCTCGCCCTAACCCTAATCCTAATCCTAACCCTCATCCTAACACTCACCCTATCCCCAAACCTAACCATCACCCTAAACCTAATCTTCACCACCACCCTCACCCTCAGCCTAACCCTAAGCCTAAGCCTAACCCTAATCTTAACCCTCACACTCACCCTCACCCTCATCCTGATCCTAACCCTAGCCCTAACCCTAACCATAAACCTAAACCTCAACCTAACCCTCACCCTAACCTTAACCCTAAAACTAACCCTAACCCTAAACCTCGACCTAACCCTCCAACTAACCCTAAATCTAACCCTAAACCTCACCCTCACACTAACCCTAATCCTAACCCTAACCGTAAACTTCACCCTAACCCTAACCCTAACCCTCAACCTCACCCTCACCCTTCCAATTACTCTAACCCTAACCCTAACAAGAACACTAATCCTAACCATAAACCTAACCGAACCCTAACCCTAACTGTAATCCTAACACTAACTCTCATGCTAACCCTAATCCTAACCCTAACCCTCACACTATCCATAATCCTCACCCTCACTGTAAACCTACCCTCAACCTAACCCTTACCCTAACCCTAACCCTTAACCTTAATCTAACAGTAACCCTAACCCTCACCCTCACACTAGCCCTCACCCTAACCCTAATCCTAACCCTAATCCTCATCCTTACCCTCACCCTAACCCTAAACTTAACCCTCACCCTAGCCCTAACCCTAACCCGAATCCTCAAAGTAACCCTAAACCTCATTCTCACCGTAACCCTCACCCTAACCATAAACCTAGCCGTACCCTAACACTCACCCAATACCTCTAACCCTAAACCTTAATCTAACACTAACCCTAACCCTCACCCTCACCCTAGGCCTCACCCTAAACCTAATCCTAACCCTAGTCCTCATCCTTACCCTCACCCTAACCTAACCTTAACCCTCACCCTAGCCCTAACCCTAAGCCTAATCCTCAACGTAACCCTAAACCTCATGCTCACCTTAACCCTAACCCTAACACTCACCCTAACCCAAAACATAACCGTACACTGACTCTCACCCTAACTCTAACCCTAACCCTAAACCTTAATCTAACACTAACCCTAACCCTCATCCTCACCATCAACCTCAGCCTAATCCTAAGAGAAACCCTAACCCTAGCCCTAATGCTCACACTCACCCTAACCTTACCCTAACCTTAATCATATACCTACCCTAACCCTTACCCTCAACTTAACCCTCAGCCTAACCCTAAATCTAACACTAACCCTAACCCTAACCCTAAACCTCACCCTAACCCTAATCCTAACCCTAAAACTCACCCTCACCCTAGCCCTCACCCTAACACTAATCCTAACCCTAACCCTCATCCTAACCCTCACCCTAACACTAACCATAACTCTCACGATCACCCTAACCCTAATCTGAACCCTCACCCTCAACCTAACCCTAACCCCCACCCTCACCATAACCCTTACCTTAACGTCAACCTAACCCTAAACTTAACCCAAACACTAACTCTCACACTTACCATAATCCTAACCCTCAAGCTAACCCTAACCCTAAACCTCATTCTCACCCTAGCCTCACCCAACCCTAATCCTAACCCTACCCTTTTCCTAACCCTCCCCCTAAACCTTATCCTAACCCTCACCCTAAAACTAAACCTCAGCCTCAAGCTCACCTTCAGCCTAACCCTAAGCATAATCTTAAATGTAACCCTAACACACACATTCACCCTCAACCTAAACCTCACCCTAACCCTAACCCTCATCCTGACCCTCCCAATAACACTAACACTAATCCTAACACTAAACCTCACTCTCACCCTCAGCATAATCCTAAGCTTAAGCCTAACCCTAACCCTCACACTTACCCTAACCCTAAACCTAAACCTCACTCTAACCCTAACCCTCACCCTCAACCTCAGCCTAACCCTAAGCCTTTCCCTAACCCTAACCCTAATCCTCACCCTCACGCTAACCCTAATCCTACACCTAACCCTAATCCTAACACTCAACCTAAACCTCAGCTTAAGCATAACCCTAACATTAATCCTAACCCTAACCCTCACCGTCAGCCTCACCCTAACACTAACACTAACACTAAACCTCACCCTGACCCTAAACCTAAACCTCACCCTCACTCTAGCCCTCAGCCTAACCTTAATCCTAACACTAAACCTCATCCTAACCCTCCCCCAACCCTTACCTTAACCCTCACCCTAACCCTAACCCTTACCCTCAACTTCAACATCAGCCTAACCCTAAGCCTAACCTTAAACCTAACTCTAACACACACACTCACCTCACCATAACCCTAATCCTAACCCTAAACCTCACCCTCACCCTCATCCTCAGTGTAACCCTAAGCCTAACCCTAATCCTAAACCTAACCTCACACTCACCCTAACCCTTACCCTAATCCTAATCCTAAACCTAACCCTAACCCTCACCCTCAACCTCAGCTTAACCCTAATTCTAACCCTAAACCTCACCCTCACCCTAACCCTAACCCTAACTCTAAACCTCACCCTTACCCTAGCCATCACCCTAACCCTAATCCTTACCCTAACCCTCATCCTAACCCTGCCCCTAACCCTAACCCTAACCCTCACCCTAACAGTAACCCTCATCCTCACCCTCACCCTAACTCTAATCCTAACCCTAACCCTAAACCTCACACTAACCCTAACCCTAAACCTCACCCTCACTCTCCCCCTCACCATAACTCAAAACCTAAACCTAACAATAACACTAATCCTAATCCTAATCTAAACCTTAACTGTAATCCTAACACTGCCTCTCATGCTAACCCTAATTCTAACCCTAACCCTCACTCTAACCCTAATCCTTACCCGCACCATAACCCTAACCCTCAACCAAACCCTCACCCTAACCCAAACCCTAACCCTAAACCTTAATCTAACACTAACCCTAACCCTCACACTCAGCCTAGCCCTCACCCTAACCCTAATCCTAAACCTAATCCTCATCCTTACCCTCACCCTAACTGTAACCTTAACCCTCACCCTAGCCCTAACCCTAAGCCTAATCCTCAACATAACCCTAAACCTCATGGTCACCATAACCCTAACTCTAACCCTCACCCTAATCCTAAACATAACCGAACCCTAACTCTCACCCTAAACCTAACCCTAACACTCACCCTAACCCTAACCCTCACCCTAACCCTAATCCTAACCCTAACCCTAAACCTCACCCTAACCCTAACCCTTACCCTCACCCTCACCCTCACCCTCACCATAATTCTAACCCTAACCCTAACAAAAACACTAATCCTAACCCTAAACCTAACCCTAACCCTAACACTAACACTAATCCTAACACTCATCCTCAGGCTAAACTTAATCCTAAACCTAACCTTCACCCTAACCCTAATCATCACCCTGACCGAAACCCTAACCCTCAAACTTACCCTCACCCTAACCCTAACCCTAAACCTTAATCTAACACTAACCCTAACCCTCACCCTCACCCTAGCCCTCACCCTAACCCTAATCCTAACCCTAATCCTCATCCTTACCCTCATCATCACCCTAAAATTAACCCTCAACCTAGCCCTAACCCTAAAGGTAATCCTCAAAGTAACCATAAACCTCATGCTCACTTTAACCCTAACCCTAACCCTAGCCCTAAACATAAACATAACCGAACCTTAACCCTCACCCTCACCCTCAGCCTAACCCTAAGCCAAACCCTAACCCTAGCAGTAATGCTGACACTCACCCTAACCCTTACCCTAAACCTAATCCTAACCCTAAGCCTAACCCTCACCCTGAACCTAACACTCACATTAACCCTAAATCTAACACTAACCCTAACCCTAACGCTCAACCTCAGCCTCATCCTACCCCGAACTCTAACCTTAAATGTCACCCTCACCCTAACAGTAACCCTACCTCTAAACCTAAAACTCACCCTAACTCTAACCCTAACCCTAAACCTCACCCTCACCCTAGCCCTCACCCTAACACTAATCCTAACCCTAACCCTCATCCTAACCCTCACCCTAACACTAACCATAACCCTCACGCTCACCCTAACCCTAATCTGAACCCTAACCCTAGCCATCATGCTAACCCTAACCCTCAACCTCAAACTCACCCTCAGCCTAACTGGAAGCCTAAGCCTAAGCCTTACCCTAACCCTTACCCTCACCCGAGCCCTCACTCTTACCCTAATCCTAACGATCACACTAATCCTAATCCTAACCTCCATCCTCACACTCACCCTAACCATAAGCCCAAGCCTAGCCCTAACTCTAATCCTCACCCCCACCCTCACTCTTAGCCTAACCATAAGCCTAAGCCTAATCCTCACCCTAAACCTCACACTCAGTCTCACCCTAACCCTAATCCTAAACCTAACCCTATCCCTAAACCTCAACCTAACCCTCACCCTCACACTTACTCTAACCCTAAACCTCCCCCTATCCCTCCCCCTAACCCTAACCCTACCCATAACCCTCAACTTCAACCTCATGCTCACCCCAAACTTAACCCTAATCTTAACAATAACAATAAACCTAACACTAAGCCTAACCCAAATCCTAACTCTAATCCTCAACCCCACCCTCACCCTCATCCTAAGCCTAAGCCTAACCATAACTCTAACCCTAAACCTAACCCTAAAACTAACCCTAATCCTCAGCCTTACCCTCACACTAACCCAAACCCTAACCGTAACCCTCACCCTAATTCTAAGCCTAACCCTAACCATAAACTTCACACTCACCCTCACCCTAACCCTAATCCTAAACCTAACCCTATCCCTAACCCTAGCCCATACCCTAACCCTAGCCCATACCCTAACCCTAGCCCTCACCCTTACCCTAATCCTAACCCTAAACCTCAATCTAAACTTCACACTAACCCGAACACTAACCCGAACCCTAACCCTCACCCTCATGCTCGGCCTAAGCCCATGCCTAAGCCTAAGCCTAAGCCTAAACCTAACCCTAACCCTCACCCTAACACTAACACTAACACTTTAGTTAGCTTTAGCTAACTCTATCCCTAAATCTCACCTTCACCCTAAGCTTAACTCTAATCCTAAGACTAAAACTAAACCTCATCCTAACCCTAACCCTAACCCTAACACTAACACTAACCATAACCCTAAACCTAACCCTAACAATAACCCTAACCCTAACCCTAAAACTCACCCTAACCATAACTCTCACCCTAAACCTAACCCTCACCCAAACACTTACCTTCACCTTAACATAAACCCTAACGCTAACACTAACGCTCACACTAACCCTAAGCATCACCCTAACAGTAAACCTCATCCTAACACTAACCCTAACCCTCAAGCTCACCCTAAAACTCACACTAATCCTAACACTAATCCTCAATCTGACCCTCACCCTTAACCTAACCCTAACACTAACGCTCACCCTAACCCTAACCCTCACCATTACTGTAACCCTCACCCTCAGCCAAACCCTCAAATTTACCCTTACCCTCAACCCCACCCTAACCTGCACCCTAACCCTAACCTTGACCCTAACCCTCACCCTAAACCTAACTCTACTCCTAAACCTCACCCTCACCTTAACCCTAACCCTAACACTAACACTAAACTTCACCCTAAACCTAACCCTAACTCTCACCCTCACACTCACCGTAAACATATCTCTAAACCTAACCCTAACAATAACCCCAACCCTAACCCTCGCCCAACCATAACCCTCACTCTAAACCTAACACTCACCCTAACACTTACCCTCACCCTAATACTGAACCTAAGCCGAACACTAACCCTCACACTAACCCTAACCCTGAACCTAATGCTAAACCTCACCATAACCCTAACCCGAACCCTAACACTCACACTCACCCTAGCCCTCACCATAACCCTAATTTTAACCCTCACCTTCACCCTAACCCTCATCCTCACCCTAAACCTCACACTAACCCTAACCCTAATCCTCAATCTAACACTCACCCTGAACCTAACCCTAACCCTTACCCTAACCCTAAACCTAAACCTAACCCTCACCCTAACACTCTAACTCAGCCTAAACCTCACCTTTACCCTTACCATCATCATCACCCTAACCCTCACCCTAACCCTAACCCTCACCCTCACCATAAACCTAACCCTCAACCTAAACCTCAACCTAAGAAAAACGCTAACCATAAACCTTAATCTAACACTAACACTAAACCTCACCCTCAACCTAGCCCTCACCCTATCCCTAATCTTCATTCTTAACTTTACCCTAACCCTAACCTTAACCCTTACCCTAACCATAATCCTAGCCCTAAGCCTCAACCTTACCCTAAAACTCAAGCTCACCATAAACCTAACCCTAACCTTCACCCTAACCCTAAATTTACCCGAACCCTAACTCTCACCGTAAACCTAACCCTAACCCTCACTCTCAACCTCACCCTCAGCCTAACCCTAAGCCTAACCCTAACCCTAACCCTCACACTCACCCTAACCCTTATGCTAATCCTAATCCTAACCTTTAGCCTAACCCTCACCCTCAACCTAACCCTCAACCTAACCCTAACTCTAACACTAACCCTAACCCTAACCCTCAATTTCAGCCTCACCCTAACCATAACTCTAACCGTAAACCTCAACCTCACCCTAACCCTAACCCTAACCCTAACCCTAAACCTCACCCTAACGCTAACCCTAAACCTCAACCTCAAACTAGCCCTCACCCTAACCCTAATCGTATCCCTAACCCTCATCCTAACCGTCACTCTAACACTAACCTTAACCTTCACCTCACACTAACCCTAATCCTAACACTAACCCTGAACCTAACCCTAACACTCACCATCACCGTAACCCTTACCCTAACTCTCAACCTAACCCTAAATTGAACCCGAACCCTAACTCTCACCCCAACCCTAAACCTAATCCTCACCCTAAGCCTAACCCTCAGCCTTACCGTAACCCTCACGCTCAGGCTAACCCTCACCTTTAACCTTACCGGCACCCTCACCCTAACACTACCCCTAACACTAAACCTAACCCTAAACCTCACCCTAACCTTAACCCTCACCCTCACCCTGAACCTCACCATAACTCTAACCCTAACCCTAACAATAACACTTACCCTAACCCTAATCATAACCCTAACCATAACCTCACCTCAGCCTCACCCTCAGCCTAACTGTAAGCCTAAGCCTAATCCGAACCCTAACCCTCACCGTAATCCTAACCCGAAACCTAACCCTAACCCTAAACCTAAACCTAACCCTATCCCTCCCCATAACCCTAAATCTAACCCTAACCCTAGGCCTCACCCTAACCATAACCCTAAAACTCAATATAACCTTCACTCTTACGCGAACCCTAAGCAGAACCCTACCCTAAACCAAATCCTAACCCTAACCCTCACCCTAACCCTAAGCCTAACCTTAACCCTAACTCTCACACTCACCCTCACCCTCAACCAAACCCTCACCCTCACCCTAACCATAACCCTCACCCTAACCCTAAACCTCACCCTACCACTTACCGTCACCCTAACACTAACCCCAACCCTAACACGAACCCTCACACTAACCCTCACCCTCACCCTCACCCTAGCCCTCACCCTAACCCTAATCCTCATTCTAAACCTCACACTAAGCCAAAACTTAACCCTCACCCTAACCCTATTATTAGCCCTAATCCTCACCCTAACCCTGAACTTAACCCGAACACTAAGTCTCACCCTAATACTAAACCTAACCCTCTCGCTAAACCTAACCCTCACCCTCACCATCACCCTCAGTCTAATCCTAGCCTAAACCTAATCCTAAACCTAACCTTGACACTCACCCTAACCCTTACCCTAATCCTAACCCTAAACCTAACCCTCACCCTCAGCCCCACCCTAACCCTAATTCTAACCCTAAACCTCACCCTCACCCTAACCCTAACCCTAAACCTAAACCTCACCCTAACCCTAACCCTAAACCTCACCCACACGATAGCCCTCACCATAACCTAATCCTAACCCTAACAATCATCCTAACCCTCACTTTTAACCTAATGCTAAACCTCACCCTCACCGTCACCCTAATTCTAACCCTAACCCTCAAATTAACCCTAACCCTCAACTTCTCCATAACCCTTACCCTAACCATCACCCTATCCCTAAACTGAACCCAAACCCTACCCCTCACCCTAAACCTAACCCTCAACCTCAACCTCTCTCTCAGCCTAACCTTAAGCCGAAACGTAAACCTAACCCTAACACACAAAGGAACTCTCACCCTAAAACTAATCCTAAACCTAAACCTAACCCAAACCCTAACCCTCCACCTAACTCTCACTGTAACCCTAACCCTAGCACTAAACCTAACCCTCAACCTAACCGTGACTCTAACCCTAACCCTAACCCTAAACCTCCCGCTCACCCTAAACCTAACTCTAACCCTAACCCAAACCCTAAACCTCACCCTAACCCTAACCCTAATCCTAACCCTCACCCTAACCCTAAACCTAAACCTAACCCTCACAATAAACCTAACCCTAATCCCTACCCTCACCCTCACCCTCAGCCTAAACCCAAGCCTAATTCTAACCCTTACCCTACCCCTAACCCTAACCCTCACCGTAACCCTAACCCTAACCCTAACCCTAACACTAACCCAAAACCTAAACATAACCCTAAACGTAACCCTAAACCTAACCCTAATCCTCAGCCACACCCTCACCCTAACCCTAAACCTAACCCTAACCCTAACCCTCACCCTAACTCTAAGCCTAATCCTAAACCTAACCCTAACTTTCACACTCACACTCACCCTAACCCTATTCCTAAACTTAACCCTAACCCTAGCCCTAGCCCTCACCATAACCCTCAACCTAGCCCTCACCCTTACCCTAATCCAAACCCTAAATCTCATCCTAAACCTCACCCTAAACCTAACTCCAACCCTCACCATAACCCGAAGCCTAACCCTCACCCTCATGCTCGGCCTAAGCCTAATCCTAAGCCTAACCCTAACATTAACCCTCAACCTAAACCTAACACTAACACTAACCCTAACTCTAACCCTAAATCTCACCCTCATCCAAAACCTAACTCTAAACCTAACCCTAAAACTAAACCTCATTCTAACCCTAACCCTAACCTTCACCCTCAATGTAACTGTAACCCTAATCCTAACCCTAACCCTCACCCTAACCCTAAACTTAACCGAAACCTAACTCTCACCCTAACCCTAACCCTAACGTTCACCCTTACCCTAACCCTCACCCTCACCCTCACCCTCAGCCTAAACCTAAGCCTAACCCTTACCCTAACCCTAACCCTCACAGTCACCCTAACACTTACCCTAATCCTAAACCTAACCCTAAGCATAACCCTCATCTTTAACCTAACCCTAATCCTCACTGTAACCCTAACCCTAACCCTAACCCTAAAGCTAACCCTAATCCTCAGCCGCACCCTCACCCTAACCCAAATACTAACCCTAACCCTCACGCTAACCCTAAACCTAACCCTAACCCTAAACCTAATGCTCACACTCACCCTCACCCTAAACCTAATCCTAAAACTAACCCTATCCCTAACCCTCACCCTCACCCTCAGCCTCACCGTAGCCCTCACCCCAACCCTAATCCTAAACCTAAACCTCATCCTATACCTAACCCTAACCCTAACCCTAACCCTAAACTTAACCGAACCCTAACTATCACCCTAATCCTAACATTAACCCTCACACTTACCCTAACCCTCACCCTCAACCTTACCATCAGCCTAAATCTAAGCCTAAACCTAACGCTAACCCTAACACTCACAATAACCTTTACCGTAATCCTAATCTAACCGTAAGCCTAACCCTCACCCTCTACCTAACCCTCACCCTAACCCTAACTCTAATACTAACCCAAACACTAACCCTCAATCTCAGTCTCAACCTAAACCTAAATCTAACCTTAAAACTCACACTCATCCTAACCCTAACCCTAAACCTAACCCTAAACCTCACCCTAACCCTAAACCTAAACCTCACCCTCACCCTACCCTCATCCTAACCCTTACCGTAACCCTCAACCTAACCGTAAACTTAACCCGAACCCTAAATCTCACCCTAACCATAACCCTAAACCTAACCCTAACCCTCACCCTTAGCCTAAACCTCACGTTTACCCTTATCGTCACCCCCACTCTAAACCTCACCCTAACCCTAACACTCAACATAACACTCACCCTAACCCTAACTCTACCCCTAAACCTCACCCTCAACCTATTCCTAACTCTAACACTAACCCTAACACGAAACCACACCCTAACCCTAACCCTAACCCTCAAACTAACGCTAACACTCACCCTCAAACTCATCCTCAGCCTAAACCTAAGGCTAACTCTAACCTTCACACTCCCCCTCTCCCTAACACTAATCCTAAACCTAACCTTAACCCTAACACACACCCTCATCCTAAACCTCACCCTAACCCTAACTATAACACTAACACTAAGCCAAACACTCACCCTAACACTCACCCTAAACCTATCTCTAACCCTAAAACTCAAACTCACACTGACCCTAAACCTAACCCTAAACCTCACCCTAACCCTAACCCTAAACCTCAACTTCACCCTAACCCTCACCCTAAACCTAATCCTAAACCTAATCTTCATCCTAACCCTCACACTAACCCTAACCTTAACCTTCACCCGACACCTAACCCTCCACCTCAACCTAACCCTCAGCCTAACCCTAAGCCTAAACCTAAACCTAACCCTAATCCACACACTCACACTCACCCTAACCCTAATCCTAACCATAACCGTAACACTTAACCTCACCCTAACCCTAAACCTAAAACTAACCCTAACCCTAACCCTCATCCTAATCCTCACCTGAACCCTAACTCTAACCCTAAACCTCACCCTAACCATAACGCTCAACCTAACACTAACCCTCACGCTAACAATTACCCTCACCCTAACACTAACCCTAACTCTAACACTAACGCTCACAGTAACCCTAACTCTCACCCTAACCCTAAACCTCACCCTCACCCTAACCCTAACTATCGGCTACACCCTAGCCCCCACCCTAAACTTAATTCTAACCCTAATACTCACCCAAACCCTAACCCTCATTCTCACCCTAATCCTCACACTAACCCTAAACGTAATCCACAATCTATCCCTAATACTCACCCAAACCCTAACCCTCATTCTCACCCTAATCCTCACACTAACCCTAAACGTAATCCACAATCTATCCCTAACACTCACCCTAACCCTAACCCTCATCCAAACACTCACCCTAATCCTAACCCTATCCATCACCCTAACCCTAACCCTCACCCTCACCCTCACCTTCAGCCTAAACCTAAGCCTAAGCCTAACCCTAACCCTAACACTCACCCTTACCCTAGCCCTCACCCTAAACCTAATCCTAACCCTAACCCTCATCATAACCCTCACCCTAACCCTAATCATAACCATCACCGAAAACTTTTCCTCACTCCCAAGATCACCCTCAGCCTAACCCTAACCCTAAGCCTAACCCTAACCCTAAACCTAATGCTCACACTCAACCTCACCCTAACCCTAATCCGAAAACTAACCCTATCCCTAACACGAACCCTCACCCTAACCCTCACCAGAAGTCCTCACCCTAAGCCTAAACCTAAACCTCATCCTAACCCTAACCCTAACCCTCACACTCATGCTAAGCCTAAGCCTAAGTTAAGCCTAAGCGTAAACCTAACCCTAACCCTATCCGTCAACCTAATCCTAACCCTAACTCTCACCCTAACCCTGACCCTAACACTAACCCTAACTCTAACCCTAATCCTCACCCTCACCCTAACCCAAACTCTAAACCTAATCCTAACCCTAAACCTCATCCTAACCCCAACCCTAACCCACACCCTTACCCTCACGGTAAACATAACCCTAAAACTAACACTAACAATAACCCTAACCCTAACCCTCACCCTAACCATAACCATAACCATAACCCTCACCCTAAACCTAACCCTCAACCTAACACTAAGCCTAACCCTAAACCTAACCCTCACACTAACCCTAACCATCACCCTAACCCTAAACTTCACCCTAACACTAACCCTAACCCTCACCCTCACCCTAGCCCTCACCCTAAACCTAACTCTCATCCTCACCCTAAACCTCACACTAACCTTAACACTAATCCTCAATCTAACCCTCAACTTCACCTTAACCCTAACCCTAACCCTCACCCTCAGCTAAACCCTCACCCTAACCCTAAGCCTAACACTCACCCTAACCCTAATCCTCACCCTCAGCCTCATGCTAACCCTAACTATAACCCTAAACCTCACCCTTACCCTAACCCTAACCCTAACCCTAAACCTCAACCTAACCCTAACCCTAAAACTCACCCTCACCCTAGCCCTTACCCTAACCCTAATTCTAACCCTAACCCTCATCCTAAACTGCCCCCTAACCCTAACTCTAACCCTAAACCTCACACTCACCCTAACTTTAACCGTAACCCTAAACTTCACCCTAAACCTCACCCTAACGAAAATCCTCACCCTCACCCTCAAACTCACCGTAACTCTAACCATAACCCTAACAATAACACTAACCCTAACCCTAACCCTAACCATAACCCTCACCCTCAGCCTCACCCTCCCCACAAATTTTACCCTAACCACAACATTAACAATAACCCGAAATCTAACCCTAACACTAATCCTCACCCCCACCCTCACCCTTAACCTAAGCCTAAGCCTAATCCTAAGCCTGACCCTCTCAATGAAAGCCTAACCCTAACCCTAACCCTAAACCTAAACCTAAACCTCACCCTAACCCTAACCCTAAAACTTATCCTAATCCTCATCCTCACCCTCAACCTAACCCAAACCCTAAACTTAACCCTCACCCTAAACCTAAGCCTAATCCTTAACCTAACACTAACCCTCACCCTCAACCTCACCTTAAACCTATTCCTAACCCTAAACCTATCACTAACCCTAACCCTCACCGTAACCCTCAACCTAGCCCTAAGCCTAACCCTAATGCTAACCCTAAACCTCACCCTAACCCTCACCCTCACCCTAACACTAACCCTAACCCTAAACTTAAACCTCAACTTCATGCTCGGCCTAAGCCTTAGCCTAAGCCTAATCCTATCCCTAACCCTCACCCTAACCCTAACTGTAACACTACGGCTAACTCTAAACCTAAACCTCATTCTCACCCTAACATTAACTCTAACCCTAACCCTAACCCTAAACCTCATCCTATCCCAAAACATAACCCTCACTCTCACCCTCACCGTAACTGTAACTCTAACCCTAACCCTAACAATAACCCTAACCCTAACCCTAACCCTCACCCGAACCAAAACCCTCACCCTAAACCAAACCCTCACCCTAACAAATACCCTCAACCTAACACTAACCCTAACCCTAACACTAACCCTCACACTAAACCTAATCCTAACCCTAAACCTCAACCCAACCCTCACCCTCACACTAACCTTAACACTAACCCTAAACTTAACCCTCACCCTAAACCTCCCACTAAAACTCTATCTAAACCTAAACCTCACCCTCACCTTAACCCTAACCCTAACCCTAAACCACACCATAACAGTAACCCAAACCTTCACCAGTAACGTCACCCTCACCATAACCCTAACCCTAACCCCAACAATAACACTACCCCTAACCCTAAAACCTAACCCTAACGGAAAGCCTAACCCTAATTCTAACACTCACCCTCACCCTAACCCTAATCCTAACCCTAAACCTCAAGCTAACACTAACCCTAACCCTCACCCAAACCCTAGCACTCACCCTAACCCTAATCCTAACCCTAATCCTCATTCTAACCCTCACCCTAACCCTAACCCTAACCCTAACCCTCACCTCCAGTCTCACCCTCACCGTAACTCTAACCCTAACCCTAACAATAACACTAACCCAAACCCGAAACATCACCCTAATCCTAATCCTCACCCCCATCCTCACCCTCAGCCTAACCCTAAGCCTAAGCATAACCCTCACAATAACCCTAATCCTAAACCTAACCCTATCCATAAATCTCAACCTAACCCTCACCCTCCCCCTAACCCTAACAAAAAACCTAACCCTAACGCTCACCCTAACCCTCCCCCTCACCCTAACTCTAACCCTAAACCTCACCCTCACCCTAACACTAACCCTAACCCTAAAACTCACTCTAAACCTCACCCTAACCAAAACCCTCACCCTCACCCTCAACCTCACCGTAACTCTAATCCTAACCCTAACAATAACACTAACCTTAACCCTAAACCTAACCCTGACCCTAACCATAACCCTCAACCTCAGCCTTACCCTCACCGCAAACTTAACCCTAATCATAACACTAACAATAACCCTAACCCTAACCCTAATGCTAAACCTAATCCGCACCCCCACCCTCACCCTCACCCTCAGCCTATCCCTAAGCCTAAGCCTAAACCTAACCGTGACCCTCACCATAATCCTAAACTTAACCCTAAACTTAACCTAAACCTGACCCTAATCCTCAGCCTCAACCACACCCTAACCCAAACACTAACCCTAATCCTCACCCTAACCCTAAGCCTAACCCTAACCCTAACCCTCACCCTAAAAATTACCCTCACCCTAACACTACCCCTAACTCTCACACTAACCCTCACATTAACCCTAACTCTCACCCTAACCCTAAACCTCACTCTAACCCTAACCCTAACCCTCAGCATCACCCTAACACCCACTCTAACCTTAGTTGTAACCCTAACACTCACCCTAACCCTAACCTTCATCCTCACCCTAAACCTCACACTAAGCCTAACTCTAATTCTCAATCTATCCCTCACCCTCACACTAAACCTCACCCTAAACCTTACCCTAACAATGACCCTAATCCTAACCCTCACCCTTAGGGGAACATTCACCCTCAGCCTAACCCTCACCTTAACTCTTACTGTCACGCTCCCCCTATCAGTCACCCTAAACCTACCCCTCATTATCACACTCACCCTAACCTTAAACCTATCCATCACGCTAACCTTAAATCTCAGCCTCAGCCTTACCCTCAGCCTAAACCTAAGTCTAAGCTTAACCCTAACCCTATCACTCATTCTCACACTAGCCCTCACCCTAAACCTAATCCTAACCCTAACCATCAACCTAACCCTAACTCTCACCCTCACCCTAACCCTTACCCTAACCCTCACCCTGACCCTAAACTTAACCCGAACCCTAAATCTCACCCTAACCCTAACCCTAACCCTAACCCTCACCCTTAGCCTAACCCTCACGTTTACCCTTACCGTCACCCCCACCCTAAACCTCACCCTAAACCTAACACTCAACCTAAAACTCACCCAAACCCTAACTGTAACACTAACCCTAACAATAAACCACAACTTAAACCGAACCCTCAAACTAACATTAACACTCACCCTCAACCTCACCCTCAGCCTAAACATAAGGCTAATTCTAACCCTCACACTCCCCCTCTCCCTAACCCTAATCCTAATCCTAACCCTAACCCTAACACACACCGTCCCCCTAACCCTCACCCTAACCCTAACTATAACACTAACACTAAGCCAAACACTCACCCTAACACTCACCCTAACCCTATCTCTAACCCTAAACCTCAAACTCACACTGACCCTAACCCTAACCTTAAACCTCACCCTAACCCTAACCCTAAACCTCACCTTCACCCTAGCCCTCACCCTAAACCTAATCCTAAACCTAACCTTCATCCTAACTCTCACACTAACCTTAACCCTAAACCTCACTCGAACCCTAACCCTTCCCTTCAACCTAACCCTCAGCCTAACCCTAAGCCTAAACTAATCCTAACCTTAACCCACACACTCACCCTTACCCTAACCCTAATCCTAACCATAACCCTAACACTTAACCTCACCCTAACCCTAAATCTAAAACTAACACTAACCTTAACCCTCATCCTAACCCTCACCTGAACCCTAACCCTAACCCTAAACCTCACACTCACCCTAACCCTAACTCTAACCGTAACTCTAACCCTAAATCTCCCCTAACTCTAACCCTCATCCTCACCCTCACCGTACCCCTAACCCTAAACCTCACAATAACCCTAAAACTAAACCTAAACCTCACCCTAACATTTACCCTCACCCTCACATTACCCCTAACTCTAAAACTAACCCTCACAGTAACCCTAACTCTCACCCTAAACCTAAACCTCACCCTCACCCTAACCCTAACCCTCAGCCTCACCCTAGCCCCCACCCTAAATTTAATTCTAACCCTAACACTCACCCTAACCCTACCCCTCATCTTCACCCTAATCCTCACACTAACCCTAACCCTAATCCTCAATCTATCCTTCACCCTCACCCTAACACTCACCCTAACCCTAACCCTCATCCAAACACTCACCCTAACCCTAACCCTATCCATCACCCTAACCCTAAACCTCACCCTCAACTTCACCCTCAGCCTAAACCTAAGCCTAAGCCTAACCCTAACCCTAATATTTACCCTCACCCTAGCCCTCACCCTAAACCTAATTCTAACCCTAACCCTCATCATAACCCTCACCCTAACCATAATCCTAAATATCAAACAAAACCTATTCCTCAAACCCAAGATCACCCTCAGCCTATCCCTAAGCCTAAGCCTAACCCTAGCCATAACCCTCACCCTCAACCTCACTGCAAACTTAAAACAAACCATAACACTAACAATAACCCTAATTTAAACCCTAACCCTAACCCTAATCCTCACACCCACCCTCACCCTCAGCCTAATACTAAGCATAAACCTAGGCCTAACCTTAACCCTCACTGTAACCCTGCCCTAAACCTAACCCTAAACCTAAACCTAGTCCTCAGCCTCACCTTCACCCTAATCCAAACCCTAACGTTCACACTCAACCCCACCCTAACTCTAATCTGAAACCTAAACCTATCCCTAACCCTAACCCTCACCCTAACCCTCACCCTAGCCCTCACCCTAACACTAAGTCTAAACCTGAACCTCATATTAACCCTCACCCTAACCCTATCCCTAACCCTCACCCTCATGCTAAGCCTAAGACTAAGCTTAAGCCTAAGCCTAAGCCTAACCCTAACCCTCACACTAATCCGAACACTAAACCTTACCCTAACCCTCACCCTAACACTAACCCTAACTCTAACCCTAAACCTCACCCTCACCCTAACCCTAACTCTAAACCTAATCCTAAACCTAAACTTCATCCTAACCCCAACCCTAACCCACACCCTTACCCTCACGGTAAATATAACACTATAACCCTAACACTAAAAATCACCCTAAACCTAACCCTAACCCTCACCCTAACCATAACCATAACCATAACACTCACCCTAAACCTAACCCTCAACCTAACACTAACCCTAACCCTCACCCTCACCCTAGCCCTCACCCTAACCCTAACTCTCATCCTCACCCTAAACCTCACACTAACCTTAACACTAATCCTAAATCTAACCCTCACTTTCACCTTAACCCTAACCCTAACCCTCATCCTAAACTTAACCCTCACACTTACCATAACCCTCACACTCAGCATAAACTTCATTTTTAGCCTTACCGTCACCCCAACCCTAATTCTCAGGCTAACCATAACGCTCACCCTAACACCCATCCCTAAACCTAACTCTACCCCTAAACCTCACCCTCACCCTAAGCCTAACTCTAACCCTAACCCTAACACTAAACATCACCCTAACCCTAAACCTCACAATCACCCTCATCATAACCGTAATCCTAGCCCTAATCATAACCCTCACCCTAACCCTAACCCTCAACATAATACTATCCCTAACCCTCACACTCACTGAAACCCTAACCCTAATCCTTATCCTAAACCTAACCCTAACCCTCACCCTCAGCTAAACCCTCAACGTAACCCTAACCCTAACACTCACCCTAACCCTAATGCTCACCCTCAGCCTCATGCTAACCCTAACCCTAAACCTAACCTAAACCTCAAACTTACCCTAACCCTAATCCTAACCCTAACCCTCATCCTAAACCTCCTCCTAACCCTAACTCTAACCCTAAACCTCTCCCTCACCCTCACCCTAACCCTAACCCTAACTATCACCCTAACCCGAACCTTAACCCTCAACTTCATGCTCGGCCTAAGCCTAAGCCTAAGCCTAATCTTAACCCTAACTCTCACCGTAACCCTAACTGTAACACTAAGGCTAACTCTAACCCTAAACCTCACTCTCACTCTAACCCTAACTCTAACCCTAACCCTAAACCTAAACCTCATCCTAACCCAAAATATAACACTCACTCTCACCATCACTGTAACTGTAACTCTAACCCTAACCCTAACAATAACCCTAAAACCTAACCCTAACCCTCACCTGAACCATAACCCTCACCCTAACCCAAACCCTCACCCTAACAAATACCCTCAACCTAACACTAACCCTAGACCTAACACTAAGCCTCACACTAACCCTAATCCCAACCCTAAACCTCAACCTAACTCTCACCCTCACACTAAACCTAACACTAACCCTAAACTTAACACTCACCCTAACCCTCTCACTAAAACTGGATCTAACCCTAAACTTCACCCTCACCTTAACAATAACCCTAACCATAACCCTAAACCCCACCATAACCCTAACCCAATTCCTCACCCTTACCCTCACTATCACCATAATTCTAACCCTAACCCTAACAATAACACTAATCCTAACCCTAAACCTAACCCTAACCCTAAGCCCAACCCTAATCCTAACACTCACCCTCACCCTAACCCTAATCCAAACCTAAACTTCACCCTAACACTAACCCTAACCCTCACCCAAACCCTAGCACTCACCCTAACTCTAATCCTAACCATAACCCTCACCCTAACCCTAACCCTAACCCTCACCTGCACCCACACCCTCACTGTAACTCTAAACCTAACCCTAACAATAACATTAAGCCTAAACTGAACCATCACCCTAACCCTAATCCTCACCCCCAACCTCACCCCCAGCCTAACCCTAAGCCTAAGCCTAACCCTCACACTAACCCTCATACTCACCCTCACCCTAACCCTAAAGCGAAACCTAACCCTATCCCTAAACCTCAACCTAACCCTCCTCCTTCCCCTAACCCTAACACTAAACCTAAACCTAACCCTCACCCTAACCCTCCCCCTCACCCTAACTCTAACCCTACACTTCACCCTGACCCTAAACAAAACCCTCACTCTCACCCTCAAACTCACCTTAACTCTAACCCTAACCCTAACAATAACACTAACCCTAACCCTAACCCTAAACCTGACCCTAACGATAACCATAACCCTCACCGCAAACTTAACCCGAACCATAACACTAACAATAAACCTAAACCTAACCGTAACCCTAAACCTAATCCGCAACCCCACCCTCACCCTCACCTTCAGTCTAACCCATAGCCTAAGCCTAACCCTCACCATAATCCTAACCTTAACCCTAAACCTAACCCTAACCCTAACCCTAAAGCTAACCCTAATCCTCAGCCTCAACCACACCCTAACCCAAACCCTAACCCAAACCCACACCCTAAACCTAAGCCTTAACCTAACCTTAACCCTCACCCTAACACTTACCCTCACCCTAACACTAACCCTAACTCTCACACTAACCCTCACAGTAACCCTAACTGTCACCCTAACCCTAAAACTCACCCTAACCCTAACCCTAACCCTCAGCGTCACCCTAGCCCCCACCTTAATCTTAATTCTAACCCTGACCCTCACCCTAACACTAACCGTCATCCTCACCCTAAACCTCACACTAACCCTAACCCTAATCCTCAATCTATCCTTCACCCTAACCCTAATCCTTACCCAAACAATCACCCTTATCCTAACCCTCACCCTTAGGGCAACATTCAACCTCAGCCTAACCCTCATCTTTACTCTGACCTTCACGCTCACCCTAACAGTCACCCTAACCCTAACCCTCATTCTAACACTCACCCTAACCCTCACCCTATCCATCACCCTAACCCTAACACTCACACTCACCCTCACCCTCAGCCTAAACCTAAGTTTAAGCCTAACCCTAAACTTAACACTCAACCTCACCCTAGCCCTCACCCTAAACCTAATCCTAACCCTATCCCTCATCCTAAACCTCACCCTAACCCGCACCCTAACCATCACCCAAAACCTATTCCTCACCCCCAACCTCACCCTCAGCCTAACCCTAAGCCTAAACTTAACCATAACCCTCACCCTCAGCCTCACCCTCACCGCAAACATAACCAAAACCATAACACTGACAATAACACTAATTTTAACCCGAAACCTAACCCTAATCCTAACCCCCACCCTCACCCTCAGCCTAACCCTAAGCCTAACCCTAGGCGTAACACTAATCCTGATTGTGACCCTAAACATAACATTAACCCGAACCCTAAACCTAACCCTAAACCTAACCCTAATCCTCAGACGCACCCTCACCCTAACCCACACCCTAAACCTAAGCCTAAGCCTAACCCTAACCCTAACGCTCACACTCACCCTCACCCTAAAACTAATCCTAAAACTAACCCTATCCCTAACCCTAACCCTCACCCTAATCCTCATCCTATCCCAACCCCTAACACTAACACTAACATAAACCCTCACCCTAACCCTCACCCTAACCCTAATTCTAACCCTAACCCTCACCCTCGCCTTCACCGTAACCCTAACCATAACCCTAAACCTCAGCCTAACACTAACCCTAAACCTTACCCTAACCCTAACCCTAAACCTCACTCTCACCCTAGCCCTCAACCTAACCCTAACCTTAACCCTAACCCTCACCCTAACCATAACCCTCACCATAACCCTGACTTTCACACTAAACCTAACCCTAACCCTCACCCTCACCCTCACCCTAACGCTTACCTAAACCTCACCCTCACCCTAAACCAAACGCTAACCCTAACACTGACCCTAACCCTAACCCTAACCCTAACTCTCACACTCACCCTCAATCTAAACATAATCCTAAACCTATCCCTATCCCTATACCTAACCTTCATATGAACCATCACCTTAGTGCTCACCCGAACCCTAATCCTAACACTTCACCTCATCCTAACACTCACCCTAACCCTCACACTAACCCTCACCCTAACCCTAACAGTAACACTAACGCTAACTCTAACCCTAAACCTCACCCTCACCCTAACCCTAATTCTAACCCTAACCCTTAATATAAACCTCACCCTAAACCCAAACCTAACCCTCACCCTCATAGTAACCGTAAGCCTAACCCTAACCCTAACAATAACACTAAACCTAAACCTTACCCTCATTGTAACCATAACCGTCACCATAACCCTAACCCTCACCCTAACACTTACCCTCACCCTAACACTAAAACCAACCCTAACACTAATCCTCACACTAACCCTAACCATCACCCTAACCTAAACCTCACCCTAACCCTAAACCTCACCGTCACCCTAGCCCTCACCCTAACCCTAACCCTCACCTTAAACCTAGACCTAATCCTAACCCTCTACATTACCCTAACCCTCACGTTCATCATAATCTTAACCCTAACCCTAACAATAACCATAAACCTAAACCTAAACTTAAACATCACCCTCACCGTAACTCTAACCCTAACCCAAACCCTCACCCTAACCCTAACCCTGACCCTAACCCTAAAGCTAAACCTCACCATAAACCTAACACTAACCCTAATCTTCACCCTAGGACATACCCTAACCCTATTCCAACCCTAACCCTCACCCTAACCCTCTCTCTAACCCTAAACCAAACTCTCACCCTAAATCTAACCCTCACCCTCACCCTTAGCCTCATCCTAACCCTAAGCAAACACTAACCCTAACAACAACTGTCACACTCACAGTTATCGTAACCCTAATCCTAACCCTAACACCAACCCTAACCCTAACACTAAACCTAAACCTAACCCTCACCCTAACCCTCACTCTAAAGCTAACCCTAACCCTATTGCTCATCCTAGCAGAAAACCTAACGCTAATCCTATCCCTAACCCTCACCATAAGCCTCAACTTTACCCTCACTCTAAACCTAAACCTAAAGCTAACCCTCACCCTCACCCTAACCCTAATGCTAACCCTAACCCTAACACAAACACTAACCTCACACATACCCTCACCTTATCCCTAATCCTAATCCTAAACCTTACCCTAACCCTCGCCCTCACGCTAACTCTCAGACTAACCCTACCCCTAACACTAACACGAACACTAATCCTCACCCTAACCCTCACCCTAACCCTAGCTCTAATCCTATCACTCACCCTCGCCTTAACTGTAACCCTAACCCTAACCCTAAACCTCACCCTAACCCTAACCCTAAACCTCACTCTCACCCTAAACCTCACCCTAACCCTAACCCTGAACCTCACTCTCACCCTAGCCCTCACCCTAACCCTAACCCTAACCCTCAATCTCAGCCTAAGCCTAAACCTAACCCTAAGCTTAATCCTAACCCTAACCCTCAAACTAACCCTCACAATAACCCTCACCCTAACACTAACAGTAACACTAACGCTAACTCTAACCCTAAATTTCACTCTCACCCAAACCCTAATTCTAACCGTAACCCTTAATATAAACCTCACCCTAAACCAAACCCTAACCCTCACCCTCACAGTAACCGTAACCCTAACCGTAACTCTAACAATAACACTAAACCTAACCCTAACCTTCATTGTAACCCTAAGCATCACCATAAACCTAACCCTCACCCTAACACTTCCCCTCACGTTAACACTAACCCTAAACCTAACACTAATTCACACACTAACCTTAACCATCACCCTAACCATAAACCTCACCCTAAACCTAGACCTAATCATAACCCTCAACATTACCCTAACCCTCACCCTCATCATAACCTTAACCCTAATCCCCACCCTATACCTAAAACTAATTCTAACCCTAAACCTCACCCTAACTGTAACCCTAACCCTCACCCACATGATAGCCCACACACAAACCATAAACCTAAACCTAACCCTCATCCTAACGCTCACCCTAACCCTAAACCTAAACCTCACCCTAAACCTAAACCTCACCCTCACCTTCAGGCTAACCCTAAGCCTAATCATAACCCTAACCATAACCCTCACACACAACCTCACCCAAAACCTAATCCTAAACCTAAACCTATCCCTAACCCTAATCCTCACCCTAACCCTCACCCTCACCCTAACCCTGACACTAAACCTAACACTAACCCTCACAGTAAATCTCAACTTAACACTAACTCTAACCCTAAACCTCACCCTATCCCTCACTCTAACCCTAACTCTAACCCTAAACCTCACCCTCACCCTCATCCTAACCCTAATCCTAAACATCACCCTCATCCTAACCCTCACCCTAACACTAACCCTAACACTAATCCTAAACCTAATCCTCATCCTAACTCTCACCCTATCCCTAACCCTAACTCTCACTCAAACGCTAAACCTAACACAAAGCCTAACCCTAACCCTCAACCTCACCCTCACGCTCAGCTTAACCCTAAGCCTAACCTTAACCTAAGCCTAACCCAAACACTCACCCTAACACTAACCTTTATCCTAATCCTAACCCTAACCCAAACCCTCACCTTAAACCCTCACCCTCATCCTAACCCTCACACTAACCCAAACCTTAACTCTAACCATAATCCTAAACCTCACCCTAACCCTCACCCTAACCCTAAAACGAACACTAAACCTCACCCTCACCCTCACCCTAAATCTAACCCTAACCCTAAACCTCACCCTAACCATAACCCTCACAGTCACCCTCACCTTCGCAGTAACTCTAACCCTAAACCTAACAATAACACTAACCCTCACCCTAACCCTGACACTCACCCTCACCGTAACCCTAACCCTAACCCTAAACCTCACCCTAACCCTAAACCTCACCCTAACCCTAACCCTAAACCTCACTCTCACCCTAGCCCTCACCCTCACCCTAACCCTAACCCTAACCCTCACCCTAACCATAACCCTCACCATAACCCTAAATTTCACACTAACCCTAACCCTAACCCTCAACCTCAACCTAACCCTAACCCTAACCCTCACCCTCACCCTAAACCAAACCCTAACCCTAACACTGACTCTAACCCTAAGCCTAACCCTAACCCTAACCCTCACACTTACCCTCAATCTAAACCTAATCCTAAATGTAACCCTATCCCTAACCCTAACCCTCACATTAACCATCACCCTAGCGCTCACCCTAACCCTAATTCTAACCCTACAACTCATCCTAACACGCAGCCTAACGCTAACCCTAACCCTTGCCCTAACCCTAACACTAACCCTCACCCTCACTCTCGGCCTAAGCCTAAGCCTAACCCTAAGCTTAAGCCTAACCCTAACCCTCACACTAACCCTCACTCTAACTCTAACACTAACACTAACGCTAAATCTAACCCTAAACCTCACCCTAACACTAACTCTAACCCTAACCCTTAATATAAACCTCACCCTAAACCGAACCCTAACCCTCACTCTCACAGTAACCGTAACCGTAACCCTAACCCTAACAATAACACTAAACCTAAACCTAACCCTCATTGTAACCATAACTGTCACCATAACCCTAACCCACACCCTAACACTTACCCTCACCCTAACACTAACCCGAACCCTAACACTAATCCTCACACTAACCCTAACCATCACCCTAACCCTAAACCTCACTCTAACCCTAAACCTCACCCTCACCCTAGCCCTCAACCTAACCCTCACCCTAAACCTAGACCTAATCCTAACCCTCAAACTTACCCTAACCCTCACCCTCATCATAACCTTAACCCTAACACCCACCCTATGCCTAAAAATAATCCTAACCCTAAACCTCACCCTAACCCTAACCCTAAACCTCACCCTCATGCTAGCCCTCACCCTAATCCTAATGCTAAACCTAACCCTCATCCTAACCCTCACCGTAACCCTAAACCTAAAACTCACCCTAAACCTAAACCTCACCCTCACCCTCAGCCTAACCTTAAGCATAATCATAACCCTAAACATAACCCTCACACTCAACCTCACCCAAAACCTCATCCTAAACCTAACCCTATCCCTAACCCTAACCCTCACCCTAACCCTCACCCTAACCCTAACCCTAATACTAAACCTAACACTAACCCTCACAGTAAATCTCAACTTAACACTAACTCTAACCCTAAAACTCACCCTCAACCTAACTCTAACCCTCACCCTCACCCTCACCCTCAGCCTATCTCTAAGCCTAAACCTAACCCTAACCCTAAACCTCATACTCACCCTCACACTAACCCTAATCCTAATCTTAACCCTAAACCTAACCCTCACCCTAACACTAACCCTCACCATAACCCTAACCCTATCACTAACCCTAACCCTAAACCTCACCCTATCCCTCACCCTAACCCTAACTCTAAACCTAAACCTCACCCTCACTCTCACCCTAACCCTAACCCTAAACATCACCCTCATCCTAACCCTCACACTAAACCTAACCCTAACACTAATCCTAACCCTAATCCTCATCCTAACTCTCACCCTAACCCTAACACTAACTCTCACCCAAACACTAACCCTAACCTAATCCTAACCCTCACCCTCACCCTCACCCTCAGCTTAATGCTAAGCCTCACCCTAACCCTAAGCCTAATCCAAACACTCACCCTAATGCTAACCCTAATCCTAATCCTCGCCCTAACACTAAACCTCACCCTAATCCTCACCCTCATCCTAACCCTCACCCTAACCCTAAACCTAACACTAACCCTAACCCTAAACCTCACCCTAAACCTCACCTTAACCCTACATGTAACCCTAAACCTCATCCTCACCCTCACACTAAACATAACACTAACCCTAATCCTCACCCTAGGACATACCCTAACCCTAATCTAACCCTAACCCTCACACTAACCCTCACTCTAACCCTAAACAAAACACTCACCCTAAATCTCAACCTAATCCTCACCCTCAGCCTCAGCTTAAACCTAAGCCTAACACTAACCCTAACGCTAACTGTCACACTCACAGTCACCGTAACCCTACTCCTAAACCTAACACCAACCCTAACCCTAACACTAAACCTAAACCTAAACCTGCACCTAACCCTCACTCTAACCCTAACCTGAACCCTATTGCTCATCCTAGCACATACCCTAACGCTAATCCTATCCCTAACCCTCACCATAACCCTCACCCGTACCCTCACTCTAAACCTAACCCTAAAGTTAACCCTCAACCTCACCCTAAAACTAATGCTAACACTAACCCTAACACTAACACTAACCCTCACACTCACCCTCACCTTATCCCTAATCCTAATCCTAACCCTTACCCTAACCCTCACGCTCACCCTAACTCTCATCCTAACCCTACACCCAACACTAACACTAACACTAACCCTCACCCTAACCCTAATTCTAACCCTAACCCTCACCCTCGCCTTAACCGTAAACGTAACCATAACCCTAAAACTCACCCTAACCCTAACCCTAAACCTCACCCTCACCCTAAACCTCACCCTAACCCTAACCCTAAACCTCACTCTCACCCTAACCCTAACCCTAAACCTAAACCTAACCCTAACCCTAACCCTAAACGAAACCCTCAATCTCGGCCTAAGTCTAAACCTAACCCTAAGCTTAAGCCTAACCCTAACCCTCACACTAAGCCTCATCCTAACCCTAACACTAACCCTCACACTCACACTAGCCGTCACCATAACCATAACCATAACACTAAACCTAACCCTAACACTCACACTATCCCTAACCCTAACCCTAAAAATAACCCTAAACCTCACCCTCACCCTAAAACTAAACCTAACTCTAAACCTCATCCTAACCCTAACCCTAACCCTCAACATCACCCTCACCCTCAAGCTTACCTTAACCTTAACCTTAACCCTAACCCTAAGAATAACCATAACCCGAAACCTAAACTTAAAACTCACCCTCACCCTAACTCTAACCCTAACCCAAACCGTCACCCTAACCCTAACCCTGACCCTAACCCTAATGCTTAACCTCACCCTAAACCTAAAACTAAACCTAATCCTCACCCTAGGACATACCCTAACCCTAATCCAACCCTAACCCTCACCCTAACCCTCACTCTAACCCTAAACCAAACCCTCACCCTAAATCTAACCCTCACCCTCACCCTCAGCCTCAGCCTAACCCTAAGCCTAACACTAAACCTAACCTTAACTGTCACACTCACAGTCACCGAAACCCTAATCCTAACCCTAACACTAACACTAACCCTAAATGTAACACTCATCCTAACCCTCACTCTAACCCTAACCCTAACAGTGTTGCTGGTTCTAGCACATACCCTAACGCTAATCCTATCCCTAACCCTCACCATATCCTTCACCCTAACCCTCACTCTAAACCTAACCCTAAAGTTAACCCTCACCCTCACCCTAACCTTAATGCTAACCCTAACCCTAACACTAACACTAACCCTCAAACTCACCCTCACCTTAACCCTAAACCTAAACCTAAGCCTTACCCTAACCCTCACCCTCAACCTAACCCTCATCCTAACCCTACCCCTAACACTAACAATAACACTAACCCTCACCCTAACCCTCACGCTAACCCTAACTCTAATCCTAACCCTCAACCTCGCCTTAAACGTAACCCTAAACATAACCCTAAACTTCACCCTAACCCTAACCCTAAACCTCACCCTCAACCTAAACCTCACCCTAACCCTAACCCTAAACCTCACTCTCACCCTAGCCCTCACCCTAACCTTAACCTAACCCTAACCCTCACCATAACCCTAACTTTCACACTAAACCTAACCCTAACCCTCACCCTCACCCTCACCCTAACCCTAACCCTCACCATAACCCTAACTTTCACACTAAACCTAACCCTAACCCTCACCCTCACCCTCACACTAACCCTAACCCTAACCCTCACCCTCACCCTAAACCAAACCCTAACCCTAACACTCACTCTAACCCTAAGCCTGAGCCTAACCCTCACCCTAACCCTCACACTCACCCTCAATCTAAACCTAATCCTACACCTAACCCTATCCCTAACCCTAATCCTCACATTAACCATCACCCTAGCGCTCACCCTAACCCTAATCCTAACACTACACCACATCCTAACACTCACCCTAACCCTAACCCTATCCCTAACCCTAACCCTCAGTCTTGGCCTAAGCCTAAGCCTAACCCTAAACCTCACTCTAACCCTCAGCTTAACTCTAACACTAACACTAACGCTAACTCTAACCTTAAACCACACCCTCACCCTAACCCTAACTCTAACCCTAACCCTTAATATAAACCTCAACCTAAACCGAACCCTAACCCTCACCCTAACAATAACCGAAACCCTAACCCTAACCCTAACAATAACCCTAAATTTAGCCCTAACCCTCATTGTAACCATAAATGTCAACATAACCCTAAATCTCACCATAACACTTACCCTCACCCTAACACTAACCCCAACCCTAACACTAATCCTCACACTAACCCTATCCATCACTCTAACCCTAAACCTCACCCTAACCCTAAACCTCACCCTCACCCTAGCCCTCACCCTAACCCTAACACTCACCCTAAACCTAGACCTAATCCTAACCCTCAACCTTACCCTAACGCTCACCTTCATCATAACATTAACCTTAACCCTCACCCTATGCCTAAACTTAATCCTAACCCTAAACATCTCCCTAACCCTAAGACTAAACCTCACCCTCATTCTAGCCCTCACCCTAATCCTAATCCTAAATCTAACACTCATAATAACCGTCACCCTAACCCTAACCCTCAACCTCACCCTCAGCCTAACCCTAAGCATATTCATAACACTAATCATAACCCTCACACTCAACCTCACCCAAAACCTAATCCTAAACCTAACGCTATCCCTAACCCTAACCCTCACCCTAACCATAACCCTCACCCTAAACCTAACCCTAACACTAACCCTAACACTAACCCTCACACTAAACCTCAACATAACACTAACTCTAACCCTAAACCTCACCCTCACCCTAACGCTAACCCTCACCCTCACCCTCACCCTCAGCCTATCCCTAAGCCTAAACCTAACCCTAATCCTAACCCTCATACTCACCCTCACACTAACCCTAATCCTAATCCTAACCCTAAACCTAACCCTCACCCTAACACTAACCCTCAACCTAACCCTAACCCTAACACTAACCCTAACCCTGAACCTCACCCTATCCCTTACCCTAACCCTAACTCTAACCCTAAAACTCACCCTCGCCCTCACCCTAACCCTAATCCTAAACATCACCCTCATCCTAAACCTCAACCTAAACCTAACCCTAACACTAATCCTAACCCTAATCCTCATCCTAACCCTAACACTAACTCTCACCCAAACGCTAACCCTAACCCAAACCCTAACCCTAATCCTCACCATCAACCTCACCCTCAGCTTAACGCTAAGCCTAACCCTAACCCTGAGCCTAACCCAAACACTCACCCTAACACTAAACCTAATCCTAATCCTAACCCTAACTCTAAAGCTCACCCTAACTCTCACCCTCATCCTAACCCTCACCCTAACCCTAACCCTAACACTAACAATAACCCTAAACCTCACCCTAACCATCAATCTAACCCTAAATATAACCCTAAACCTCACCCTCACCCTCACCCTAAACCTAACCCTAACCCTAAACCTCACCCTAACCCTAACCCTCACACGCACCCTCACCTTCACCGTAACTCTAACCCTAACCCTAAAAATAACACTAACCCTCAACCCAAACCTAACACTCACCCTCACCATAATCGTAAACCTGACCCAAACCCTCACCCTAACCCTTACCCTAACCCTAATCTAAACCTAACCCTAACCCTAAATCTAACCCTCACCCTCAGCCTCACCCTCACTATAAACTTAAACCTAACCATAACACTAACAATAACAATAACCCTACCTTAATCTTACCCTCACCCTCACACTAACCCTAACCCTCACCCTAACCCTAAGGCTCACCCTCAATGTAACACTCACCCTAACACTAAACCTAACCCTATCCCTAAACCGCACCCTAACTCTAACCCTAACCCTCACCCTCACCCTAGCACTCACCCTAGCCCTAATCTTTTTTTTTTTGGTTTTTCTTTTTTTTTTTAAATTTTATTTTATTTTATTTGAGAACATACTGTACAGAGGGGCTACAATTACATGGGCAGGATAATGCATACATTTCTTACCAAGCATTGCAGCCTCCTCCTTTGTTTACACTTCAACTCCCTTCCCAGCCTCCCTCCTCCCCCCACCCAATTATACCCCCTCCCCCCCACACCGACATTGTAAAGCTGGTTTTGACATGCCCTAATCTTAAACCTAAACATCACCCTAAGCCTCACCCTAACACTAACCCTAACCCTCACCCTAACCCTAAAACTCTAACAATCACCCTAACCCTAACCCTCACCTGCACCCTCAAGCTCAGCCTAAGCATAAGCCTAGGCCTAAGGTTAACCCTAACCCTCACCCTCACACTCAGCTTAATACTAAGCCTAAACCTGACCCTAACCCTATCCCTCACCCTCACACTAGCCCTCACCATAACCTAAACCATAACACTAAACCTAACCCTAACACTCACACTATCCCTAACCCTAACCCTAACCCTAACCCTAAACCTCACCCTCACCCTAACACTAAACCTAACTCTAAACCTCATCCTAACCCTAACCCTAACCCTCAACATCACCCTCACCCTCACGCTTAGCTTAACCTTAACCTTAACCCTAACCCTAAGAATAACCATGACCCAAAACCTAAACTTAAAATTCACCCTCACCGTAACTCTAACCCAAACCCAAACCCTCACCCTAACCCTAACCCTGACCCTAACCCTAACGATAAACCTCACACTAAACCTAACATTAACCCTGAATCTAAACCTTACCCTCACCTTCGCCTTAACCGGAACCCTAACCATAACCCTAAAACTCATCCTAACCCTAACCTAAAACCTCACCCTCACCCTAAAACTCACCCTAACCCTAACCCTAAACCTCACTCTAACCCTAGCCCTCACCCTAGCCCTCACCCTAACCCTAACCCTAACCCTAAACCTCACCCTAAACATAACCCTCACCATAACCCTAACTTTCACACTAACCCTAACCCTAACCCTCACCCTCACCCTAACCCTAACCCTAACCCTCACCCTCACCCTAAACCAAATCTTAACCCTAACACTCACTCTAACCCTAACCCTAACCCTAACCCTAATCCTCACACTCACCCTCAATCTAAACATAATCTTAAACCTAACCCTATCCCTAACACTAACCCTCACATTAACCATCACTCTAGCGCTCACCCTAACCCTAATCCTAACCCTACACCTCATCCTAACACTCACCCTAACCCTAACCCTAACCCTCACACTAACCCTCACCCTAACCCTAACATTAACACTAACGCTAACTCTAACCCTAAACCTCACCCTCACCCTAACACTAACTCTAACCCTAACCCTTAATATAAACCTCACCCTAAACCTAAAACTAACCCTCACATTAACCGTAACCTTAACCCTAACAATAACGCTAAACCTAACAATAACCCTCATTGTAACCATAACCGTCACCATAACCCTAAACCTCACCCTAACACTTACCCTCACTCTAACACTAACCATAACCCTAACCCTAAACCTAACACTAACCATAACCCTAAACCTCTCCCTATCCCTTACCCTAACCCTCAAACTCACCGTCACCCTCATCCTAACCCTAATCGGAAACATCACCTCATCCTAACCCTCACCCTAACCCTAACCCTAACACTAATCCTAACCCTAATTCTCATCCTCTCACCCTAACCCTAACTCTCACTCAAACGCTAACCCTAACCCAAACCCTAACCCTAAACCTCACCCTCACCCTCACCCTCAGCTTAACGCTAAGCCTAAGCCTAACCCAAACACTCACCCTAACACTAACCCTAATCCTAATCCTAACCCTAACTCTAACCCTCACCCTAACCCTCACCCTCATTCTAACCCTCACCCTAACCCTAACCCTAACACTAACCCTAACCCTAAACCTCACCCTAAACCTCACCCTCACCCTACATCTAACCGTAAACCTCACCCTCACCCTCAACCTAAACCTAACCCTAACCCTAAACCTCACCCTAACCCTAACCCTCACACTCACCCTCACCTTCGCCGTAACTCTAACCCTAACACTAACAATAACACTAACCATCACTTTAACCCTAACACTCACCCTCACCTTAATCCTAACCCTAACCCAAACCCTCACCCTAACCTTTACCCTAACCTTAATCTAAACCTCACCCTAACCCTAAACCTAACCCTCACCTCAGCCTCACCCTCACTGTGAACTTAAAACTAACAATAACACTAACCCTAACCCTAATCTAACCCTCACCATCACCCTCACCCTAACCCTAACCCTCACCCTAACCCTAACCCTCACCCTCACCGTAATCCTCACCCTAACACTCACCCTAACCATAACCCTAAACCTCACCCTAACTCTAACCCTAACCCTCACCCTCACCGTAATCCTCACCATAACACTCACCCTAACCATAACCCTAAACCTCACCCTAACTCTAACCCTAACCCTCACCCTCACCCTAGCACTGACCCTAGCCCTAATCTTAAACCTATACCTCACCCTAACCCTCACCCTAACCCTAAAACCCTAACAATCACCCTAAACCTTACCTTCACCTTCACCCTCAAGCTCGGCCCAAGCATAAGCCTAAGCCTAAGGCTACGCTTAACCATCAGAGTCACGCTCACCCTCACTGTAACCGTAACACTAACCCTAACCCTAACCCTCACACTAACCCGCACCCTAACGCTAACCCTAACCCTAAACCTCACCCTCACCCTAAACCTATCCCTCACCCTCACCCTCAGCCTAACCTTAAGCCTAAGCCTAACCCTAACCCTCATCCCCACCCTCAGCTTAACACTAAGCCTAAGCCTAAACCTAACCCTAACCCTCACACTCACACTAGCCCTCACCATAACCCAAACCATAACATTAAACCTAACCCTAACACTCACACTAACCCTAACCCTAACCCTAACAATAACCCTAAACCTCACCCTCACCCTAACACTAACCCTAACTCTAAACCTCATCCTAACCCTAACCCTAACCTCAACCTCACCCTCACCCTCACCCTTACCTTAACCTTAACCCTAACCCTAAGAAGAACAATAACCCTAAACCTAAACTTAAAACTAACCCTCACCGTAACTCTAACCCTAACCCAAACCCTCACCCTAACCCTAGCCCTCACCCTAACCCTAGTGCTAAACCTAACCCTCAATTTTAACCTTACTGTCACCCTCAACCTATCCCTAACCCTAACCCTAACCCTCATCCTAACCCTCAGCCTAACCATAACCTAACCATCACGCTAACCCTAACCTTCAACCTCACACTCAGCATCAGCCCTAACCTAAGCCTAAACCTAGGCCTAACCCTAACCCTCACCCTCACCCTAGCCCTCACCCTAATCCTAACCCTAACCCTCATCCTAACCCTAACCCTAACACAAACAATAACCCTAACCCTAACCCTCATTCTAACCATAAGCCTCACCCAAACCTTAACCCTCACCCTAACACTTACCCTCGCCATAACACTAACGCTAACCCTAACACTAACCCTCACACTAACCCTAACCATCACCCTAACCCTAACACTCACCCTAACCCTAGCCCTAACCCTAATCCTAAACCTAACCCTCACCCTAACACTTACCCTCACCCTAACACTAACGCTTACCCTAACCCTAAGCCTAACCCTAACCCTAATCCTCACCCTCACGCTAGCCCTCACCCTAAACCTAATTCTAACCCTAACCCTAATCTTAACCCTAAACCTAACCCTAACCCTAACCATCAACCTAAACCTAATCATCATCCCCACACTCACCCTCAGCCTAACCCTAAGCCTAAGCCTAAGCCTAACCCTAACCCTCACCCTCACACTCACCAAAACCCTAATCCTAAACCTAACCCCAACCCTAAACCACAACCTAACCCTCATCCTAACCCTAAGCCTAACAATAACCCTAACCCTAACCCTCACCCTAACCCTAATTCTAAATCTCACCCTCACCCTAAACCTAAATCTCACCCTCACCCTCACCCTCACCGTAACTCTAACCCTAACCCTAACAATAACATTAACCCTAACCCTAACCCTAACGCTCACCCTCACTGTAACCCTAACCTAAACCCAAGCCCTCACCCTAACCCTAAACCTAAACCTAACCCTAAACCACACCCTAACCCTAAACCTATACCTCACCTTCAGCCTCACCCTCACTGTGAACTTAACCTTAACCTTAACACTAAAAATAAACCTAACCCTAATCCTAACACTTACCCTCACACTAACCCTAACCCTAATCCTCACAGTAACCATAACCCTGACCCTCACCCTAACACTAAACCTAATCCTAATACTTAACCTCGCCATTATGGTAACTCTAAACCTCACCCTCACCCTTGCCCTCATCCTAACCCTAATCCTAACTCTAAACCTCATCCTAACCCTCACCCAAACCCTAACCCTCACCCTCACCCTCACCCTCTGCCTAACCCTATGCCTAAGCCTAACCCTAACCCTAACCCTCACACTCGCCCTCACCCTAACCCTAATCCTAACACTAACCCTAACTCTAACACTAACCCTCACCCTAACCCTCCCCTAACACTAAATCTAAACCTAAACCTCACCCTCAACCTAACCCTATCTCTAACCATAACCCTAAAACTAAACCTCACGCTAACCCTAACCCTAACCCTCCCCCTCTCCCTAAACCTAAAAATAACACTAACTCAAATACTAATCCTAATCCTAACTATAACTCTCACCCTAACCCTAACCCTCACCCTAACACTTACCCTCACCCTAAAACTTACCCTAATCTAACGCTAACCCTCACACTAACCCTAACCATCACCTTAACCCTAAACCTCAACCTAACCCTATCCCTAACCCTCACCCTCACCCTAGGCCTCATCCTAACCCTACCCCTCATCCTCACCCTAAACGTCACACTAACCCTAATACTAATACTCAGTCTAACCCTCACCCACACCTTAACCGTAACCCTAATCCTCACCCTAACCCTAACCCTCACATTTACCCTTACTGTCACCCTCACCCTAAACCTCACCCTAACCCAAAACCTCATCCTAACCCTCAGCCTAACCGTAACCCTAACCATCACGCTAACCCTAACCCTCAACCTCACCCTCAGCCTCATCCTAAACCTAAGCCTAAGCCTAACCCTAACACTCACCCTCACCCTAGCCCTCACCCTAATCCTTATCCTAACCCTAACGCTCATCCTATCCCTAAACCCAACCCCAACAATAACCCTAAAACTAAACCTAACCCTCATTCTAACCATAAACCTAACTGTAACCCTAACCCTCACCCTAAAACTTACCCAAACCCTAACACTAACCCTAACCATAACACTAACCCTCACACTAACCCTAACACTCACCCTAACCCTAACACTCACCCTAACCCTAAACCTAACCCTCAACCTCACCCTATCCCTCACCCAACCTTAACTATCATCCTCACACTAACCCTAAAACTAATCCTCAATCTAAACCACACCCTCCACCTAACCCTAACTCTAACCCTCACTCTAACCCTAACCCTCACATTTACCGTAATCCTCATTCTCAGCCTAACCCTCAACTTTACACTTACTATCACCCTCCCGCTAACCCTCACACTAACCCTAACCCTCATCCTAACCCTCACCCTGACCATAACCTTAAGCATCACCCTAACTCTAACCCTCACACACACCCTCACCATAACACTAACCCTCACAGTAACACTAACTCTAACCATAAACGTCACCCTCAGCCTAACCCTAACCCTAATCCTAATCCTAAACATAACCATAACCCTAACCCTTACCCTAACACTCACCCTAACCCTAACCTTAACACTAACCCTAACCCTAACCCTCACCCTAACACTAACTCTAACAATAAACTTCACCCTCACCCTAATCCTAAACTTAAAGCTCACCCTAACCCTAACCCTATACCTCACCTTCACGCTAGCGCCCACCCTAACACTAATACTAACCCTAACCCTCATCCTAACCCTCAACCTAACATTAATCCTAACTCTCACCCTAACCTTAAACCTCACCCTCAACCTCACCCTCAGCCTAACACTAAGCCTAACCCTAAACCTAACCCTAACCCACACGCTCACCCTCAACCTTACCCTAATCCTAACCCTAACCCTAACTCTAACCCTAACACTCATACTAACCCTCACCCTAACCCTAACCTAACACTAACTCTAAAACGAACCCTAACTGTAACCCTCACCCTAAGCCTAAATCTAACCATAAACCTCACCTTCACCCTAACCCTAATTCTAACCCTAATCTTAACCCTGAACCTCACCCTAAACCTAACCCTAACCCGCACCCTATCTATAAATCTCACCCTAACCCTAACCCTCACCCTAACACTAACCCTAACCCTAACACTAACCCTCACACTAACCCTAAACCTCACCCTAAGCGTAAACCTCACCCTAACCCTAACACTAACCCTAACCCTCACCCTCACCCTAGCTCTCACTCTAACCCTAATTCTAACCCTTTCCTTCACATAACACTAACACTCATCCTCAACATAAAGCTCACACTAACCCTAATCCTAATCCAAAATCTAACCCTCAGCCTCACCCTAATCCCTAACCCACACCCTTGCCCTAACCCTCACCCTAACTGTAACACTCTCCCTTATCTTAACCATCACCCTCAGCCTATCCCTCAACTTTAACCTTACCATCACCCTCACCCTAACCCTCACCCTATCCCTAAACCTCATCCTAAATTTCAAGCTAACCATAACCCTAACCATCACCCTAAACCTAACCCTCACCCTCACCCTCACCCTAGCCTTCACCCTAATCCTAATCCTAACCCTAACCATCATCCTAAACCTCACTCTAACCCTAAACCCTAACCATCACCCTAAAACTAACCCTCACCCTCAACCTCACCATCAGACTAAAACTATTCATAAACCTAATCCTAACCCTAAACCTGAACCTCAAACTAACCCTCACCCTAATCCTAACCCTAAGACTAACCCAAACCTTAACCCTAACCCTAACCCTCCCCCTATCCCTAACACTAACCCTAACCCTAACCCTAACACCAACACTCACACGTATTCTAACCCTAAACTTCATCTTAACCGTAACCCTAACTCTCACCCTCACCCTCACCCTAACCCTCACCCTAATCCTAACACTAAGCCTAAGCCAAACCGTAACCCTAAACCTCACATTCACAGTCACCCTAACCCTAATCCTAACCCTAACTCTATCCCTAAACCTCAACCTAACCCTCACCCTCACCCTAAGGCTAAAACTAACCCTAAACCTAATGCTCACCCTAAACCTAAACTTCACCCTAACCCTAATCGTAACCCTAATCCTCATCCCCACCCTCAACCTCAGCCTAAACCTAAGCCTAACCCTAACACTAACCCTAACTCTAACCCTAAAGCTCACCCTCACCCTAACCCTATCTCTAACCCTAACCCTAAACCTCACCCTAACCCTAACCCTAACCCTCAACCGCACCCTCACCCTCACCTTAACTCTAACCCTAACCCTAACAATAACACTAACCCTAACACTAACCATCACCCTAACCCTAATCCTCACACTCACCCTCACTCAAAGGTTACCCAGAGCCTAAGCCTAACCCTTACCCTAACCCTCACCCTCACCCTAACCCTAATCCTAACCCTAACCCTATCCATAAACCTCAACCTAACCCTTTCCCTCACCCTCAAGCTCGGCAGAAGCCTAAGCCTAAGCCTTACCGAACTCTAACACTCACCCTAACCCTCACCCTAACCCTAACCATAACACTAACTCTAACTCTAACCCTAAACCACACCTTCACACTAAGCCTAACTCTAACCCTAACTTTAAACCTAAACCTCACCTTAACCCTAAGCCTAACCCTCACCCTCACCGTAACTGTAACCCTAATCATAACCATGACAATAACCCTAACCCTAAACCTAAACCTCACCCTAACCATAACCCTCAACATAAACCTAACCCTCAATCTAACCCTCACACTCACCCTAACCCTAACCCTAACCCTCACCCTAACCCTCACCCTAACCCTAATCCTCACCCTTACCATAAACATCACCCTAACATTAACCCTCACCTTTACCCTTACCGTCACCTCACCCTAACACTAACCCTCATGCTAACCCTCACCCTCAACTTAACCCTAACCATCACCCTAACCCTAAACCTCACCCTCAACCTCCGCCTCAGCCTAACCCTAATCCTAACCCTAAACCACATCCTAACCCTCAAGGTAACTATAACACTAACCATCTCTTTAAACCTAATCTTCATCTCCACCCTCATCATCAGCCTAAACCTAAGCCTAAGCCTAAACCTAACCCTAACCCTAACCATCACTTTAACCCTAACCCTAATACTAACACTAACCCTAAACCTAAACCTCACCCTCACCCTAAACCAAACCCTAACCCTAAACCTAAGCCTACCCCTAACCTTAACCCTCACACTCACTCTCAACCTAAACCTAATCCTAAACCTAACCCTATCCCTAAACCTAACCCTCACACTAACCCTCAACCTAAGCCTAACTGTAACCCTAAACCTCACCCTCACCCTCATCCTAAACGTAAACCTAAACCTAACAATAACAATAACCCTAACACTAACCCTAAACCTCACCCGAACACTTAACCTCACCCTAACCCTAAACCGAACCCTCACTCTCATCCTAGCCCTCACCCTAAACCTAATTCTAACCCTTTCCCTCACCCTAACCCTAACCCTCATAAACAATCTAACCCTCACCCTCACCCTAACACCTAACCCTCACCCTTACCCTAACCCTCACCCTAACCCTAACCCTCAACCTTAACTTAACCCTCACACTTAGCCTAACCCTCAACTTTACCCTTACCCTCATCCTCACCCTAACCCTCACCCTATCCCTAAACCTCAGGCTAACCTCATCCTCACCCTAACCTTAACCCTCCCCCTCCCCCTCCCCCTCCGACTAACATTAAGCCTAAGCCTAACACCAACCCTAACCCTAACACTAACCCAAAATCTCACCATAACCCTAACCCTAACCCTCACCTTCACCCAAGCCAATACCCAAACCCTAAACCTAAGCCTAACCCTCACCCTAACCTTCACTCTAACCCTAACCTCAACACTCACCCTAACTGTAAACCTCACACTAACCCTCACCTTAACCCTAAGCCTAATCCTAACCCTAACACTAAGCCTCACCCCCACCCTAAACCTCACACTAACCCTAACCCTAACAGTAAAACTAACCCTAACCCTCAACTTCACCCTAGCCCTCACCCAAACCCTAACCCTCATCCTCATCCTAAACCTCACACTAAACCAAACACTAACCCTCAATCTAACCCTCACCCTCACCCTAACCCTAATCCGAACCCTCACCCTTAACATAACCCTCACCCTCAGCCTAACCCTTACCTTTACTTTTATTGTCACACTCATTCTAAACCTCACCCTAATCCTAACCCACATCCTAACCCTCACCCTAACCATAATCCTAACCATCACCCTAACCCTAATGCTCACCCTCACCTTCAGCCTCAGCCTAAACCTAAGCCTAAACATAACCCTAAACTTCACACTCATCCTAGCCCTCAAGCCTAAACCTAATCCTCACCCTAAGCTTCATGTTAAATCTCTACCTAACCATAACCGGAATCATCATTCTAAACCTAATCCTCATCCCCACCCTCACCCTCAGCCTAACCTAAGCCTAAGCCTAACCCTAACCCTAATCCTCACACTAACCCTAACCCTAATCCTAATCCTAACCCTAACCCTAAACCTAAACCTAAACCTCAACCTAACCCTCACCCTAACCCTAACCCTAACACTAACCCTCAACCTCACCTTAGTCCTCACCCAAAACCTCACCCCCAACTTAACCCTCACCCTTACCGTACCCCCAACCCTAAATCTGACCCTAACCCTACCCCTACCCCTAACCCTAAACCTCACCCTAACCCTAACCCTAACACTCCCCCTCACCCTAGCCCTCACCCTAATCCAAATTGTAACCCTAACCCTCATCCTAACCTTCATCATAATCCTAACGCTAACCCTCACACTAACCCTAAAACTAATTCTAACCCTCAACCAAACCTTAACACTGACCCTCACCATAAACCTAAACCTAAACCTCACCCTAACCCGAAACCTAACCCGAAACCTAAACCTCACCATAACCCCAACCCTAACCCTCACCCTCAACCTTGCCCTCATCCTAACCCTAATTGTAACCCTAACCCTCGTGCTAACCCTCAACCTAACCCTAAGCCTGACCCTATACCTAGCCCTAATCTTAAATCTCAACCTAACCATAAACCTAAACCTCACCCTAACCCTAACCCTAACCCTCACCAGCATGCTAGCCCTCACGCTAAACCTAATCCTAAACCTAACACTCATCCTAACCCTCACCCTAACCCTAACCCTAACCCTCATTCTAACCCTAACCCTCACCTTCACCCTCAGCCTAACCCTAAGCCTAACCCTAACCATAACCCTCACACTCACCCTCACACAAACCCTAATCCTAAACCTAACCCTATACCTAACATTAACCCTCACCCTAACCCACATCCTAACCCTAACACTAACACTAACACTAACCATCACCCTAAACCTGAACCTCACCCTAACCCTAACACTAATCCTCAACTTCAACCTAGCCCTCATCCTAACCGTAACCCTCATCCTCACCATAAACCTCACACTAACCCTAACACTAATCCTCAATCTAACACTAACCCTCAAGCTCACCCTAACCCTAACCCTCAAATTAACATTAACTCTAACCCTAAACCTCACCCTCACCCTCACCCTAACACTCACCCTCACCCTCACCTTCAGCCTATCCCTAAGCCTAACCCTAACCCTAAACCTAACCCTCACACTCACCCTCACCTTAACCCTAATCCTAATCCTAACCCTAAACCTAACCCTCACCCTAAACTTAACCCTCACCCTAACCCGAACCCTAACAGTAACCCTAACCCTAAACCTCATCCTATTCCTCACCCTAACCGTAACGGTAACTCTGAACCTCCCCCTCCCCATCCCCCTAACCCTAACCCTAAACATCACCCTCACCTTAGCCCTCACACTAAACCTAATCCTAACCTTAACCCTCATCCTAACCCTCACCATAACCTTAAACCTAACCCCCACACTAACCCTATCATTCACCCTTAACCTTACCCTTAGCCTAACCCTAAAACTAATCCTAAGCCACACACTCTCCCTCAACCTAAACCTAAATCTAACCCTTACCCTTACCCTAACCCTCACCATCAAACTCACCCTTAGCCTAACCCTAAGCCTAACCCTATACATAACCCTAACCCACACACTCACCCTCAACCTAACCCTAATCCTAACCCTAAACCTAACGTGAACCCTAACCCTCACTCTAACCCTAACCCTCAACCTAACCCGAACCCTAAACCTCAGCGTAACCCTAACCCTAACCCTCACCCTCACCTTAGCCCTCAGCCTAACCCTAATCTTAACCATAACCCTCATGATAACCCTCACCCTAACCCTAACACTAACCCTCACCCTCAACCTAGCCCTAATCCAAACTCTCAACCTAACCCTAAACCTCACCCTCACCATAACCCTAACCCTATCCTTCAACCTATCCCTAAACCTAACCCTAACGCTAAACCTCGCCCTAACCCTAACCCTAACCCTCACCCTAACACTAGCCCTCACTCTAACCCTAATCCTAACCTTAACCCACATCCTAACCCTCAATCTAAACCTAAACCTAACCCTCACCCTAACCCTAACTCTCAACCTTAACCTCACCCTTAGCCTAACCCTAAGCCTAAACCTAAACCTAAACCTAACCCATACACTCACCCTCAACCTAACCCTAAACCTAACCCTCACCCTAAACCTAACCTTCACCCTCAACCTCACCCTTAGCCTAACCCTAAGCCTAACCCTATACATAACCCTAACCCACACACTCACCATCACCCTAACCCTAATATTAACCCTAACTCTAACACTAACCCTCACATTCACTGTAAGGGTAACCCTAACCCAAACCCTAACAATAACCCTAACCCTAACTCTAACACTCACCCTAATCAAAATACTCACCCTAACCCTAACGCTATCCCTAAAAGTTACCCTCACCCTTACACTAACCCTAACCCTAACATTAACCCTCACATTAATCTTAACCCTCAACCAAACCCTAAACGTCACCCTAACCCTAACCCTCACCCTCACTCTAGCCCTCACCCTAATCCTAATTCTAACAGTAACCCTTACCCTAACCCAAACCCTTAACCCTAACAATTACCCTTATTTTAACCCTCACTCACAGCCTAAACCTCACCTTTACGCTTACCATCAACTTCACCGTAACACTCAGCCTAACCCTAACCCTCATCCTAAACCTCACCCTAAACTTAACCCTACCCATCACACTAACCCTAACCCTCACCCTCAGACTAAAAATAAGCCTAAGCCTAAACCTAAACCTAACCCTCAACATCACCCTAGCCCTCACCCTAACCCTAATCCTAACCCTAACTCTCATCCTAACCCTCAACCTAACCCTAAACCTAACCATCACCCAAACCCTAATCCTCACACCCAACCTCACCCTCAGCCTAACCTAAGCCTAAGCCTAACCCTAACCCTAACCCTCACACTCACAGTCACCCTAACCCTAATCCTAACCCTAACCCTAACCATAACCCTTAACCTCAACCTAACCCTCACCCTATCCCTAACCCTAACACTAACCCTAACACTAACCCTCCCACTAACACTAACTCTAACCCTAAACCTCACACTCATCCTAACCCTAACCCTCACCTCACCCTAACCGTAAGCCTAACCTCAACTGTACCCTAACCCACACCCTCACTGTAACTCTAACCCTAACCCTAACAATAACACTAATCCTAACCCTAAACCTAACTCTAACACTAATCCTAGCCCTAACCTCACCCTCAGTCTCACCCTCACTGCAAACGTAAACATAACCATAACAGTAACAATAATTGTAACCCTAACCCTCATCCTAATCCTCACGCTCACCCTAACACTCATCCTACCCCTAACCCTCACCCTAACCCTAACCCTCACCCTCACCATAACCCTAACCCTCATCCTCACCCTCACCCTCACCCTAACCCTTGTTCTCACCCTAACCCTAATCCTAACCCTAATCCTCAACCTAACACTAACCTAATCCTAAACATAACCCTCACCCTAACTCTAATCTTAACACTAATCCTTAACCTAACCCTAACCCTCACCCTAACCCTCAGCTGAAACCTAAGCCTAACCCTAACCCTAAACCTCACCCTCACACTTACCCTCACCATAACCCTAGCTGTAACACTAAACCTAACCCTAACACTCCCAGTAAACCTAACCGTAAAACTAACTCTAACCCTAAACCTCACCCTCACCCTAATCCTAACCCTAATCCTAAACCTAAACTTAACCCTCACCCTCACCCTCACCCTAATGCTAACCCTAACCCTCAGACTCACCCTAACCCTAATCCTAACCCTCATCCTATCCCTAAACCTAACCCTCAGCCTAATCTTCATCCTAACCCTAATCCTAACTCTAACCCACACCCTATCTTTAACCCTAAACCTAACCCTCAACCATACCCTAACCCTCAACTTCATCCTCAACCTCACCCTCACCCTCACCCTAACCCTCACCCTCACCCTCACCCTAACCATAATCATAAACCTAACCCTCACACTAAACCTAACTCTGACACTCACCCTCACCTTATGCCTAACCCTACACTAAAGCGTAATCCTAAACCTAACTCTCACTCTCACCCTCACTCTAAACTTAAACCTTACCCTAAACCTAAACCTAACCCTCACCATAACCATAACCCTAAACCTCACCATAACCGTAACACTAAGCCTAACCCTAACCCTCACTCTAAACCTACCATTAACCCTAATGCTATCCCTAACTCTCACCCTCACCCTAAACCTCATTCTAACCCTTACCCTAACCCTAAACCTCACCCTAACCCTAATCTTAACACTAACACTAAACCTCACCCTAACCCTCACCCTAACACTAAACCTAAACCTAAGCCTCACCCTAATGCTCACCCTAACCCATATCCTAACCCTAACCCTCACCCTCACCCTAACGCTCACCCTAAAACATACCTTCATCCTAAACCTAACCCGAATCCTAACACTAACCTTCACCCTCACCTAACCTAACCTGGATCCTAACCCTCACAGTAACCCTCACCCTAAATATCACGCTATCCCTAAACTTCACCTTCACCCTAAACCTCATCCTAACCCTTACCCTCACCATAACCCTAACCCTAACCCTAACACTAATCCTCACCGTAACCTTAACCCTCACCCTCACCCTAACCCTCAACCTCACCTAAAACCTCACCCTAACCCTAACCGTCAACCACACCCTAAAACTCACCCTCACCCGAAACCTACCCCTCACCCTAACCCTACCCTAACCCTCAACCTAACCCTAACTCTCACCCTAACCCTAACTCTAACCCTCACCCTAAACATAACCCTGATCCTAAACCTCACCCTAACCATAACCCTAACACTAATGCTAACCCTAAACCTCACTCTCACCCTATCCCTCACCCTTACCCTTATCCTCACACTAACCCTAACTCTAACCCTAATTCTCACATTAACCCTAACCCTCACCCTCACCCTAAGCCTAACCCTCACCCTATCCCTAATCCTAACCCTCATGCTATCCCTAACCCTAACCCTAAACCTCACCCTAACCCTAACCCTAACCCTAATGCTATCCTTAACCCTCATCCTCACCCTAACCCTCACTCTAACCCTTACCAACAACCTAACCCTCAACCTAACGCTAACCCTAATGCTATTCCTAACCCTCACCCTAACCCTAACCCTCACTCTAACCCTTACCAACACCCTAACCCTCACCCTAACGCTAACCCTAACCCTAACACTAACCCTCACCCTAACCCTCACCCTAAACCTAAGCCTAACAATAAGCCTAACCTTCACCTTAAACCTCACCCTAAACCTTACCCTCACACGAACCCTAACGCTGATCCTCAGCCTAACCCTTATTCTAACCCTAACCATAACCCTCACCTTAACCATCACGCTAACACTCTCATTAATCCTAATCCTCACTCTCAGCCTCAACCTCACCCTCAGTCTAACCCTAAACCTAAACCTAATCCAAACACTAACCCTCACCCTCACCCTCACCCTAACTCTAAACCTATCCCTAACCAAAACCCTCACCCTAATGCTAACCCTATCCCTAACCCTCACCCTAAACCTTACCCTAATACTAAAACTAACCCTCACCCTCACCCTAACCCTTAACCTCACCCTAACCCTCACCCTAACCCTCATCCTAACCCTAACACTTACAATAACCCTCACCCTAAACTTATCCCTAAACCTAACCCAAAACCTAACCCTCACCCTCACACAAAACCTCACCCTCACTCTCACCCTAACCTTCACCCTCACCCTCAACCTAACCCTAACCATTGCCGTAAACCTCACCCTAAACCTAACGCTGACACTCACCCTCAGCCTCACCCTAAACTTTACCCTAACCCTAACCCTAACCCTCACCCTAACCCTCACACTCACCCCCACCCTAACCCTAATCCCACCCTAACCCTATCCCAAAACCGCAACCTAACCCTCACCCTAAGACTAACACTAACCCTAAACCTAACCCTCACCCTAACTGTTCTCCTAACCCTAACTCTAACCCTAAACCTCACCAGCACTCTACACCTAACCCTAACCCTAAACCTCACCCTAAAACTCACTCTATCCCTCACCCTCACACTCAACATAACTCTAACCCTAACCCTAACAATAACACTAACCCTAACCCTAACCCCAACCCTAACACTAACCATAACCCTCACCCTCATCCTCACCCTCACCCCAAACTTAACTCTAACCATAACAATAACAATAACAATAACAATAACCCTAACCCTAATCCTAACCCTAACCCTCACGGTAAACCTAAACCTAAGCCTAACCCTAACCCTAAAACTCATCCTAACTCTCACCCTAAACCTAACCCTAACCCTCGCCCTAACCCTAACCCTAACCCTCTCCCTCACGCTTGGCCTAAGCCTAAGCCTAAACCTAATCCGAACTCTAACACTCACCCTAACTCTAACCCTAATCCTAACCCTAACAATGACCCTAACCCTATACCTAACCCTCACCCTAACCATAACCCTCAACATAATCCTAACCCTAAATCTAACCCTCACCCTCACCCTCACCCTAACACTCACCCTAACCCTAACACTCACCCTTGGCGTAACCCTCAACCTAACCCTAACCCTCACCTTTATGCTTACCGTCACCCTCACCCTAATCACCCTAACACTAACCCTCATCTTAACCCTCACCCTAACCATAATCCTAAACATCACCCTAATATTAACCCTCACCCTCACCCTCAGCCTAAACCTAAGCCTAAGCCTAAACCTAAGACTAACCCTCACACTCACCCTCACCCTAACCCTAATCCTAACCCTGACCCTATCCCTAAAACTTAACCTAAACCTCAGTCTCACCCTAAGACAAACACAAACCCTAAAACTAACCCTCAAGCTAACCCTCCCTCTAACCCTCACTCTACCCCTAAACTTCACCCTCAACCTAACCCTAACACTTAACCTAACCCTATAACTCACCCTAACCCTAACCTGCACCCTCACCCTCACCCTTACCCTCACCGTAACTCTAACCCTAACCCTAACAATAACACGGACCCTAAACCTAACCCTAATCTTAAACCTCACCCTCAGCCTCACCCTCATTGCAAACTTAACCCTAACCATAACACTAATAATAACCCTAAACCTAACCCTATCTCTAACCCAAACCCAAACCCAAACCCTAATTCTCACCGCCTCACACACACTCAGCCTAACCTTAACACTAACACTAACTCTAATCCTAAACCTCACCCTCACCCTAACCCTTTGTCTAACCCTAATCCTAAACCTCAACCTAACCCTAAACCTAACCCTCACCGGCAACCTCACCCTCACTGTAAATCTAACCCTAACCCTAACAATAACACTAACCTTAACCCTAAACATCACCCTAACCCTAATACTCACCCCCACCTTCACCCTCAGCCTAACCCTAAGCCTAAGCCTAACCCTAACCCTAACCCTCACACTCACCCTCACCCTAACCCTAATCCTAACCCTATCCCAAAACCTCAACCTAACACTCACCCTCACCCTAATGCTAACACTAAACCTAACCCTAACCCTCCCCCTAACCCTGCCCCTAACCTTAAATTTAATCTGAAACCTCACCAGCACCCTAACACTTACCCTAACCCTAACCCTAAACCTCACCCTAACCCTCACCCTCACCCTCACTCTCACCCTCACCGTAACTCTAACCCTAACCCTAACAATAACACTAACCCTAACCCTAATCCTAGCATTAAACATAACCCTCACCCTCAGCCTCACCCTCAACGCAAACTTAACCCTAACCAAAACAATAACAATAACCCTCACCCTAGCCCTCAATGTAACCCTAACCCTAAAACTAAACCTAAACCTAACACTAAAATTAACCCCAACCATAATCCTCACCCTCACCCTCACCCCAACCCAAACCATAAACTTAATCCTCACCCTAACCCTAACCTAATCCTAAACCTAACCCTAACGCTAAACATAAACCTAACCCTAACCCTAACCCTAACCCTAAACCTCATCCTAACCCTCACCCTAAACCTTACCCTAACCCTCACCCTAACCCTAACCCTCACCCTCATGCTCAGCTTAACCCTAAGCCAAAGCCTAAATCGAACTCTAACTCTCACCATAACCCTCACCCTAACCCTATCCCTAACACTAAACCTAACTAACCCTACACCTAACCCTCACCCTAAGCCTAACTCTAACACTAACCCTAAACCTAAACCTCACCGTAAACCTAACCCTAACCCTCACCCTCACCGTAAACATAACCCTAACAATAACTCTAACCCTAAACCTAACCCTCACCCTAAATATAAACCTCAACATAACCCTAACCCTCAATCTAACCCTAACCCTCATCCTAACCCTAACCCTCACTTTTACACTTACCTTCACCCTTACCAAACCCTCACCCTCACCCTAACCCTCATCCTAGCCCTCACCCTAACCATTACCCTAACCATCAACCTAACCCTAATCCTCACCCTCACCCTCAGCCTCAACCTAACCCTAATCCTAAGCCTAAACCTAACCCTAACCCTCACCCTCACCTTCGCCCACACCGTAACCCTAATCCTAAACCAAACCCTCATCATAACCCTCAACGTAACCTTAACCCTAACCATCACTCTAAACATAAACCTCATCCCCACCCTCACCATCATCCTAACCCGAAGCCTAAGCCTAAAATTAAACCTAACACTAACCCTAACTCTAACCCTAAACCACACCCTCACCCTAACTCTAACCCTAAACCTAAACCTCACCCTAACCCTAACCCTACACCTCACCTTCACCATAACCGTATCCCTAACCCTAACACTAAAAATAACCCTAACACTAACCCTCACCCTAACCCTAACACTAAAAATAACCCTAACACTAACCCTCACCCTAACCATAACCCTCAACATAACCCTATCCCTCAATCTAACACCCACTCTCACCCTAACCCTAACCCTAACCCTCACCCTAAACCTCACCCTAACACTAACCCTCACCTTTCCCGTAACCCTCACCCTAACCCTAACCCTCACCTTCAAACTTATCGTCACCCTCACCCTAACACTCATCCTAACCCTAACCCTCATCCTAACCGTCACCCTAACTGTCACCCTAACAATCAGCCTAACCCTAACACTCACCCTCAGCCTCAGGCTCAACCTAAACCTAATCCTAAGCCTAACCCTAACCCTAACATTCACCCTCATCTTAGCCCTCACCGTAACCCTAATGCTAACCCTAACCCTCATCCTAACCCTCAATGTAACCATAACCCTAACCATCACTCTAAACCTAATACTCATCCCCACTCTCACCATCAGCCTAACCCTAAGCCTAAGCCTATTCCTAACCCTAACCCTAACCCTCACTGTAACCCTAACCCTAACCCTAACCCTAATCCTCACCCTCACCCTAAACCAAAACCTAACCCTAAACATAACCCTAACCCTAACCCTAACCCTAACCCTAACCCTAACCCTCACACACACTCTCAACATAACACTAATCCTAAACCTAACCCTATCCCTAACCCTAACACTCACACTAACTGGCACCACAGCTCTTACCCTAAACCTAATCCTAACCCTAACCCTCATCCTAACCCTCAAACTAACCCTAAGCCTAACACTCACCCTAACCCTAAACCTCACCCTCAACCTCAAACTCAGACTAAAACTAAGCCCAACCCTAAACCTAATCCTCACATTAACAATAACTCTAACACTAACCCTAAAACTAAACCTAACCCTAACACTAACCCTAATCATAATCCTCACCCTCACCCTCACCCTAACCCAAACCCTAACCCTAACCCTCACCCTAACCCTAACCCTAAATCTTACCCTAATCCAAACCCTAACCCTCACCCTAACTATAACCCTCACCCTAACCCTAACCCTCACCCTAATACTTACCCTCATCCTAACATTAAACCTAACCCTAACCCTCACCCTCACCCTAGCCCTCACCCTATCACTAACCCTAACCCTAATCCTAATCCTCACCCTCACCCTCACCCTAAACCAAACCCTAACCCTAACCCTAACCCTCATCATAAACTTCACCCTAACCCTAATTCTCCCACTCACCGTAACACTAACCCTCACACCCACCCTCTCCCTCAGCCTAACCCTTAGCCTGAGCCTAAAACCTAACCCTAACCCTCACACTAACCCTCACCCTAAGCCTAATGCTAACCCTAACTCTATCCTTAAACCTCAACCTAAACCTGACCCACACCCTAAGATTAACACTAACCCTAAACCTAACCCTCTCCCTAACCCTCCCACTACCACTCCCTCGAACTCTAACCCTCACCCTCAACATAACCCTAACCCTAAACCTCACCCTAAACATCCCCCTAACCCTCACCCTAACCCTAACCCTAACCCTCACCCTCACGCTGGGCCTAAGCCTATTCCTAAGCCTAAACCTAACCCAAAGTCTAAACCTCACCCTAACCCGCACCCTAAACCTAACCCTAACAATCACGCTAACTCTAACCGTAAACATCACCCTCACCCTAAGCCTAACTCTAACCCTAACCCTAAACCTAAAACTCACCCTAACCCTAACCCTAACCTTCACCCTCACCCTCACCGTAACTGTAACCCTAACCTTAACCCTAACACTAACCCTAACCCTAAACCTAAACATCACCCTAACCATAACACTCAACATAACCCTAACCCTCAATCAAAGCCTCACCCTCACCCTAAACCTAACCCTAATCCTCACACTAATCCTAACCCTCACCCTTATTGTAACCCTCACCCTAACCCTAACCCTCATCCTAACCCTCACCCTAACCCTAACCCTAACCATCATGCTAACCCTAACACTCATCCTCACCCTCAGCCTCAGCCTAACCCTAATCCTAAGCCTAACCCTCATCCTAACCCTCATCCTCAGCTTAGCCCACACCGTAACCCTAATCCTAACCCTATCCCTCATCCTAATCCTCAATGTAACCATAACCCTAACCATCAGTCTAACCTAATCTCATCACCACCCTCACCATCAGCCTAACCCTAAGCCTAAGCCTAACCCTAACCCTAACACTAACCCTCACCCTAAACCAAACCCTAACCCTAACCCTAAACCTAACCCTCATCCTAACCCTAACCCTAATCCTAATCCTCACCCTCACTGTAACACTAACCCTCACCCCCACACTCACCCTCAGCCTAACCCTAAGCCTAAGACTAACCCTAAACCTATCCCTAAACCCCAACCTAACCTCAACCTCACCCTAAGTCTAACACTAACCCTAAACCTAACCCTCACCCTAACCCTCCCACTAACCCTTACTCTAACCCTAAACCTCAACCTCAACCTCAACCTAACCCTAAACCTAAACCTCACCGTAAACCCCACCCTAAACCTAACACTCACCCTCACCCTCACCCTCACTGTAACTCTAAATCTAACCCTAACCATAACACTAACCCTAACCCTAACCCTAAACCTAACCCTAACCATAAACCATCCTCAGCGTCACCCTCACCGCAAACAACCCTAACCATAATACTAGCAATAACCCTAACCCTAACCCTAACCCTAACTCTAATCCTAACCCTAAACCTAACCCTAATCCTCACCCCCACCTTCATCCTCAGCCTAACGCTAAGCCTAAACCTAACACTAACCCTAACTGTAACCCTAAACCTCACCCTCACCCTTACCCTAACTCTAACCCTAACCCTAAACCTCACCCTAACCCTAACCCTAACCCTAACCCGCACCCTCACACTCAACATAACACTAAAGCTAACAATAACAATAATCCTAACCCTCACCCTAACTCTTACCCTCACACGAACCCTAACTCTCAGCCTAACCCTCATCCTAACTCTAACCCTAACCCTACCCCTCACCCTAACCTTAACACTAACCATAAACCTAACCCTCATATTAACCCTAACCCTCACCCTCACCCTCAACCTCACCCTCAGCCTAATCTTATCCCTAACCATAATTTAAACCCTAACCCTCACCCTCAACCTTATCTTAGCTCTAAACCTAACCCTAACCAAAACCCTCACCCTAATCCTAACCCTATCCCTAACCCTCATGCTAACCCTAAACCTAATCCTAAACCTAACCCTCACCATCATCATAAACCTTATGCTCACTCTAACCCTAACCCTAACCCTCAGCCTAACCCTCCTCCTAAACCTAACCCTAACCCTAACCCTCACCCTAACATTAAACCTAACCCTAACTGTCACCCAAACCCTAACCCTCACCCTCACCCTCAACCTCACCCTCAACCTCACCCTAACCTTCACCCTCACCCTCACCCTCACCCTAACCATAACCCTAACCCTCACCCTAAACCTACCTCTGACATTCACCCTCACCGTCACCCTAAGCCTAACCCTATACCTAAGCCTAATCCTACACCTAACCCTCAAACTTACCCTCACCCTAAACCTAAAGCTTACCCTAACCATAATCCTAGCCCTCACCTAATCTTAACCCTAACCCTCACCCTCACATTAACCCTATCTCTAATGCTAGCCCTAACACTCACCCTCAACATAACCTTAACCTTAAGCCTCACCCTAAACCTAACCTTAACCCTAATACTATATGTAACCCTCATTCTCACCCTAAACCGCACTGTAACCCTTACCATAACCCTAACCCTCACCCTAACCCTAACACTAACACTAACACTAAACCTCAACCTAACCCTCACCCTATCCCTAAACCTAAACCTAACCCTCAAGCTAACGCTCAACCTAACCCTCAACCTAAACCTAAACCACAACCTCACCCTAACCCTCACCCTAAAACTTACACTCACCCTAACCCTAACAATAACACTCACCCTAATCCTCACAGTAACCCTAAGCCTGAACATCACCCTAACCATCACTGTCACCTTAACCCGAATCCGAACCCGAACCATCACTCTCACCCTAAAACTCAACCTCTCCTGAACCCGAACCCTCACCTTAACCATACCCTAAACCTCACCCTAGCCCTAACCTTCACCCTAATCCGAACTATAAACCTCACCCTCATACTAACCCAAACCCTCACCTTAAACCTCACCCTAACCCTCACCCTAACCCTAAAGCTAACCCTCTCACTCCCACCCTAAACCTCACCCTAACCCTTATCCTCACACTAACCATAACCCTAACCCTAATCCTCACATTAATGCTGACCCTCACCCTAACCCTAATCCTACCCCTCACCCTACCCCTCACCATAACCCTAACCCTAACACTCACCCTCACAATCACCCTAACTGTAATTCTAAACTTAAACCTCACCCTCGCTCTCACACTAATCCTAACCATAACAATAACACTAACCCTAACCCTAAACCTCACCCTCACCCTCACCCTAACCATAACCCTAACCCTATCCCTCAGCCTCAACCTCACCCTCAACCTCACCCTGACCCTCAACCTCACCCTCAACCTAACCCTCACACTACCCCTAACCCTCACCCTAACCCTAACCCTAACCCTCAGCCTCACCCTCAGTCTAACCCTTACACTAACCCTAATCCTAACCCTAACCCTTACCCTGACCCTAAACCTAACCTTAACCATAACCCTCATCATCACCCTCACACTCACTCACAGTCAACCTAACCCTCATGTTCAAGCACTCCCTCACCCTAACCCTCACCGTCAATCTAAAAATCACCCTAACCCTAACCCTCACCCTCAGCCTAACCCTTACACTAACCCTAATCCTAACCCTAAACCTTACCCTCACCCTAAACCTAACCTTAAACATAACCCTCATCGTCACCCTCACACTCACCCTCACACTCAACCTAACCCTCATGCTCAAGCTCACCCTCACCTTAACCCTCACCGTCACCCTAAAAATCACCCTCACCCTAACCCTAACCCTTACCCTAACCCTAAGCCTAACCCTAACCCTCACCTAACACTATCCCTAAGCCTCACCCTCACCCTAATGCTAACCCTAACCCTAAGCCTAAACCTAACCCTTACCCTAACCCTAACCCTAACCCTTAAACTAAAACTAACCCTAACCTTCACCCTAACCCTAATGCTAACCCTAACCCTCAACCTCACCCTAATCCTCACCCTAACCCTTATCCTCACACTAACCCTAACCCCCAGACTCAACCTCATCCTAACCGTAACCCTAAACCTAACCCTCAACCTAATCCTAACTCTTACCCTAACCATAAACCTAAACCTAATCCTCACCCTAACTGTAACCCTAACCCTAAAACTCACCCTCACCCTCACCCTAACCCTAATCCTCACCCTCACCCTAACCCTAACCCTAAACCTAATACTCACCCTAAACCTAACCCTTACCCTAACCCAAACCCTATCCCTCACCCTAAACCTCACATTCACCCTAACCCTAACACTTACCCTAAACCTAACCCTAACCCTAACCTTAACCTTAACCCTATCCCTAACCCTAAACCTAACCCTAACTTTTATCCTCATACTAAACCTAACTCTAACCGTAACCCTAACCCTCACACAAACCCTAACCCTCTCCCTAACCCTAACCCTACCCCCCTCCATAACCCTCACCCTAACCCTAACCCTCACCCTAAACCAAAACCTAAATCTCACCCTCACACTAACCCTCACCTTAACACTAACCCTCATCCTAAACCAAACCCTAACCCACACCCTAAATTTTACCCTCACCCTCACCCTCACTCTCAACCTAAACCTCACACTAACCCTAACCCTAACCCTCACCCTAAACCTAACCATAACCCTAAGCCACACCCTAACCCTCAACCTAACCCTAACGCTAACCCTCACCCTCTCCCTAATTCTTAACCTCACCCTAACCCTATCCCTTACCCTTACCCTAACCCTCACCCTAATCCTAACATTCAGCCTAACACTAACCCTATCCCTTACCCTAACCCTCATCCTAACCCTAATCCTAACCCTAACCCTCACCCCAAAACTAATCCTAACCCTATCCCTAACCCTCAAAAACATTCTAACCCTCACCCTCACCCTATCCCTAACCCTAAACATAATCCTAACCTTCACCCTCACCCTCACCCTCACTGTAACTCTAACCCCCACCCTATTCCTAATCCTCACCCTCACCTTAACCCTAACCCTCACCCTCACCCTAACCCTAACCCTAACACTCAACCCTCACCAAAAACCTCACCCTAACACTAACCCTAACCCTCATCCTCATCCTAGCGCACAACCTAAATCTAACTCTAACCCTAACCCTAACCCTAAACTTCACCTTCACCCTCACCCTCACCCTCAACCTCAGCCTAATCCTAACCCTAACGCTAATCCTAAACCTAACCCTCACACTCACACTCACTCTAACCCTAACCCTAAACCTCACACTCACCCTAAGGCTAACCCTAACCCTCACACTCACCCACACCCTAACCATTAAACTCACCCTAACCCTAACCCTAACCCTAACCCTCACCCAACCCTAAAACTACCCCTCAGCCTAACCCTAACCCTCACCCTCACCCCAACACTGATGCTAACACAAATGCTCATTCACAACATAAGCCTCAGCCTAACCCTAACCCCGACCCTAACCCTTACCTTAACCCCACCCTCACTCTCACCCTAACCCTAACCCTTACCCTCACCATAACCCTATCCCTCACCCTCAACCTAACCCTCACACTAACCCTTACGCTCACCCTAACCCTCACCCAAACCTAACCAGAACCCTAACCCCCAACTTAACCTTCACCCTAACCCTAACTCTAACCCTAACCCTCAGTCTCAACCTAAAACTCATCCTAACACTTATCCTCACACTAACCCTAACCCTAACCGTAACTCTCACAGTAAGCCTAACCCTCATCCTAACCCTAAGCTTAACCCTCACCCTAACCCTAACTCTAACCCTAACCCTCACCCTGACCCTAATCCACACCCTAAACCTAACCCTAACCCTCACCCTCACCCTACCCTCAGCCTAACACTTACCCTAAACCTAATCCTAATAATAACTCTTATTCTCACCCTAAACCTAACCGTAACCCTCACTGTCACCCTCCAACTCACCCTCACCCTAACTCTCACGCTCAAACTCACCCTCACCCTAACCCTTAACATCATCCTAAACATCACCCTAACACTAACTCTAACGCTAACCCTAACCTTACCCTAACCCTAAACTTAACCCTAACCCTCACCCTAACCCTAACCCTAAGCCTAACCCTGACCCTAATCGTAACCATAACCCTAAGCCTAAGCCTAACACTAACCCTTACCCTAAACCTTACCCTAACCCTAACACTAACCCTAACCCTCACCCTAAACCTTATGCTAATCCTAACCCTCACCCTCACCCTAATCCTCACCCTAACCCTTATCCTCACACTAACCCTAAACCTAACCCTCAGCATCACCCTCACCCTAAACCTAAAACTAATCCTCACCCTAAACATAACCCTTACCCTAACCCTAACCCTAACCCTGACCCTCACCCTCACCCTCACACTAACCCTAACCCTAAACCTAACCCTCACCCTAACCCTAACCCTTACCCTATCCCTAAACCTACCCCTCAACCTAACCCTCACCCTCTTCCTAATCCTAAGCCTAACCCTCACTCTAAACATAACCCTAACCCTAACCCTCACCCTAACCCTAAACCTAACCCTCACCCTAACCCTAACCCTAACCCTTACCCTAAACATAAACCTAATCCTAAACCTAACCCTAACCCTAACCCTCACCCTCACCCTCACCCTCATCCTAAACCTAACCCTAACTCTCAACCTAACCCTAACCCGAATCCTAACCCTAACCCTCACCGTCACCATCACCCTTACCCTAACCCTCAACCTCAAACTCACCTTCACCCTAACCCTCAAACTAACCCGAACCTTCACCCTAACCCTAACCCTCTTCCTAACCCTAACCCTACCCCTCACCCTAACACTCACCCTAAACCTATCCCTCACCCTAACCCCAATCCTAAACCTCACCCTCACCCTAACCCTCACCGTCACCCTAACCCTCAACCTAAACCTAAACCTGACCCACACCCGAACCCTCAACCTCACCCAAACTCTCACTCTCACTCGAACCCTCATGCTCTCCCTCACCCTCACCCTCACCCTAACCTTCACCCTCAACCTAACACTCAACCTAAACCTCATCCTCACCCTAATCCTCACCCTAACCCTAACCGTAACCCTTACCTAACCAAAACCCTCAACCTCACCCTCACACTCACCTTAACACTCACCCTCACCAAAGCCCTCACCCTAAACCTAAACCTCACCCTAAACCAACCCTAACCCTCAGCCTAAACCTTAGCCTCAACCTAACCCTAACCCTAACCCTCACCGTAACCCTACAACTCACCCTAACCCTCACCCTAACCCTAACCTTAAAGCTCACCCTAACCCTCACCCTCCTTCTCACCCTCACCCTAATTCTCACCCTAACCCTGATACTCACACTAACCCTAACCCTAATCCTAACCCTAAGCCTCACCCTCACTCTCACCCTAACCCTAAACATAATTCTAACCCTAATCCTAACCCTAACCCTTATGCTCACCCTCACCCTAATTCTAACCCAAACCCTAACCCTCATCCTCACTCTCACCTAATTCTAACCCTAACCCTAATCCTAATTCTAACACTCACCATCACCCTCATCCTAAATCTAAGCCTAACCCTAACCCTAACACAGATCCTAAACCTCACACTAACCCTAACCCACACGCTCACCCTAACCCTAACTCTAACACTCAACTCTCACCCTAAACCTCACCCTAAAACTAACGCTAACCCTAACCCTCACCCTCATCCTACCGCTCAACCTCACCCTAACTCTACCCCTAACCCTAACCCTAAACCTCACCTTCACCCTCACCCTCACCCTCAACCTCAGCCTAATCCTAACCCTAACCCTAATACTAACCCTAAATCTAACCCTAACTTTACCTCTACCCCTAACCCCTAGACCTCACCCTCACTCATAACCTCAACCTCAGCCTAACCCTAACCCTAACCCTAATCCTAAACCTAACCCTCACACTCACACTCACCCTAACCCTAAACCTAACCCTCATCCTCACCCTAAGTCTAGCCTTAACCCTCACCCTCACCCACACCCTAACCCTTAACCTCACCCTAACCCTAACCCTAACCCTAACCCTCACCCTAACCCTAAAACTACCCATCAGCCTAACACTAACCCTCAACCCAACCCTGATGCTAACACAAATGCTCATTCTCAACCTAAGCCTCAGCCTAAACCTTACCCTCACCATAATCCTATCCCTCACGCTCTCCCTAATTGTCACCCTACTCCTTCTCACCTAACCCTCACCCTAACCCAAACCCTAAACCTAACCTTCACCCTAACCTTCACCCTAACCCTCACCCTAACCCTAAAACTAACCCTCACCCTAACACTCACCCTAATCCTCAACCTATCTTTAACCCTCACCCTCACCCTCACCCTAACTGTCATCTTAACACTTACGCTCCCCCTAAACCTAACCGTTACCCTAACACTAACCATCACCCTAACCCTAACCCTCACCCGAACCCTCACTGTCACATTCACCCTCAACCTAAACATCACCCTAACCCTAACCCTCACCCTAACCCTAACCCTCACCCTAACCCTAAACCTAACCCTCATCTTAAACCTCACCCCCACACTAATCCTCACGCTAAACCTAACCCTATACCTATCCTAAACAAAAACATCACCCTCACCCTAGCCCTCACCCTAAATCTAACCCTAAACTTAACCCTCACCTTCACCCTCACCCTCAGCCTCACCTTCAGCCTCACCCTAACACTAAACCTAATCCAAACCCTAACCCTGACCCTCACCCTCACTCTAACCCTAACCTTAACATGCACCCTAACACTAAACTTAACACTCAATCTAACCTTAACCCTAACCCTAATGCAAACCCTAAACCTCACCCTCACCCTAACCCTGACCCTAACCCTAACCCTTACCCTCACCCTCACTCTCACCTTAACCCTAACCCTTGCCCTCATCCTAAACCTCACCCAACCCTAACCCGAAACCTAACCCTCACCCTAACCCCCACTCTAACCTTCAAACTAACTCTAACGCTAACCCTAACAATCAGTCTCAACCTAACACTCACCCTAACCCTTATCCTCACACTAACCCTAAACCTAACCGGAACACTCACACTAAGCCTAACCCTCATCATAACCTTAACCCTAACTCTCACCCTAACCCTCACCCTAACCCTAACCCTAAACCTCAACCTAACACTAACCCTCACCTTCACCCTAATCCTCACCCTAAACCTAACCCTAACACTTACCTAACCTCACCCTCACCCTCAGCCTAACCCTTTCCCTAAACCTAATCCTAACCCTAAATCTTACCCTCACCCTAAACCTAACCCTCACCGTCACCCTCCCACTCACCCTCACCGTCACCCTAACCCTCAAGTTCAACCTCAACATCACCCTAACCCTCACCGTCACCCTAAACATCACCCTAACCCTAAACCTCATGCTAACCCTAACCTTACCCTAACCCTAAACTTAACCCTAACCCTCACCCTAACCCTAACCCTAAGCCTAACACTCAACCTAACACTAACCCTAACCCTAACCCTAACCCTTACCTAACCCTAATCCTTACCCTAACCCTAACCCTAACCCTCACCCTAAACCTTATGCTAACCATAACCCTCACACTCACCCTAATCCTCACCCTAACATTTATCCTCAAACTAACCCTAACCCTAACCCTCAGCATCACCCTCACCCTAACCCTAAATGTCACCAACACCCTAACATTCACACTCACCCGAACCCGAATCCTCATCCTCACCCTAACCCTAACCCTAACCCTCACCTCAACCCTAACCCTCACCCTAAACCTAACTTTAACTCTCACCCTCACCCGATCCCTCACCCTCACCTGAATCCTCACCCACACCCTAACCCTCAGCCTCAACTAACCTCACCCTAAACCTCACTCTCACCCTAATCCTCACCCTAACCATAACCCTAAACCTTACCTAACCGAAACCCTAACCTTCACCCTCACACTCACACTCACACTCACCCTCACCCTAACACTTAACCTCACCCTAAAGCTGACCCAACCATAACCCTCACCCTCACCCTAATCCTCACCCTAACCCTAACCCTAACCCTTACATAACCGAAACCCTCACACTCACACTTACCCTAACCCTCACCCTCAACCTCACCCTAACCTTAACCCTAACCCTCACCCTCACCCTAACCCTTACCCTAACCCTAATCCTAACTCTAACCCTAACCTTCACCATAACTCTAACCCTTACACTAACCCTAACCGTAACCCTAAACCTCACCCTCACCCTAACACTTACCCTAACCCTAACCCTCACCATAACCCTAACCCTTACCCTATACCTAACCCTCAGCCTCAAACTAACCCTAACTCTTACACTATACCTAACCCTCAGCCTCAAACTAACCCTAACCCTTACCCTATACCTAACCCTCAGCCTCAAACTAACCCTAACCCTCACCGTAACTCTAACTCTCACCCTAACCCTGAGCCTCACCCTAACCCTCACCCTCACCCTAATCCTCACCCTAACCCTAAACATAAGCCTTACCTAACCAAAACCCTCAACCTCACCCACACACTCACCCTAAAACTCACCCGCACCGTAGCCCTCACCGTAAACCTAAAATTCATCCTAACTCTAAGCCTAAGCCTCACTCTCACCCTCATCGTAACCCTCACCATAACCCTAACCCTAATCTTAAACATAAACCTCACGCTCACCCTCACCCTAATTCTATCCCAAACCCTAACCCTCACCCTCAATCTCACCTTACTCTAACCCTAACCCTAATCTTAATTCTAATGCTCACCCTCACCCTCACCCTAAATCTAACCCTAACCCTTACCTAGACCCTAACCCTCACACTAACCCTAATCCTCAACCTATCCCTAACCGTAACCCTAACCCTCACCAAAACCCTCATCCTCAAACTAACCCTAATGCTAACCCGAACCCAAACCCTCACAATAACCCTCACCCTAACCCTTACCCTCACCCTAACCCTAACACTCACCCTCAAAATGACTCTCACTGTAATCCTTACCCTCACCCTTACCCTAACCGAAACATTAACCCTAAACCTCACTCTAACCCTCAACATAACCGTTACCCTCACTATCAACCTCAACCTGAACCTAATCCTAATCCTAACCCTCACCCTAACCCTAACCCTCACCGTAACGCTAAACCTAACCCTAGCCCTCAGCCTTACCCTCACCCTAAACCTAACCTTAACCCTAATCCAAACTGTATCCCTAAGCATAACCATAACACTCACCCTAACCCTCACCCTCCCAGTAACCATAATGCTAACATTATTCCACAACCTCACCCTAAACCTCGCCCTAACCCTTACCCTCACTCTAAACCTCATCCTCACCCTAACCCTAACCCTAACCCTAATACTAACATTAGCCCTCACCCTCACCCTAACACTAATCCTAAGCCTAACCCTAATGCTAACCCTAAACCTCAACCTCTCCATAACCCTCACATTAACCCTAACCCTCACCCTCAACCTCACCCTAACCCTAACCCTAACATTAACCCACTCCCTAACCCTCACCCTAACACTAACCCTAACCCTACCCCTCAGCCTAACTCTCACTCTAAACCTAAACCTAACCTTAATCTTCACCCTATCCCTAACCCTAAATCTAACCCTCACCCTAACCCTCACCCTCACCATACCCCTAATGCTAACATTAACCCTCAGCCTCACCCTAAACCTCGCCCTAACCCTTACCCTCACTTTAATATTATCCATCACCATCAACCTAACCCTAACCCTAACCCTTACCATCACCCTAACCCTCACTCTAACCCTAACCCTAACACTAACACTAAACCTCACCCTAACCGGCACCCTAACCCTAAGCCTAAGCCTAACCCTCACTCTCACCCTAACCCTTACCCTTACCGAACCCTAAACCTAAACCTCAGCCTAACCCTCATCCTAACCCTAAACCTAACCATCACCCTAACCGTCACCCTCACCCTCAACCTCACCCTCAGCCTAACCCTAAACCTAACCCTAATACAAAACCTATCCCTTACCCTCACCCTCACCCTCACTCTAAACCTAACCCTAACCAAAACCCTCACCCTAACCCTAGCCCTATCCCTTACCCTCACATTAACCATATCCATCATCCCCACACTAACCCTCACCCTAACATTTTCCCTCACCCAACCCTATCCCTAAACCTAACAGTAACCCTCACCCTAACCCTCACCCTATCCCTAAGCTAACCCTAACCCTCACCCTCACCATAACCCTCACCCTAACCCTTATCCTCACCCTAACACTAATCCTAACCCTCAGCCCAATCCTGATCCAAACCCTAACCCTAACCCTATCCCTCACCCTAACATTAACCCTAACCCTACCCCTAACTCTCAACCTAACCCTCAAACTCACCCTCACCCTTATCTTCACCCTCAGAGTAACCTAAACATAACCCTAATCCAAAACCTAATACTCACTCTCACTCTCATCTTAACTCTATACCTAACCCTAACCATCACCCTCACACTAACCCTCACCCTCATCCTCACCCTCACCTTAACCTTCTCCCTAACCCTTACCCTCCCACTAACCCTAAACCTAAACCTACCCCTCACCCTTACCCTCACCCTAACACTAATCCTCACCCTAACATTAACCCTAAACCTACCCCTCACCTTAACCTTCACCCTCAGCCTAAACCTAACCCTAACCATCACACTAACCCTAACCTGAAGCCTAAACCTGTCCCTCACCATCACGCTAACCCTTACCCTCACCCTAAGCCTAAAACTAACACTCAGCCTACCCCTCATCCTAACCCTAACCCTAACCCTAACCCTCACAATCACCTTAACCCTAACCATAACCCTAACCCTCACCCAAACCCTAAAACTCACCCTCACCCTCAACCTCACCCTCAGCATAACCCTAAACCTAACCCTAATTCAAACGCTAACCCTCAACCTCACCCTCATCCTAACTCTAACCCTAACCCTAACCCTCACCCAAACCCTAACCCTAACACTAACCCTCACCGTAACCATCATCCTAATACTAAACCTAACCCAAACCCTCAACCAATCGCTCACCTCACCCTAAACCTAACCCTAACCCTCACTTTCACCGTAAACAAAACCCTAACCCTAACCATCACACTAACACTAAGCCTCACTCTAACCCTAAACCTATCCCTCAGCCAAACCCTCATCCTAAACCTAACTCTAACAATCAACATAACCCTAACCCTAAACCTAACCCTAACCCTCACCCTAAACCTAACCCTCACCCTCAGCCTAACCATATACCTAATCCTAACCCTAACTCTAACCCTCACCCTCTCCCTAACTCTAACCCTACCCCTAACTCTGACCCTCACCCAAACCCTAACCCTATGCCTAGCCCTCACCCTAACCCTAAACCTCACCCTAACCCAAACCTTAACAGGCACCCTCACCCTAACCCTAACCCCCACCCTAAACCTCACCCTAACCCTAATGCTAACCCTAACCCTCACCCTCACCATAAACCTCACCCTAACCCGTACCCTCACCATAACCCTAACTCTAACCCTAATCCTCACATTTCGCCTAACCCTAACCCTAAACCTAACACTCACTCTCAACCTAACACTCAACATCACCTTAACGATCACCCTAACCCTAAACTTCACCCACATTGTAAAACACACCCTCACCCTCACCCTCACCCTCACCCTAACCCTCACCCTAACCCTCACCCTAAATCTCACCTTAACCGTAATGCTAACCCTAACCTTCAGTCTCACCCTAACCCTCACCCGAACCCTTATCCTCACACTAACCCTAACCCTAACCCTAACGTCACATTAAACCTAACCCTCACCCTAACCCTAACCCTCCCTCTCACCCTAATTCTTTCCCTAAGCCTCACCCTAAACCAAACCGTAATCCTCACCTTCAACTTAAACCTCACTGTTCCCCTAACCCTAACCCTAATCCTCACCAACAACCTCACGCTCACCCTCACCCTCACCCTAACCCTCACCCTCACCCTAAACATAACCCAAACCTAAACCTCACCCTAATCCTAACCCTAATCCTCACCCTAACCCTAATCCTCGCCTTAAACCTCACGCTCACCCTAATCCTCACAGTAAACCGAACCCTAAGCCTTTCCTAACCTAAAACCTGACCCTCACCCTAACCCTCACCCTAGCCCACACCATAAACCTAACCCTAACACTAACCCTCACCCTCACCCCCATAATCAGCCTAACCCTAACCTTAACCATAATCCTAACCCTACCCTAATCCTAACCCTCTAACTAAACCTAACCGTAACCCTAATGCTAACCCTAAATGTCACCCTCAACCTAACTCTAACACTAACCCTCACCTTAATCCTAACACTAAACCTAATGCTTATCCCTAAACCTCACCCTCACCCTAACCCTCACCGTAAACTTTACCATCCACCTTTCCCTCACTCTAACACTAATCCTACCCCTCAGTCTAACCCTCACCCTAACCCTATCTCTAATTCTAATCCAAACACTAACCCTCACACTGAACCTCACCCTAACTCTAAATCTAACCCTAACCCTCACCCTAAGCCTATCCGTAAACCTCACCCTAACCCTAACCCTAATCCTAAACCTAACCATCACCCTCACCCTCACCATAACCCTAACTCTCTCTCTACTCCTAAACCTAACCCTAGCCCTCACCCTAAAACTTACCCTCACCCTCAACCTAACCTTAACCCTCAACCTGAACCTAACCCTCACCCTAAGCCTTACCCATACCCTGACTGGAAACCTAAGTCCAGCCCTAAATCTCACCCTAACCCTAACCCTATCCCTAACCCTCACCCTAATCCTAACACTCACACTAACCCTAACCCTAAACCTTACCCTCACCCTCACCCTAACACTAACCCTCACCGTAACCCTAACCCTCACCCTAACTCTAACACTAACACTCACACTCACCCTAAACCTTACCCTAGCACTTACCCTCACCATAACAATAACCCTAACCCTAACCTTAATCCTAACACTAACCCTAACACTAACCGGCACCCTCACCGTCACCCTAACACTAATCCTCACCCTCATCCTAAACCTTACCATCACTTAAACCCTAAACCTAACCGTCAACCACACACTCACCCTCACCCGAACCCGAACCCGAACCCTCACTCTCACCCTAAGCCTAACCCGAACACTCACCGAACCCTAACCCTAACTCTAATCCACACCCTCACCCTAACCCTAACCCTAACCCTTACCCTGACCATTACCATAAACCTAACGCTAGCCCTACCCCTCATTCTCACCCTAACCCAAACCCTAACCCTTATCCTCACACAAACCCTAACCCTAAAACTAACCCTCACACTAACCCTAACCCTAACCCTAACCCTTACCCTAACCTTGACCCTAAACCTCACCCTAACCCGACCTAAAACAAACGATAACCCTAAACCTCACCCACAACCTAACCCTCATCCTAACCCTTATCCTCACACTAACCCTAACCCTAACGCTAACCCTAACCCTCACACTAAACCTAAACCTCACCCTAACCCTAACCCTATCCCTCACCCTAACTCTAACCCTGACACTCACCCTGACACTAACCCACTATCTAACAATCCCCCTCCCCTAATCCTCACCCTAACCCTAACCCTATCCCTTGCCTACCGAAACACTCACCCTCACACTCAACCTAAACCTCACCCTCACCCTAGTCCTCACACTATCCCTAACCATACCCCTCAACCTAACACTTACCCTCACCATAACCTTAACCCTCACACTAACCCTAACCCTCACCCTAACCCTAACCCTACCCCCTCACACTAACCCTCACCCTAACCCTCACCCTAACCCTCACCCTAACCCTAAACCTCACCCTCAACCTAACCCTAACCCTCACATTCAACCTAACACTCACCGTCACCTTAACACTCAACTTAACCCTAACCCTCACCCACACCCTAACCCTCACCCTCACCGGACCCCTAACCCCACCCTAACTCTAAACCTCACTCTAAACATAACCCTAACACCAAGACTCACCCAAATCCTAACCCTAACCCTCAACCTAACACTAACACTCACACTAACCCTCAAACTCAACCTAATCCTCACCCTAAAATTAACCCTAAACCTTACCTAACCGAAACTCTTACCCTCACCCTCAGCCTAACCCTCATCCTTACCCTAGGCCTTAACCTAACCATAACCCTAAACCTCACCCTAAATCTCCCCCTCCCACTCAGCCTAAACCTAAACCTAACCCTAATCCTAACCCTAACCCTCACCCCCATCCTCACCGTAAACATAACACTAATGCTAATGCTGAACCTCACCCTCACCCTCACCCTAACCCTAACTCTAACCCTAAAAATAACCCTAACCCTAACCGTAATGCCTCACCCACACCCTAACCCTAACCGTAACCATAAAACTCACCCTAAACCTATTCCTAACCCTAACCCTCACAATCACACTCACCCTAACCGTCACCCTCACGCTCACCCTCAGCATCACACTAACCCTAACACTAAATCTAACCCTCACCCTAACACTCACCATCACCCTACCCTCACTCTAACCCTAACTCTCAACCACAGCTTAACCCTCACGATCAACCAAACCCTCACCCTCACCCTGAAACTCACCCTCACACTAACACTCACCCTCACAATAAACATCACCCTAACGCTAACCTTCACCCTAATCATAACCCTCACCCTAACCCTAACCCTCACCCTAAACAAAACCCTCAACCTCACTCTAACAATAACCCTAACACTAATCCTAACACTAAATCTCACCCTCACCTTCAAACTCACCCTAACCCTAACCCTAAACCTAACCCTCACCCTAACCATCATCCTAACTCTAATGCTAACCCTAACCATCATCTTCACCATAACACTCACAGTAAGCCTAATCCTCATCCTAACCCTAAGCCTACCTCTCACCCTAACCTTCACCTTAATCCTAACCCTAACCCTAATCCTCAGCCTAACCCTAACCCTCGCACACACCTTAACCCTCACCATCACCCGAACCCACATCCTGACCCTAATATTCACACTAAGCAAAACCCTAACCCTAATCCTAAACCTAACCCTCATCCTCACGCTAACCCTAACCTTAACCCTAACCCTTAACCTAACCTTCACTCTAACCCACACCCTAACACTCACCTTCACCATAAATATCAACCTAACCCTAACCCTCAGCCTAAACCTAACCCTACCCTCACCCTAAACCTAACCCTCACCCTAACCCTCACCGTCACCTTATCCCTCAACCTAACCCTAACCGTCACCCACACCCTAACACTCACACTCACCCGAACCCTCACCCAACCCCTAACCCTAACCCTCACCCCAACCCTAACCCTCACCCTAACCCTAACTTTAAACCTCACACTCACCCTAACCCTAACCCTAACCCTAACACTTACCCTAATCCTCACCCTAACCCTTAATCTAACCCTAACCCTCACTCTCACCCTAATCCTCAACCTAACCCTTATCCTTACACCAACCCTAACCTAACCCTCACACTAACCCTAATCCTCACACTATCCCTAACCATATCCCTCACCCTAACCCTAACCCTAACCCTCATCCTAATCCTACCCTTAACCCTAACATTCACCGTCACCCTAACCATCACCAACACATTAACTCTCACCCTCACCCGAACCCTCACTCTCAACCTAACCCTCACCAACACCCTAAGCCACACCCTCAACCGAATCCTCACTCTCACCCTCACCCTCACCATAAACATCACCCTAACCCAAACCTAACCCTACCCCTCACCCTCACCCTAACTGTCATCCTAACCCTTATCCTCACCCTAACCCTAACCCTAACCCTAACCCTCACCCTAACCCTAACCCTCACCTGAACCCTCACTCTAACCTTCACCCTCAACCTAAACATCACCCTAACCCTAAAACTCACGCTAACCCTAACCCTAACCCTCACCCTAACCCTAACCCTCATCTTAAACCTCACCCTCACCCAAATCCTCACCCTAAACCTAACAATAAACCTTTCCTAACCAAAAATATCACCCTCACCCTAGCCCTCACCCTAAACCTAACCCTAACCTTAACCCTCACCCTCACTCTCACCCTCATCCTCAGCCAAACCTTACCCTACCCTAACCCTAACCCTCACCCTCACCCTCACCCTCACCCGCAACCTAACACTAACAATAACCCTAACCCTCACCCTAACACTGAACCTCAACCTCACCCTCACCCTAACCCTAATCCTAAACCTAACTCTAATCCTAACCCTCACCCTCACCCTAACCCTTAACCTCACTTTTACCTAACCCTAACCCTAACCCTCACACTAACCCGAACCCTCACCCTAACCATACCATTAACCCTAACCCTTACCCTCACCCTAACCCTAACCCTAACAGTAACCCTAAACCTAAACCTAGTCCTCACACTAACCCTAAACCTCACCCACACATTAACCCAAATGCTCACCCGAACCCGAACCCTCACCCTAACACTAAACCTAATCCTAACACTCCCACTAAACCTAACCCTCACCCTAACTTTAACCCTACACATCAGCCTAAACCTCACACTAACACTAACCCTAACGCTAATCCTTACCCTATCCCTAAATAAAACCCTAACCCTCACATTCACCATAGCCCTCACCCTAACCCTACCCCAAACCCTAACCCTCACACTAAACCTAACCCTCACCCTATCCCTAACCCTTCACCTCAGCCTAAGACTGACCCTAACCCTAACCCTAACCCTAAACCTAATCCTCACCCTATCCCTAACCTAACCCTAACCCACACACTCACCCTAGCCCTCACCCTAACCTCATCCTAACCCTATCCCTAAACTTAAACCTCACCCTCATCCTAACCCTCACCCTAACCCTTACCCCTAACCTAATCAAATCCCTGACCCTAACCTTAACCCTAAATCTCACGCTAACCCTAACCCTCACCCTAACCCTAACCCTACCCCACAGCCTATCCCTCATCCTAACACTAACCCTAATCCTATCCCTCAACCTAACCCTAACCCTAACATTAACCCGAACCCTCACCCAAAACCTAACCCTCACCCTCACTCTCACACTCACCCTCAGCCTAATCCTAACACTAACCCTAATCCTAAACCTAACCCTCACCCACAGCCTCACCCTAACTCTAAACCCAACCCTAACCATAAACCTCCCCCTTCACCCAAATCCTCACCCTCACCCTCACTCTCACCCTACGGCTCACCCTCACCTTAACCCTAACCCTAACCCTCAACCTAACCCTAAACCTCACCCTCACCCTCAAACTCACGCTAACACTAAGCCTCACTGTTACCCTAAACCTCACCCTAACCCTTAACCTTACACTAACCCTAACCCTCACACTAAACCTAAACCTCACCCTCACCCTTACCATAACCTTACCCTCACCCTAAGCCTCAATATAAACGTAACGCTAACCCTCACCCTACCCCTACCCCTAACCCTAACCCTCACCCTAACCCTAACCCTCACCCTCACCCTCAAACTCACACTAACCCTAACCCTCACACTAAACCTAACCCTCACCCTCAGCCTAACCTTAACCCTACCCCTCACCCTACCCCTCACCCTCAACCTAGCCCTCACCCCTACCCTAATCCTAACCCTGATCCTAACACTCACCCTAAAGCTAACACTAAACCTAAACCTCACCCTCACCCTAACCCACACCATCACCCTAACCCTCACCCAAACATGAACCCTCACCTCAACCTAACCCTCACTCTCACCCTAACCGTAAACATAAGCCTAATCCTCTCCCTAACCCTCAACCTCACCCTCACCTTAAGCCTAAGCCTAACCCTAATCCTAAAACTAACCCTCACCCTCACCCTAACCCTAACCCTAACCCTAATCCTAAACCGAACCCTCACCTTCACCCTAAACCTACCTCTAAACATCACCCTCACACTCACCCTTAACCTATCCCCAACCCTAAGCCTTAGCCTAACCCTAACCCTCACCCTAACCCTAACCATAACCCTCAACCTCACCCTCACCCTAACCCTAACAATAACCCTATCCCTCACACTAACCCTTATCCTCACACTTACACTAAACCTAACCCTAAACCTCACACTAACCCTAAACCTCACCCCAACCCTGACCCTACCCCTCACCCTAAACCTCACCCTAATCCAAACCCTAACCCTAACCCACACCCTAAACCTAACTGTAAACCTCACACTCATGCTAACCCTCATCCACACCCTAATCTGAAGCCTCAACCGAACCCTCACCCTCACCCTAACCCTCACCCTAAACATCACCCTAAACCTAACCCTCACTCTAACCCTAATCATAAACCTCAACCTCACCCTCACCCTCAGCCTAACCCTAGTCCTTAACCTAATCATAATACTCACCCTCACCCTAACTCTCACCCTAACCCTTACCCGATCCTTCACCTAACCCTAACCCTAATCCGAACACTAACCCGATCCCTCACCCTAACCATAAAACTAACCTTATCCCTTACCCTCACCCTAATCCTAACCCTAACAGTAACCCTAACCCTAAAGCTAGTCCTCACACTAACCCTAACCCTCATCCACACCTTAACCCGAACCCTCACCCGAACCCTCACCCTAACCCTAAACCTAAACCTAACCCTAACACTCCCACTAAATCTAACCCTAACCCTAACTGTAACCCTACCCATCAGCCTAAACCTCAGCGTAACACTAACCCTAACCCTAATCCTAAATCTAATCCTCACACTCACACTCACCCTATCCCTAACCCTAACATTCACCCTCACCCTAAGGCTAACACTAACCCTCAATCTCACCCTCACCCAAACCCTTAACCTCACCTTAACCCTAACCCTATCCCTCACCCTAACCCTAAAACTACCCCTCAAACTAACACTAAAACTAACCCTCAACCCAACCATAATGCTAACACAAATGCTCACTCTCAACCTAAACCTTAGATTAAACTTTACCCTCAACATAACCCTATCCCTCACCCTCTCCTTAACCCTCACCCTACCCCGTCCCCTCCCCCTAAACCTCACCCTACCCCAAACCCTAACCCTAACCCTAAACTTCACCCTAACCCTCACCCTAACCCTAAACCTAACCCTCACCCTAACCCTCACCCTATCCCTAAACCTAACCCTAACCCTGACCCTCACCCTAGCTGTCATCCTAACTCTTACCCTCACCCTAACCCTAAACCTAACCCTCAACATAACCCTAAAACTAGCCCTCAGCCTAACCCTAAACCTAACCCTCAACCCAACCCTGATGCTAACACAAATGCTCACTCTCAACCTAACATTTAGATTAACCCTTACCCTCAGCATAACCCTATCCCTCACCCTCTCCTTAACCCTCACCCTACCCCTTCCCCTCCCCCTAAACCTTACCCTACCCCAAACCCTAACCCTAACCCTAACCTTCACCCTAACCCTCACCCTAACCCTCACCCTAAACCTAACCCTAAACCTCACCCCAAACCTCACCCTAACCCTAACCCTAACCCTAACCCTCACCCTCACCCTACCTGTCATCATCATAACACTTAGCCTCACCCTAAACCTAAACCTAACCCTAACCCTAACCCTCACTCTAACTCTAACCCTCACCCGAACCCTCAGTCTCACCTTCACCGTCACCCTAAACATCAACTTAACCCTAACCCTCACCCGAACCCTAACCCTAACATTGACCCTATCCCTAACCCTCACCTTAAACCTCACCCTCACCCTAATCCTCACCATAAACCTAACCCTAAACTTTTCCTAAACAAAAACATCACCCTCACATTAGTCCTCACCCTAAACCTAACCCTAACCTTAATCCTCACCCTCACCCTCACCTTCACCCTCAGCCTCAGCCTCAGCCTCACCCTAACCCTAACCCTGACCCTCACACTCACTCTAACCGTAACCCTAACCTGCACCCTAGCCCTAACCCTAACACTAACCCTAACCCTAACAACCTAATCCTAAACCTAACCCTAATGGTAACCCTAACCCTCACCCTAATTCTGACCCTAACACTTACCCTTACCTTCACCCTCACTCTCAACCTAACCCTAACCCTTACCCTCACGATAAACCTATCCCTCACCTTCAACCTAACCCTCACCCTAAACCTTATGCTCACCCTTACCCTCACCCAACCCTAACCCGAAACCTAACCCGAACCCTAACCCCCATACTAACCTTCACCCTAACCCTAACGCTAACCCTAACCCTCAGTATCAACCTAAACGTAACCCTAACACTTACGTAACCGAGACCCTCACCCTCACCCTCACCCTCACCCTCCCAATCAACCTAACCCTTACCTTAACCCTAATAGTAACCCAAACACTTACCCTCACCCTAAATCTAACCCTCACCGTCACTCTCCCACTCACTCTCACCCTCACCTTAACCCTCACGCTCACCCTCACACTAACCCTCAACCTCACCATAAACATCACACTAACCCTAACCCTCACACTAACCCTTATCTTAACCCTAACCCTAACCCTAACCCTAACCTTCACACTAACCCTAACCCTCACCCTAACCCTATCCCGACACCTCACCCTGACTCTCATCCTAACCCAAACCCTCAACCACACCCTAATCCTCACCCTCACCTGAACACTCACCCTCACCCTAACAGTCACTATCAACCGAACCCTCACCCAGACCCGAACCCTCATCCTCACACTAACCCTCACCCTCACTCTAAACATCACCTAAAAGCTAACCCTCACCCTAACCCTAACACAAAGCCGAATCCAAGCCCTCACACTCATCCTAATGCTTACACTAACCCTAACCCTTACCTTCACCCTAACTCTAACCATAAACCTCACACTAACCTTAACCCTCACTCTAAACCTAACCCTAAACTTGACCATAACCTTGACCCTCACCCTGACCCTCACCCTCAGTTTAACACTAACCCTAATCCTATTCCTAATCCTAACCCTTACCCTCACCCTAAACCTAACCCTCACCGTCAGCCTCACCCTCACCGTCACCCTCACCCTAACCCTCAACCTCACCCTAAACATCTCCCTAACCCTAACCCTCACCCTAACCCTATCACTAACCCTCACCCTGAACCTAACCTCAGCTTAATCCTCATCCTCACCCTAATCCTCACCCTAACCCTAACCTTTACCTAAACAAAACCCTCATCCTCACCCTCAGCCTAACCCTCACCCTCACACAAGCCCTAACCTTAACCCTAAACTTAACCCTAACACTCACCCTCAACCTCCCCTTCCCCATCAGCCTTACCCTAACCATAACCCTAAGCCTAACCCTAACCCTCAACCCCACCCTCACCCTCACCCTAACCCTAAACCTAACAATAACCCTCACCCTCATCCTAACCTTAACCCTAACAATAATTCTAACCCTAGCCCTAACCCTAAAACTCACCCTAACCCTAATCCTAACCCTAACCCTCAACCTCACCCTCACCGTCATTATAACCCTCACCTTCACCCTGACACTCACCATCACACTAACCCTCACACTAACCCTAACCTTCACCCTAGCCCTAACCCTAACCCTCACCCTCACTTTCCCCCTCACCCTCAGCCTAACCCTAACTCTAATCGTTTTCCTAAATTAACCTCACCCTCACCCTAACCCTCACCCTCAGCCTCACCCTCACCCTCACACTAACCCTCAACATCACCCTAAACATCACCTTAACCCTAACGCTCACTCTAACCCTCACCATCAAACTAACCCTCACCCTAAACATTATCCTAACACTAACCCTAACCCTACCCCTAACCTTCACACTAACCCTAACCCTCAGTCTAACCGTATCCCGACACCTCACCATAAATCTCACCCTAACCCTAACCCTAACCCTAACACTCAGCCTAACCCTAACTCTAAACCTAACCATCACCCTCACCCTAACCCTCACCATCACCCTAACGCTCACCCTAACCCTAACCCTCACCCTAAACCTAACCCTCAACATAAACCAAACCTTCACCCTGACCCTAACCCTAACCCTAACCCTAAACCTAACCCTTACTTTAACCCTAACCCTCAACCTAAACCTAACCCTCACCCTAACAATAACACTCACACTAACCCTAAACCTAGCCCTCACCCTCACCCTCACCCTCAACATTACCCTAACACTCATCTTAACCCTAACCCTAAACCTCACAGTAAAACTAAACCTCACCCTAACCCTAATCCTCAAACTAAACCTAACAATCACTCTATCCCTAACCCTACCCCTCATCCTAAACCTCACCCTAAACCTAACCCTAACCCTAATCCTCACTCTATCCCTAACCTTAACCCTAACCCTCAACCTAACCCTCACCCTCACCCTAACCCTAATGCTAACCCTAAGCCTCACCCTCACCATAACCCTCAACCTAACACTTACCCTCACCCTAACCCTTACCCTGACCCTAACACTAACCCTCACTCTCGCCCTAACCCTCACCCTAACATTTACCCACACCCTCACCCTAACCCTAACCCTCACCCATACCCTAACCCTAACCCTCACCATAACCTAACCCTCACTCTTACAGTCACCCTCAAACTCAGCCAAAACCTAATCCTTACCCTAATCCTAACCCTCCCCCTCACCCTAACTCTAACCCTAACCCTCAACCTCACCCTAACCATATCCCTATCCCTCAAACTAACACTAACACTCACCCTATACCACACCCTCACCCTATCCCTAAACCAATACCTAACGCTCAACCTAAACCTCACCCTAACCCTAACACTAAACCTAACCGTCCTCCTCACAATAAACCTCACCCTATACCTTACCCTCAACATTACCCTAACCCAAACCCTAACCCTAACCCTCATCCTAAACCTAACCCTCACTCTCACCCTAACCCTCACCCTCACCGTAAACATCACCCTAACCCTCACCCTCACCCTAACCCTAACCCTAACCCTAACCCTAAACCTAACCTCAGGTTAAACCTAAACCGGAGGTAAATGAAACCCTCACCGTAAACCTCATACTAACCCTACCCTCACCCGAACCATCACCTTCACCGTAACCTTAATCCTAAACATCAGCCTCAACCTCAGCCTAAACCTAACCCTAACCCTAACCCTAACCCTCACCCTCATCCTTAACCCAACCCTAATCCTCACCCTAACACTAACCATTCATCCTTACGATCACCCTAATCCTAACCGTAACTCTAATCCTAACCATCACCCTCACCCTAAACCTCACCCTAACACTTACCCTCACCCTCACCCTCACCCTAACCCTAACCCTCACAGTAATCCTAACCCTCACCCTAACCCTAATCCTCACCTTAACCCTAAACCTCACCCTAATCCTCACTCTAACCTAGCCTTAACCCTTACCTAAACTAAACCCTCACCCTCACCCTAAACCTCACCCTCACCCTAGCCCACCCCCTATCCCTAACCCTAAACCTAACCCTCACAGTAACCCTAACCCTAACCCTCTGTCTGAACTTTATCCTAACCCTAAAGCTAAAACTAACCTTCAACCTAAACAAACCCTAACCCTAACCCTCACACTAACCCTAATTCAAACCCTCAGCCTAATGCTATATCTAACCCTAACCAGAACACTAACCTTCACCCTAAACCTAACCCTTACCCTCACCCTAACCCTAAACCTCACCCTCAACCTCACACTCACCCTCAGCAAAACCTAGTGCTAACCCTAATCCTAACCCTCACCCTCAACCTAACTCTAACCCTAAACCAAAATCTCCCCCTTCCCCTCACCCTCACTCTAACCCTACCCATAAACCTCAACCTAACTCGCATCCTAACACTAACCCTAGCACTAACCCTAACCCTGACCCTCAATTTAACCCTCCCCATAACCCTAATTCTAACCCTAAACCTCACCCTCACCCTAATCCTAACACTAAACCTAAACCTCACCCTAACTCTCACCCTAACCCTCAGCCTCACCCTAAACATCACCCTAAGCTAAACCCACACCCTAACTCTAACCCTAACCCTCACCCTCACCCTAACCTCAGCTTAACCCTAACCCAGATGTAAACGAACTCCTCACCCTCACTCTCACCCTAATCCTCACCCTAAACCTAACCCTGATGTAAAAGAAACCCACACCCTCACCCTCACACTAACCCTCACCCTCACCCCAGCCCTCACACTCACCGTCACACTAACACTAACCATCAACCTCACCCTCACCCTCACCCTCAGCCTAAACCTAACCCTAACCTAACCCTAACGCTCAACCTTACTCGCACCCTAACCCTAACAATAACCCTAACCCTCACCCTAATACTAAACCACAACCTCACCCTAAGCCTAATCCTAAACCTAATGCTAATCCTAACCCTCATCCTCACCCTAACCCTCACCCTAACCCTTATCCTCACCTTCACCTAAACCTAACCCTAACCCTCACACTAACCCGAACCCTCACCCTAACCCTAACCCTATTCCTAACCCTCACCCTAAGCTTAAACCTCACACTCACCATCAACCTCACACTCACCCTAACCCTCACCATCACCCTAACCCTAACCCTAACCATAAACCTCACGCTAACCCTAAACCTAACCCCTCCCATCACCTGAAACTTCACCCTCACCCTCACCCTAACAATAACCCTCAACTTAATCCTAACCCTAACACTCACCCTAACCCTAACCCTCACCTCAGCCCTCAACCTCATCCTAATCCTCACCCTAAACTTACCCTAACCCTTACCTAAGGTAAACCCTCACCCTCACCCTAACACAACCCTAAAACTAACCTCATACTAACCCTAACCCTAATCCTAAGCCTAACGTTCCTCCTAAACCTAACCCTAACCCTAACCCTAAACATAACCCTAACCCTCACCCTATCCCTAACCCTCACCCTCACCTTGACCCTAACCCTAATCCTAAACCTAACCCTCACCCTCACCCTAAATTAATCCTAACCGTAACCCTCACCCTCACCCTTATCCTAACCCTTATCCTAAACCTAAGCCTCACCCTAACGCTAAACGTAGCCCTAACCATCACCTTCATCCTCATCCTCACCCTTAACCTAAACCCAACCCTCACCCTTACCCTAACCATAACCCTCAAACTAAACCTAACCCTCAACCTCACCGTAACCCTAACCCTACCCCTCACCCTAACCCTCATGCTCACACTAACTCTAACCCTAAAGCTAACCCTAACCCTCACACTAACCCTAAACCTAACCCTCCTCCTCACCCGAACCTTCACCCTCACCCTAACCCTAAACATCACCCTAACATTAACCCTCACCCTAATCGTAACCCTAAGGCTCACCCTAACCCTAACCCTCAACTTAACCCTCAATCTTACCCTAATCCTCACCCTAACCTAACCTTAACTCTTACCTAAACTAAACCCTCAACCTAATCCTCACCCTCACCCTAGCCCACACCCTAACCTTAACGCTAAACGTAATCCTCACAATAACTCTAAACCTAACCATCAACCGAAACCTTATCCTAAACCTAAAACTAACCTTTACCCTAACCAAATCCTAACCCTAACATTAACCTTAATCCTAACCCTCACACTAAACCTAAACCGAACCCTCAGCATAATGCTCATCATAACCCTAACCCTAACTCTAACCCTAACCCTCACCCTAAACCTCACCCTAACCTTTACTCTCACCATAACCTTAATCCTAACCCACACCCTAACCCTCACCTGAACCCTCACCCTCACCCTCACCCTAACCGTAACCCTAACCCTCACCCCAACCCTAACCCTCACCCTAACCCTAACTCTAACCCTCACCCTCAACTGAACCCTAACCCGAACTCTAACCCTATACCTCACCCTAAACCTAACTCTAAACGTAACCCTAACACTTACTCTCATCCAAATCCTCACCCTAAGCCGTTTCCTCACACTAACCCTAAACCTAACTCTCACCATCACCCTAACCCTCACCCTCACCCTAACCGTCACCTACACCCTAACCCTCACCTTCACCCACACCCTCACCCTAAACATCACCCTAAACATCACCCAAACCCTAACGCTCAGCCTAACGCTAACCCTAACCCTCACCTTAACCCTAAACCTCACCTTCAACCTCGCCCTCAGCCCAATCCTCACCCTAAACCTAACCCTAACCCTTCCTAACAGAAAACCGCACCCTCGCCCTCACGCTAGCACTCACCCTAACTCTAAGCCTAAGCCAAACCCTAACCCTCACCTTCAACCTCATCCTCAACCGCAGCCTCACCCTAACACTAAACCTAAACCTAAACCTAACCCTCACCCTCAGCCTCACACTAATCCTAACCCTAAACCTAATGCTAACCCTAAAACTCACCCTCACCTTAACATTAATCCTAACCCACACCCGAACTCTAATCCTAACCCTAATGCTATAGCTAAACCTAACCCTCACCCTAAGACTAATGCTGACCTTAATACTCAACCACAACCTAAATCTCACCCTAACACTTACCCTCATCCTAACCCTCACCCTAACCCTAAACATAAACCTAAGGCTCACCCAAACACTCACCCTAACCCTTACACTAACCCTATTCCTCACCCTCACCCTAACCCTCACCATATCCCTTTTCCTCCCACTAACCCTAACCCTTACCCTACACCTCATCCTAATTCTTACCCTAAACTCAACCCTAACCCTAACCCTCACCCTAACCCTAACCCTCACCCTCATCCAAACGCTCACCCTAACCCCAACACTAACCGTATCCCTCACCCTCACCCTAACCCTCACCCTTTACCCTCACCCTAAGCCTAACACTACCCCTAAAACTAATCCTAACCCTAACAGTCACCCTCACACTCACCCTAACTCGAACCCTAACCTAACCCTTAACCTAACCATAAACCTATCCCTAACCCACACCCTAACCCTAAACATCACCCTAAACCTAACCCTAACCCTCACCCTCACCCTAACCATAACACTCACCCTCACCCTTAACCTCACCGTCACCTTATCCCTCACCCTAAACCTAACCGTGACCCACACCCTAACACTCACACTCACACTCACCCGAACCCTCAGCCTCACCCTAACCCTAAGCCTAACCCTCACCCCGACCCTAACACTCACCCTAACCCTAACTTTAACCCTCACACTCACCCTAACCCTAACCCTATCCCTTACCCTAACCCTCACCCTAACCCTTAATCTAACCTTAACCCTCACTCTCACCCTAATCCTCAACCTAACCCTTACCCTTACACTAACGCTAACCCTAACCCTCACACTAAACCAAATCCACACCCTAACCATAACCATAACCCTCACCCTAACCTTAACCCTAACCCTCACCCTAATCCTATCCCTAAACCTAAACCTAACCCTCACCCTCACCCTAACCCTCACCTTCAACCTAACTCTCACCCTAAACCTAATCCTCACCAGCACCCTAACTCTAACCCTCACCCTAACCTTCACTCTCACCCTAACCCTCACCAACAACCTAAGCCACACCTTCAACCGAATGCTCACTCTCACCCTCACCCTAAACATCACCCTAACCCAAACCCTCAACTTAACCCTAACCCTAACCCGCACCCTAAACCTAACCCTCAACTTAAACCTCACCCACACCCTAAACCTAATCCTAAACCATTCCTAACCGAAAAGCTCACCTTCACCCTAACCCTCACCCTATCCCTTACCCTCAACCTAGCCCTCACCCTAAACCTAACGCTAAACTTAACCCTCACCCTCACCTTCACCCTCACTCTGTCTCACCCTAACCCTAAACCTAATCCTATCCCTAACCCTGACTCTCACCCTCACTCTAAACTTAACCCTAACCTGCACCCTAAGCCTAACCCTCACCCTAATGCTTACCTTAACCCTCAACCTCACCCTAACCCTAACCATAACAATCAACCTAAACCTAATCCTAACCCTAATGCTAACCCTAACCCTCACCCTCACCATTACCATAACCATAATCCTTACCCTAACCCTCACCCTCACTCTATCCCTAACCCTAACACTCACACTAATCCTCACCCTCTCACTAACATTAATGCTAACCCTAACCATCAAACTCACCCTAACCGTGGCTCTAACCCTTACCCTCACCATAACCCTATCCCTCAACCTCAACCTAACCCTCACCGTAAACCTTACACTCACTCTAACCCTCATCCAACCCTAACCCTAAACCTAACCTTCACCCTAACCCCCACCCTAACCTTCACCATAACCCTAAGGCTAACCCTAACCCTCAGTCTCACCCTAACCATCACCCTAACCCTTATGCTCACACTAACCCTAACCGTAACCATAAACTTCACAATAGGCCTAACCCTCATCCTAACCCTAAGCTTACCACTCACCCTAACACTCACCCTAACCCTAACTTTTACCCTAACCCGAACCCTAACCCTAACCCTAACCCTCACCCTAACCCTCACCCTGACCCTAAACCTAACCCTCACCCTAACCCTCATACTCAGCCTAAACCTAACCCTAACCCTCACCCTCACCCCAACTGTCATCGTAACCCTTACTATCACCCTAACCCTAACCCAAACCCTAACCCTCACCCTAACCCTAACCTTCACCCGAACCCTCACTCTCACCTGCACCCTCACCCTAAACATCACCCTAACCCTAACCCTCACCCTAAACCTAACCCTAACCCTCACCCTAAAACTTTCCCTCACCTCAAACCTCACGCTCACCCTAATCCTCACCCTAAACCTAAACCTAACCAGAAATATCACCCTCACCCTAGCCCTCACCCTAAACCTAACCCTAACCTTAACCCTCACACTCACCCTCACCCTCAGCCTCACAATAACACTAAACCTAATCCTAACCCTAACCCTGACCCTCACCCTCACCCTAACCCTCACCCTTACGCTTACTCTCACAATAAACCCAACCGTGACACTATACCTAACTGTCACCCTAAACCTAACCATAATCCTCAACTTAACCTTCATCCTAACCCTAACCCTAACCCTCAACCTAACCCTAACCCTAAACATTACATTAACACTAACCCTAACCCTCACCTTCACCCTCAGCCTAACAATAACCCTAACCCTAATCCTAACCCTAACACTCACCCTCACACTCACCCTAACTCGAACCCTAATCGTAAACCTAACCCACACCCTAACCATAAAACTAACCCTAACCCACACCCTAGCCCTAAACATCACCCTAACCCTAACCCTAACCCTCACCCTCACCCTAACCATAACCCTCACCCTAACTCTTACCTTAACCCTAACGATAACCCTAACCCTCACCCTCACGCTAAAACTCACCCTAACCCATACCCTCACCGTAACCCTAAGGGTAACCCTAAACCTAATATTCACACTCACCCTAACCCGAACCATCACCCTATCGCTCACCTTAACCCTAACCCTCACCGTCACCCTAACCCTCACCGTCACCCTAACCCTCACCCTAACCCTAACCTTCACCCACACCCTAACACTCACACTCACCAGAAACCTCACCCTCAACCTCACCATAACCCTAACCCTATCACTCACCCCAACCCTAACCCTCACCCTAACCCTAACTTTAAGCCTCACACTCACCCTAACCCTAACCCTATCCTTAACACTTACCCTAACCCTAACCCTTAATCTAACCCTAACCCTCACTCTCACCCTAATCCTCAACCTAACACTTATCCTTACACTAAGCCTAACTGTAACCCTCACACTAACCCTATCCCTCACCCTAACCCTAACCATAACACTCACGTTAAACCTCACACTAACCTGAAACCTCACCAACATCCTAACCCTCACTCTCACCCTCACCCTCACCCTAACCCTCACCAACAACCTAACCCACACCCTACCCGAACCCTCACCCTCACACTCACCCTCACCCTAAACATTACCCTCACCCTAACCCTAACTCTCACCCTAACCCTAACTCTCACCTTAAACCTCACCCTCACTCCAATCCTCACCCTAACCCTAACCCTAACCATTTCCTAACCGAAAACCTCACCTTCACCCTAACTTTCACCCTAGCCCTCCCCCTAACCCTAGACCTCACCCTAAACCTAATGCTAAACTTAACCCTCACCTTCACGCTCACCCTCACCCTTAGCCTCACCATAACCCTAAACCTAAACCTAACCCTAACCCGGACCCTTACCCTCACTCTAACCCTAACCCTAACCTGCAACCTAACCCTAACCCTCACCCTAATGCTAAACCTTACCCTCAACCTTACCCTAACCCTAACCCTAACACTCAACCTAAACCTAACCCTAACCCTAATGCTAACCCTAACCCTCACCCTCACCCTAACCCTGACCCTAACAATAACCCTACTCCTCAGCCTACACCTCACCTTCACCCTAACCTTCACCCTCCCCCTAACACTAATGCTAACCCTAATCCTTAACCTCACCCTAACCGTTTCCCTAACCCTTACCCTCACCATAACCGTATCCCTCAACCTCAACCTAACCCTCACCCTAACCCTTTCGCTCACCCTAACCCTCACCCAACCGTAACCCTAACCCTAACTCTCACACTAACCCCCACTCTAAACTTCACCCTAACCCTAAGGGTAACCCTAACCCTCAGTCTCACCCTAAACCTCACCCTAAGACTTATCCTCACACTAATCCTCACCCTAACCCGAAACCCTCACACTAAGCCTAACCCTCATACTAACCCTAACCCTACCTCTCACCCTAACACTCACCCTAACCCTAACCCTAACCCCAACCCAAGCCCTAACCCTAAACCTAATCCTCACCTGAACCCTAACAATTCCTCTACCCTGAACCCTAACTATCACCCTAAACCTCACCCTCACCCTAAATATCACCCTAACCCTTACTCTCACCCTAACCCTCACCCTCACCCACACCCTAACCCTCACCGTCACCGGAAACCTCTCACTCTCTCTAAATTTCACCTTCACCTTAAACATCACCCTAACCCTCACTCTCACCCTAACCCTCACTCTAACACTTAACATCACCCTAACCCTAACCCTAACCCTAACTCTCACACTAAACCTAACCCTCACCCTAAATCTAACACTAAATTTACCCGTCCCCCTAACCCTCACCCTAACCATAGCCATGAAAGCTAGGGTGAGTCTCAATCATATCCTCAACCTCACCCTCACCCTAACCATAACCCTCATCCTAGCGCTCAACCTAACCATAACTCTAACCTAACCCTAACTCTAAACCTCACCTTCACCCTCACCCTCAACCTCACCCTAAGCCTAATCCTAACCCTAATACTAACCCTAAACCTAACACTAAACCTACATCTACCCCTACCCCTAACCCTAACCCTCACCCTCACCCTCACGCTTACCCTCACCCTCACCCTAAACCTCACATTAACTCCAATCCTAAACCTCACCCTAAACCTCACACTCACCCTCACCCTACAACTAAAGCTAACCCACAACCTCACCATCACCCTCACCCTCGCACTCACCCTAACCCTAACCCTCACCCTAACCCTAACCCTAACACTCACCATAACCCTAACCATAACCCTCACCCTCACCCTCACCATCACCCTAAACCTAAACCTCACCCTAACCCTCAACTGAACCCTAATGCAAACCCTAAATCTCACCCTCACCTTAACCCGAAAGCTAACCCTAACCCTCACCCTCACCCTAACCCTCACAATAACCCTTACCCTCACCCTAACCCTAACCCTCACCCTCATTCTAACCCTCATGCTAACACTTACCCACAACCAAACCCTCACCGTAACCCTCACCCTATCCCTAACCCTAACACTAAACTTCACCTTAAACCTCACCCTCACCCTAATCCTCACCCTAAACCTAACCCTAAACCTTTCCTAACCAAAAATATCACCCTCATCCTAGCCCTCACCCTAAACCTAACCCTAAACTTAATCCTCATTCTCACCCTCACCCTCAGCCTCAACATAACCCTAAACCTAATCCTATCCCTAACTCTGAACCTCACTCTCAGCATAACCCTAACCCTAACTTGCACCCTAACCTTAACCCTAAACCTAATCCTAACACTCAACCTTACCCTAACCCTAACTCTAATGCTAACCCTAACCCTCACCCTCACCCTAACCCTGACCCTAACCCTTACCCTTACCCTCACCCTCACTCTCACCATAACCCTAACACTTACCCTCACCAAAACCCTATTCCTCACCCTCAACATAATCCTCATCGTAACCCTAACCCTACCTCACACCCTAACCCTCACCCTAACCCTAACCCTAACACTCAACCTAACCCTAACCCTAACGTCACCCTAATCCTCACCCTAATCCTAATGCTAACCTATCCAAAAACCTCACCCTCAACCGCACCCTGTCCTTCACCCTCAGCCTAACCCTTACCCTAACCCTAATCCTAACCCTAACGCTTACCCTTACCCTAAACCTAAACCTAACCCTAACCCTCACCGTCACCATCCCACTCACCCTCAACCTTACCCTAACCCTCACTCTCAAATTCACACTCACCCTAAACCTCACCGTCACCCTAAACATCACCCTAACCCTAAACCTCACACAAAACCTAACCCTTACCCTAACCATAAAATTAACCCTAAACCTCAACCTAACTCTAACCCTAAGCCTAAACATCACCCTAACCCTAACCCTAACCCTTACCCTAAGCCGAACCCTAATCCTTACCTTAACCCTAACCCTTACCCTAAACTTAACCCTAACCCTAACTCTCACACTAAAACTTATGCTAACCCTAACCCTCATCCTCACCCTAATCCTCACCCTAACCCTTATCCTCACAAAAAACCTAACCATAACCCTCAGCATTAACTTCAACCTATTCCTAAACATAAAACTATCACTCATCCTAAACCTAACCCTTACCCTAACCCTAAACCTAAACCTCAAGCTAACCCTCACACTAACCCTCACACTAAAATTATCCCTTACACTCACCCTAACCCTAACCATAACCATAACCCTTATGCTATCTCTAACCCTGCCCCTCAAACTAACCCTCATCCTCACCCTAATCCTAACACTAACCCTCACCTTAAACCTAACCCTAACCCTAACCCTCATCCTAACCCTAAACCTAAACCTCAACCTAACCCTAACCCTTACCCTAAACCTAACTCTAATCCTAAACCTAACCCTAACCCTAACCCTCACCCTCACCCTCACCCTAACCCTAAACCTAACCCTAACCCTCACCCTAACCCTAACCCGTATGTTATCCCTAAACCTTATCGTCACCATAACCCTCACCCTAACTCTCAACCTCAAACTCACCTTCACCCTAACCCTCAAACTAACCCAAACCCTCACCCTAACACTAACCTTCTTCCTAACCCTAACTCTACCCCTCACCCTCACCCTAAACCTTACCCAGATCCTTACCCACACCCTAACCCTCACCCTATCCCTAATGCTAAATCTAACCTTAACCCTCACCCAAACCTTAACCTCACCTTAACCCTAACCCTAAGCCTAACCCGAATCCTCACACTAAACCTTACCCTAACACTACCGCTCAGCCTAACTCTCACCCAAATCATAACACTAATCCTCACCCTATCCCTAACCCTAACCCTAACACTCACCCTCACCCTAGACCTCACCCTAATACTAACCCTAACCCTAACCATCACCCTCACACTAACATTCACACTAACCCTAAACCTAACACTAACCTAAACTCTCACCCTAACCCTCACCCTCACCCTAACCCTAACCGTCACCCTTTCCCTCACCCAAACTCTAATCCTAACCCTCACCCTCACTCTAACCCTCACTCTAAAACTTACCCTCACCCTAACCCTAACCCTAACCCTCACCATAACCCTCACCCTAAACTTAACCCTAACCCTAACCCTCCCCATAACCCTCACCTAACACAAACCCTAAACCTAAACCTCAACCTAACCCTACCCCTCACCCTCACACTAACCTTCAACCTCACCCTAACCCGCACCCTAACCCTAACCGTCACACAAACGTTAACTCTCATGAGAAAACGAACCCTTACCCTTAGCCTCACCCTCACCCTAAACATCACAATAACCCTAACCCTAACCCTAACCCTAAACCTAACACTCAGCCTATACCTAACGGTCACTCTAACCCAAAACTTCACCCTAATACTCAAACTAACCCTAACCCTAACCCTAACCCTAACCTTCACCCTCACCCTAACCCTAACCTTCAACCTCACCCTCACCCTAACCCTAACCCTGACCCTCACCCTCACCCTCAACCTAAACCTACCCCTAAACCTAAACCTCAACCTAAAACTAACACTCACCATAACCCTAAACCTAACCCTCACCCTCACCCTCTCCCTAACCCTAACTCTAAACCTCACCTTCACCCTCACCCTCACCCTCACCCTCAGCCTAAACCTAACCCTAACCCTACCTCTATCCCTCACCCTAACCCTAACTAACACCTTAACCCTCAAACTAACCCTTACCCTCAACCTCACCCTAAACCTCACATTAATCTTAACACAAAAACTAACCCTAACCCTAACCCTAACCCTCACCCTCACCCTCACCCTAACACTAACCATCACCCACACCCTCACCCTAACTCTAACCCTAACCCTCACCCTAACCCTAAACCTAAACCTAAACCTAAACCTCACTCTCACCCTCACCCTAAACCTAACCCTAACCCTCACCCTCACCCTCACCCTAAACCTCACCCTCACCCTCACCCTCACCCTAATCCTAACCCTAACCCTAACCCTCACCCTAAACCTAACACTCAACATAACCCTAAACCTAACCCTCACCCTCACCCTCACCCTAAACCTAACCATAACCCTCACCCTAACCCTAATGCAAACCAGAAACCTCACCTCACCAAAAAACAAAAGCTAACCCAAACTGTCACCCTCACCCTAATCCTCACAGTAACCCTTACACTCATCCTAACTCTAACCCTAACCCTCACACTAACCCTAATGCTCAACCTAACACTAAACCTACCTGTGACCCTACTCCTCACCCTATCCCTCACACTAACCCTATCCCTCTCCCTAACTCTAACTCTAATCCTCACCCTAAACCTAACCCTAAACGTCACCCTAACCCTAACCCTCACACTCACCATCTGCCTACCACTACCCATAACCCTAATCCTAACCCTAAAGCTCACCCTAATACTCACCCTAACTCAAACCGTAACCCTAACCCTAACCCTCACAATAACGCTAACCCTATCCCTAAACCTCATCCTAACCCTAAACCTCATCCTAACCCTAATCCTAACCCTCATCCTAAACTTAACACTAACCCTAATTCTAACCCTAACCCTCACCCTCACCCTCACCCTAACTCTAAACCTAAACCTAAACCTAACACTCACCCTCACCCTCACCCTAACCTAAAACTAACCCTAACCCTCACCCTAACCTTAAACCTCACCGTATACCACACACTCACCCTAACGCTAACCTAAACTCTAACCCTCACCCTAACCCTCACCGTCTCCCTAAACCTCACCCTAACCCTCACCCTAACCCTAACCCTTAACCTCACCCTAACCGTAACCCTCACGCTCACTCTCTGCCTAACACTAAGCCTAACCCTAATCCTAACCCTAAAGCTCACCCTCATACTCACGCTAACTCAAATTGTAACCCTATCCCTAACCCTCACAATAACACTAACCCTATCCCTAACCCTCAACCTAACCCTAAACCTCATCCTAACCCTAATCCTAACCCTCATCCTAACCCTAACCCTAATCCTAATTCTAATCCTAACCCTCACCCTCACCCTCACCCTAACTCTAAACCTAAACCTAAACCTAACACTCACCCTCACCCTCACCCTAACCTAAAAATATCCCTAACCCATACCCTAACCTTCAAACTCACCCTATACCTCACAATCACCCTAATGCTAACCCTACCTCTAACCCTCACCCTAACCCTCACCCTAACCCTAACAATAACCCTAACACTCATCCACACACTAAACCTCACCCTAACACTTACCCTCAACATAACCTTAACCATAAGCCTAAACCTAAACCTAACCCTCACCCTCAAACTCAACCCACCCCTAACTCTAACCCTAACCCTCACCCTAACCCTAACCCTCAACTTAACCCTAACCCTCACAATCACCCTAAACCTCACCCGAACCTTAACATTACCCCTCTCCCTAACCCTCACCCTCACCCTCACCCTAACCCTAATCTTTACCCTAACCCTCACCCTAACACTAACCCTTACCCTATCCCTAACCCTGCCCCTCAACCTAACCCTCATCCTCACCCTTATCCTAACACTAACCCTCAACCTAAACCTAAAACTAACCCCAACACTCACCGTAAACCTAAACCTAACCCTCACCCTAATGCTATCCCTTACCCTAAACCTCACCTTAATCCTAAACCTAACCCTAACCCTAACCCTCACCCTCACCCTCACCCTCACCCTAACCCTAAACCTAACCCTAACCCTAACCCGTATGCTATCCCTAAACATTATCGTCACCCTCACTCTCACCCTAACTCTCAACCTCAAACTCACCTTCACCCTAACCCTCAAACTAACCCAAACCCTCACCCTAACACTATCCTTCTACCTAACCCTAACCCTACACCTCACCCTCTCCCTAACCCTTACCCAGACTCTTACCCACACCCTAACCCTCACCCTATCCCTAATGCTAACCCTAAACTTCACCCGCACCCTAACCCTCAACCTAACCCTAACCCTCACCTTAACCCTAATCCTAACCCTAATCCGAATCCTCACACTAAACCTAACCCTAACCCTACCGCTCAGCCTAACACTCACACAAATCATAACACTAATACTCACCCTATACCTAACCCTAACACTAACACTAAACCTCACCTTCACCCTAGACCTCACCTTAATACTAACCCTAACCATAACCATCACCCTCACACTAACACTAACCCTAAACCCTAACACTAACCAAAATTCTCACCCTAACCTCACCATCAACCTAACCCTAACCCTGACCCTTTCCCTCACCCAAACCCTAACCTAACCCTCACCCTCAATCTAACCCTCATTCTAAACGTTACCCTCACCATAACCCTAACCCTAAACCTCACCGTAACCCTCACCCTAAACTTAACCCTAAACCTAACCCTAACCCTCACCCTAATCCTCCCCATAACCCTCACCTAACACTAACCCTAAACCTAAAAATCACCCTAACCCTAACCCTACCCCTCACCCTCACCCTAACTTTCAACCTCACCCTAACCCTAACCCTAACCCTAACCGTCACACAAAAGCTAACCCTCATGAGAACCCGAACTCTCACCCTCAGCCTAAATATCACACTAAACCTAACCCTCACCCTAACCCTAAACCTAACACTCAGCCTATACCTAACGGCCACCCTAACCCAAAACCTCAACCTAATCCTCAAGCTAACCCTAACGCTAACCATGACCCTAACCCTCACCCTCACCCTAACCCTCACACTAACCCTTACCCACACCCTCACCCTAAACTCACATTAAACCTAACCCTCAAACTAACACTAACCCTAACCCTAACCCTAACCCTCACCCTAACCCTTACTTTCACCCTCACCCTCACCCTAAACCTAGCCCTAACCCTCACCCTCACCCTCAACCTTAACCTCACCCTAACCCTCACTCTCACCTTCAGCCTAATCCTAACGCTAAACCTAACCCTAACCCTACCTGTACCCCTCACGCTAAACTTAACCCTCACCCTAACCCTCACACTAACCCTTACCCTCACCCTCACCCTAAAACTCACATTAACCCTAACCCTCAAACTGATACTAACCCTAACACTAAAAATCACTCTCATCCTCACCCTAATCCTAACTCTCACCCTCACCCTCACCCTAAATCTAACCCTAACCCTAACCCTAACCCTAAACCTAAACCTCACACTCACCCTCACGCTAAACCTCACCCTCACCCTCACCCTCACTCTAATCCTAACCCTCACCCTCACCCTCACCCTAACCCTAACCCTAACCCTCACCATAACCCTCACCCTAACCCTAATGCAAACCCGAAACCTCACCTCACCCTCAACCTAAAGCTAATCCTAACTGTCAACCTCACCCTAAACCTCACAGTAACCCTTACCCTCACCCTAACACTAACCCTAACCCTCACACTAACCCTAATCCTCAACCTAATCCTAAACCTACCCGTGACCCTAACCCTCACCCTATCCCTCACCCTAACCCTATTCCTCTCCCTAACCCTAACCCTACCCCTCACCCTCACCTTAACCCTAAACCTGACCCTAACGCTAAATCTCACCTTCACCATCACCCTCTGCCTAACACTAACCCTAACTCTAATCCTAACCCTAAAGCTCACCCTCATACTCACCCAACTCAAAACGTAACCCTAACCCTAACCATCACCATAACCCTAACCCTATCCTAACCCTCACCCTAACCCTAAACCTCATCCTAACCCTAATCCTAAACCTGAGCTTCACCCTAACCCTAACCCTAACCCTATCCCTCACCTAACCCTAATGCTAACTCTAACTCTCACCCTCACCCTAAACCTCACCCTGATCCTTACCCTCTCCATAACCTTAACCCTAACCCTAAAGCTAATACTCACACTAACTCTAACCATCAACCTCATCCTAACCCTCACTGTCACCTTGAACCTCACCCTAACACTAACCGTCACCCACAACCTAACCCTCACCCGAAACCCAACCCTCACCATCACCCTCACCCTAACCGAAGCCCTAACACTCACCCCAAACCTAACCCTCATCCGAACCCTAACTCTAACCCTCACCCTCAACTTAACCATAAACTGAACCCTAACCCTAAACCTCACCCTAACCCTAAAGCTAAACCTATCCCTAAATCTTACTCTCATCCTAATCCTCACCCTAACCCTTTTCCTCACACTAACCCTAAACCTAACCCATACACTAACTCAAACCCTCACCCTAAACCTAACCCTAACCCTCACCCTGAACCGAACCTAAACTTTTTCCATACCCTCACCCTAACCCTCACCGTCACGCTAACCCTCACCCTAAACCTAACCCTCTACTATACCCTAACCCTCACACTCACCCTCACACTTACCCTCACCCTAATCATCAACCTAAACCTAACCCTCAGCCTAACCCTAACCCTAACCCTCACCTTAACCCTAACGCTAATCCTAACCCTCACCCTCACCCTAAACCTCAAACTAAACTACACCCTCACCATAAACCTAAGGGTAACACTAACCCTAACACTCACCCTCACCCGAAAACTCACCCTAACCCATAACCTCACCATAACCCTAAGGGTAACCCTAACCCTAATCCTCACACTCACCCTAACCCTAACACTCACGCTATCGCTCACCCTAACCCTAACCCTCACCATCACCCTAACACTCAACGTCACCTTAACCCTCACCCTAACCCTAACCGTCACCCACAACCTAACACTCACACTCACCGGAAACCTCACCCTAAGCCTCACCCTAAACCTAACCCTAACCCTCACCCCAACCCTAACCCTCACCCTAACCCTAACTTTAACCCTCATACTCACCCTTACCCTAACCCTAATCCTTACACTAACCCTCACCCTAAACCTTAATCTAACCCTAACCCTAACCCTAATACTCACTCTAACCCTAACCTTCATCCTACCCCTCACCCTCACCCTAATCCTCACCCTAACCCTAACTCTAACCCTAAACCTCACCCTAAACATAACATTAACCCTGACCCTCACTGTAAGCCTCACCCTAGCCCTAACCAGAACGTAAAAACTCACCCTAACCCTCACCCAAACCCTTACTCTCACCCCCACCCTCACCCGAACCCTCACAACTAAAATTAAACCTCACCCTAACCCTAACATTAACACTAAACAAAACCCTCATCCTATCCCTCAAGCTAAGCCTAAACCTAACCCTAACCCTCACGCTCACCATCACCCTAAACCTAACACTAACCCTCACCCTCACCCTAATCCTTAACCTCACCCTAACCCTAAACCTTACCCTTTCCCTAACCCTCTCCCTAATCCTAACATTCACCGTACCCCTAAACCTACCCCTTACCATAACCCTCATCCTAAACCTAATCCTAACCCTAACCCTCACCCTAACACTAACCCTAACCCTATCCCTAACCCTCAAAAACACCCTAACCCTCACCCTAACCCTAATGCAAACCCGAACCCTAAACCTCACTCTAACCCTAACCCTAACACTAAACCTCACACTAACCCTAACCATCAGCCTAACCCTAAATTTCATCCTATCCCTAACTCTCACCCTAATCCTCACCCTGACCCGAATCCTAACACTTACCTAACTGACACGCTCTCCCTCACCCTCTCGCTCTCCCTAACCCGCAACCTCATATTAGACCTCACCATAAACCTTACACTAAACCTAACAAAAACCTTCACACTAACCCTCACCCTCACACTAAACCTCACCCTAATCCATACCCTCACCCTAACCCTCACCCTAACTCTAACCCTCAAACTAACCCTAACCCTCTTCCTAACCCTACCCCTCACCCTAAGCCTCACCCTATAACTAACCCTAAAACCTAACCCTAACTCTGACCATCACCCTAACCCTCACCCTCAACCTAACCCTAACATTAACCCTAACCCTCACCCTAACCCTCACCTAACCCTAACCCTAACCCTAAACCTCACACTAACAAGCACCCTAACCGTAAACCTAACCTCACCCTAATCCTAACACTCACAATAACCCTAACCCTCACCCTAAATCTAAACCTAACCCTATCCCTCACCCTCAAGCTCACCATCAGGGAAACCCTAACCCTAACACTAATCCTAACCCTAACCCTCACCCACACCCTCACCCTCACCCTAACCCTATCCCTAACCCTCAACCTCACCCTCAGCCTCAACATAACACTCACCCTCACCCTAACCCTAACCCTAACCCTATCCCGATCGCTCACCCTAACCCTAACCCTAACCATAATGCTAACCCTAACCCTAACCCTAACCTTAACACTAACACTAACACCAACCCTAACCCTCACCCTCACCCTGACCCTCATCCTAAACTAAACCTAACCCTCACCCTCACCCTAACGCTGACGCTAACCCTAACCTGTACCCTCACCCTAACCCTCTCACCAACCCTAACCCTCAACCTAAACCTAAACCTCACATGAAAGGTAACCCTCAACGTAACCCAAACCCTCACCCTAACCCTAAACCTAATGCTCACCCTAAACCTCACCCTCACCTTAGCCCTAATCCTAACCTTCACCCTTATCCTAATGCTATACCTAAACATAAACCTCACCCTAAGAATGATGCTAAGCCTAATACTCAACCTCACCCTAAACCTCACCCTAACACTTACCGTCAGCCTAACCCTCATCCTCACCCTATCCCTAAGCCTAAACCTAACCCTCAGCCTAAACATTATGCTAACCCTAACCCTAACCCTAACCCTCATCCTAACCCTAACCCTAACACTAATCCTAACCCTCACCCTCACCCTCACCCTAACTCTAAACCTAAACCTAAACCTAACACTCACCCTCACTCTCACCCTAACCTAACACTATCGCTAACCCTCACCCTAACCCTAAACCTCACCCTATACCTCACCCTAACCCTAATGCTAACCGTCACCCTAACCCTCACCCTAGCCCTAATAATAACCCTAACCCTCATCCACACACTAAACCTCACCCTAACACTTACCCGCACCATAAACTTAACCCTAAGCCTAAACCTAAACCTAACCCTCACCCTCAAACTCACCTTACCCCTAACTCTAACCCTAAACCTCACCCTAACCCTAACCTTAAACTTAACACTCAACCTACCCTAACCCTCACACTCATCCTAAAACTCACCCTAACCCTAACATTAACCCTCTCCCTAACCATCACCCTAACCTAACCCTAACACTCAATCTAACCCTACCCCTACACCTCACCCTCACTGTCACACTAACCCTAAACCTAATGCTAACCCTCACCATAACCTAATCCCACCCACACCCTAACCTGATCCCTCACCCTCACCCAAATCCTCATCCTCACCCTAACCCTCTTCCTCACCCTAAACATCACCCAAACCCTAACCCTCACCCTAACCCTGACCCTCACTCTCAGCCTAACCCTAACCCTAACCCTATTCCTAATCCTAACTCTCACCCTCACACTCACCCTAAACCTAACCCTAACACTCACCCTCATCCTCACCCTAACTCTAACCCTATCCCTATCCCTCACCTTAACACTAACCCTCACCCTATACCTCACCCTTACCTAAACCAAACCCTAACCCTAACCCTCACCCTAACACTCACCCTAACGCTCACACTAACCCTAATCCTCATCCTCAAACTAAACCTCACCTTAACCCTCACCCTCACCCTAACTCTAATGCTAACCCTAACCCTCAACTTCACACTCACTCTCAACGTAACCCTTACCCTTACCCTAACCCTAACCCTCATCCTCAACCTAAACCTCACCCTAACCTTTACCCTCACCATAACCCGCAAACTAACCCTAACGCTAAACCTACCGCTCACCCTAACCCTCACCCTAAACATAACCCTAACCCTAACCCTAACGCTCACCCTAACCCTAAATTTGACCCTTACCCTAACACTCACCCTAACCCTTACCCTCACACTAAACTTATCCCTGACCCTAACCCTAATCCTAACTCTCAGCAGAACATTCACCCTCATAGTAACCCTCACACGGACCCTAAACATCACCCTAAAGTTAACCCTGACCCTAATGCTAAACCTAACCCTCACCCTCACCCTAAACCTCACCATAATACTAACCCTCACAGTAAGCCTAACCCTAACGCTCACCCTACCCCTCTCCCCTACCCTCATCCTAACTCTAAACTTCACCCTCACCCTCACCTTAACCCTAAACCTAACTCTAACACTCATCCTAAACCTAACGCTAAAACTGATGCTAACCCTAAAACTCACACTCACCCTAACCCTCACATTAACCCTTACCATCACCCTAACCCTAACCCTAACCCTCACACTAAACCTAAGCTTCACCCTAACCCTAAACCTAATGCTAACCCTAAAACTCACCCTCACCTTAGACCTAATCCATACACTCACCCTAATCCTAACCCTAACCCTAATGCTATACCTAAACCTAAACCTCACCCTAAGAATGATGCTAAGCCTAATACTCAACCTCACCCTAAACCTCACCCTAACACTTACTGTCAGCCTAACCCTCATCCTAACCCTATCCCTAAGCCTAACCCTAAACCTCAGCCTAAACATTATGCTAACCCTAACCCTAACCCTAATCCTCAGCCTAACCCTCATCCTAACCCTAACCCTAACACTAATCCTAACCCTCACCCTCACCCTAACTCTAAACCTAAAGCTAAACCTAAAACTCACCCAAACCCTCACCCTAACCTAACACTATCCCTAACCCTCACCCTAACCCTAAACCTCACCCTATACCTCACCCTCACCCTAACGCTAACCCTAACCCTAACCCTCACCCTAGCCCTAATAATAACCCTAACCCTCATCCACACACTAAACCTCACCCTAACACTTTCCCTCACCATAACCTTTACCCTAAGCCTAAACCTAAACCTAACCCTCACCCTATAACTCACCTTACCCCTAACTCTAACCCTAAACCTCACCCTAACCCTAACCCTAAACCTAACACTCAACCTAACTCTAACCCTCACACTCATCCTAAACCTCACCCTAACCCTAACATTACCCCTCTCCCTAACCATCACCCTAAACCTAACCCTAACACTCAATCTAACCCTACCCCTACACCTCACCCTCACTGTCACACTAACCCTAAACCTAATGCTAACCCTCACCATAACCCTAATCCCACCCACACCCTAACCCGATCCCTCACCCTCACCCAAATCCTCATCCTCACCCTAACCCTCATCCTCACCCTAAACATTACCCAAACCCTAACCCTCACCCTAACCATGACCCTCACTCTCAGCCTAACCCTAACCCTAAACCTATTCCTAATCCTAACTCTCACCCTCACACTCACCCTAAACCAAACCCTAGCACTCACCCTCATCCTCACCCTAACTCTAACCCTATCCCTATCCCTCACCCTAACACTAACCCTCACACTATACCTCACCCTTACCTAACCCAAACCCTAACCCTAACCCTCACCCTAACACTCACCCTAACCCTCACACTAACCCTAATCCTCATCCTCAAACTAAACCTCACCTTAACCCTCACCCTCACCCTAACTCTAATGCTACCCCTAACCCTCACCTTCACACTCACTCTCAACGTAACCCTTACCCTTACCCTAACCCTAACCCTCATCCTCAACCTAAACCTCACCCTAACCCTTACCCTCACCATAACCCGCAAACTAAACCTAACCCTAAACCTACCGCTCACCCTAACCCTCAACCTAAACATAACCCTAACCCTAACCCTAACGATCACCCTAACCCTAAACTTGACCCTCACCCTAACACTCACCCTAACCCTTACCCTCATACTAAACTCATCCCTGACCCTAACCCTAATCCTAACTCTCAGCAGAACACTGTCCCTCATCCTAACCCTCACCCGGACACTAAACATCACCCTAAAGCTAGCCTTCACCCTAATGCTAAACCTAACCCTCACCCTCACCCTAAACCTCACCATAATACTAACCCTCACAGTAACCCTAACCCTAACCCTCACCCTACCCCTAACCCCTACCCTCATCCTAACTCTAACCTTCACCCTCACCCTCATCCTAACCCTAAACCTAACCCTAACACTCATCGTAAACCTAACGCTAAAGCTAATGCTAACCCTAAACCTCACACTCACCCTAACCCTCACAATAAACCTTACCATCACCCTAACCCTAACCCTAACTCTCACATTAAACCTAAACTTCACCCTAACCCTAAGCCTACCCCTCCTCCTAACCCTCAACTTAAACCTAACCCTAAAGCTAAACCTCACCCTATCTTTAAACTTAACCCAAACCCTCACCCTAACCCTCACCCTCACCCTAAACTTAATGCTAACCCTAATCCTAACCCTCACCCTAACCCTCACCCTTACACTAACCCACACTCTAACTTTCACCCTAACCCTAACCGTAAACCTAACCTTCACCCTAACCCTCACCCTAACCCTAACCCTCACACTCACCCTAACCCTCACCCTAAACATTAGACTTACCCTAACCCTACACCTAACCCTCAGACTAACCCTATCCTTAACCCTCAGCCTAACCCTTATGCTAACCCTAAATAAAATCCTAACCCTCACCCGAAACATAAACCTAACCCTACCCCACACACTAAGCTTAACCCTCACTCTAACTATAACCCTAACTCGAGCCTTCACCCTCACCCTGACCCTCACCTCAGCCTGACCCTAACACTAACCCTATTCCTAATCCTAACTCTCAGCCTCACCCTCACCCTAAGCATCACCCTAACCCTAACCCTCTCCCTAACCCTAACCCTAACCATCAGGCTAAACCTAACCTCAGGTTAACCCTCACCCTCACCCAAATCCTCACACTAACCCTAACACTTACATAATTGAAACACTCACCCTCACCCTCACCCAAACCTCACACTCACCCTAGCCCTCACCCTAACTCTAACACTAATCCTAACCCTAACCCTCAACCGACCCTCACCCTAACCCTAAACCTAACCTTAATAGTGAACCTCACCCTGACCCTCACCCTAAACCTAAACATAAACCTCACCCTAAACCTAACCCTCACCCTTAAGCTCACCCTATCCCTAACACTAACCCAACACCACACCCTCACTCTAACCCTCACCCTAACCCTTATCCTCACAATAAACTTAATCCTAACCCTCACACTAACCCTAATCCTCACCCTATCCCTAACCCTGACCCGAAACCTCACCCTAACCCTCACCCTAACACTTACACTCACCCTAACCATAACCCTCACCCTAAACCTAAAATTCACCCTAATCCTTACCCTCGCCCTAACTCACAAAATAAGCCTAACGGTAAACCTACAGCTCACCCTAACCCTCACCTTAAGCATAACCCTAACCCTAACCATCACCCTAACCTTAACCCTCACCCTCACCCTAACCCTCACCTTAACACTTATCCTCACACTAACACTAATCCTAACCCTCACCCTAACTCTCACACTAACACTAATCCTTACCCTATCACTAACCCTAACCCTAACCCTCACCCTAACCCTCACCCTAAACCTTACCCTCACCCTAACCCTAAAACTCACCCTCACCCTTAACCTCACCCTAACCCTTACCCTCACCCTAACCCGCAAACTAACCCTAACCCTAATCCTACGGCTCACCCTAACCCTCACCCTCATCATAACCCTAAACCTAACACTCACCCTAACCCTAAACCTCACCCTCACCCTAACCCTCACCCTAACACTTACCCTTAAACTAACCCAATCCCTAACCCTAACCCTAATTCTCAACAGAACACAAACCCTCACCCTAACCGTCACCCTCACACTAAACATCACCCAACCCTAACCCTCACTGTAACCCTAACCCTACTCCTCACCCTAACCCTAACCCTCACCATAACCCTAAATCTCACACTAACCCTAACCCTAAACCTTACCCTCACCCTCACCATAACCCTAACCCCAATCCTCATCCTAATACTAACCTTGACCCTCAGCCTCACCCTAACCCTAACCCCAACCCACACCCTCACCCTACACCTCACCCTAACTCTAAACCTAACACTTACTTTGAAAACCTCACCCTAACCCTCACCCTCACACTTAACCTCACCCTCATCCTTGCCCTCACCCTAAAACTAACCCTAACCCTAAACCTAACCCTAACCCTCACCCTCACCTTAACCCTAACCCTAAACATAACCCTAACATTCATCCTAACCCTAACTCTAAACCTAATGCTAACCATAAACCACACAATCACCCTAACCTTCACCCTAACAATTACCGTCACCCTAACCCTAACCCTAAACCTAAAACTAAACCTCACCCTGACCCTCACACTAAACCTAACCATAACACTAACCCTCACCCTAACACTTACCCTGACCCTAACCATCACCCTAAACCTAACCCGAATCCTCACCTTAACCCTAACCCTCATCCTAAACATCAGCCTCACCCTCACCCTCACCCTAACCCTAACCCTAACCCTCATCCTAACCTTAAACCTAAACCAAACGCTAACCCTAAGCCTCACCCTCACCCTAAAACTCACCCTAGCCCTTACCCTCACCCTAACACTAACCCTAACCCTCACACTAAACCTAAACCTCACCCTAAACCTAACCCTAATCCTCACACTAAACCTAACCCTCACCTTAAACCTAACACTACCCCTCAGCCTAACCCTCAACCTATTCCTAACTCTAAACCTATTCCTCACCTTATCCCTAACCTTAACCCTAACCCTCACCTTAACCCGCACCCTAAACCTAACCCTCACCCTCACCCTAACCCTAATGCTAACACTAACCCTCACCCTCCTCCTAACCCTCACCCTCACCCTAACCCTCACTCTAACACTTACCCACACCCTAACCCACACCCGAAGCCTAACCCTAAACCTAACCTTCACCCAAACCCTCACACTACCCCTAACCATAACCCTAACCCTAACCCTCACCCGAACCCTCATGGTAACCTTAACCCTCATCCTCTCCATAAACCTTACTCTAAACTTTACCCTCAACCTAACCCAAACCCTTTCCCTAAACCTAACACTCACACTAACCCTAACCCTTACCCTCAGCCTAGCCCTTATACTAACCCTAAACCTAACAGTAACCCTCACCCTAACCGTAACCCTAACCCAAAACCTCACACTCAACCTCCACTTCCCCCTCAGCCTTACCCTTTACATAATCCTAACCCTAACCCTGAACCCCACCCTCACCCTAACCCTAACGCTAACCCTCACCCTCAACCTCACCTAACCCAAACCTTAAACCTAACAATAAACCTAACCCTAACCCTCACCCTAAAACTCACCTTAATCTAATCCTAACCCTAACCCTCACCCTCAACCTCAACCTCATTGTAACACTCACCATCAGCCTGACTATCACCATCACACTAACCCTCACACTAACTGGAATCCTCACCCTAACCCTAACCCTAACCCTCACCCTCACCCTCACTTTCATCCTCACCCTCAGCCTAACCCTAACACTAATCCTAACCCTAACCCTCACCCTCACCCTAAACCTAACACTAACCCTCACCCTCACCCGCACCCGCACCCTCACACTAACCCTCACCCTCACTCTCACCCTCACACTAACCCTCAACCTCACCCTAAACATCACCCTAACACTAACCCTCACACTAACCCTAATCCTAACCCTCACCCTAACCCTAAACCTCACCATAATGATCACCCTAACCCTAACGCTAACCCTAACCCTCACCCTCACACTAACCCACACCCTAACTCTTATCCTCACACTAACGCTAAACCTAACCCTAACTCTAACCTTCACACTAACCCTAACCCTCACTCTAACCCTATACCTACACTTCACCCTGACTCTCATACTAACCCTAACCCTCAACCACACCCTAATCCTCACCCTCACCCGAACACTCACCCTCACCCGAACACTCACACTCACCCTAACACTCACCCTCACAATAAACATCACCTTAACCCAAAATCTCACCCTAACCCAAACCCTAAACCTCACCCTATATCTAATCCTCACCCTAAATCTATCCCTCACCCTGACCCTCACCCTAACCCTAACCCTAACCCTAACCCTCACCCTTCCCCTAACCCTAATACTCACCCTAAACCTAACCCTCACCCTCACACTAAACCTAATCCTCACCCTCACACTAAACCTAACCCTCATCCTAACCCTTATCCTCACCCTCACCCTCTCCCTCACCCTAACCCTCATCCTAACCCTAACCTTAAACCTAATGCTAACCCTAAACCTCACCCTCACCCTAACCCTTACCCTCAACCTAACCCTAACCCTAACCAACACACTAAACCTAACCCTCACTCTAACCCTGACCCTAAACCTCACACTAAACCTAACCCTCAACCTAACCCTAACCCTACCCCTGTGCCTAACTCTTACCCTAAATCTAACCTTAACCCGAACCTCACCCTATCAGTAACCTTAACCCTAACGCTCACCTTCAACCTCTCCTTCCCCCCTCAGCCTTACCCTAACCATAACCATAATCCTAACACTCAACCTAACCCTCACCATAAACCTATCCCTGAGCCTCACCCTAACCCTCACCCTAACCATTACCCTCAACCTAACCTAAACCTAACACTCATATTAACCGTAACCCTAACCCTCACCCTATCCCTTATACTAACCCAAAACCTAAATCCAACCCTCACCCTAACCTGAACCCTCACACTAACCCTAAACCTAACCCTAACCCTCAGCCTAAACCTCATCTTAACCCTAAACCTAACCCTAAAACTCAAGCTAACCCTAATCATTACCCTCACCCTAAACTTTAGCTAAACCCTAACCCTATCCCTAACCCTAACCCTAACCCTAACTCTACCTGAACACTCACCCACACCCTAATCCTCACCCTCACACTACAAGTCAACCTAACACTAACCCTCAACCTAACCCTAACCCTAACCCTCACCCTAACCATAACCCTCACCGTAACCCTAAACCTCACACTAACCCTAAGCCTAACCCTCACCCTCAACCACAACCTCACCCTAACCCTATCCCTAACCCTCATCCTAACACTAACCCTGGCCCTCACCCTCACCCTCACCCTAACCCTAACCCACAACCTCACCCTAATCCTCACCCTAATCCTAACCCTAAAACTTACCTAACCGAAAACCTCACACTCAATCTCACCCTCAACCTAACCCTCAACCTAGCCCTCCCCCTAAAACTAACCCTCACCCTAACCCTAACCCTCACACTGAGCCTAACTCTCACCCTAAACCTAACCCTAACTCTCAGATTAACCCTCACCTTTACCCTAAGTCTAACCCTCACCCTAACCCTAACCCTATCACTAACCCTCACACTAACCTGAACCTTAATACTGAACCTAACCCTCACCCTCACCCTCACCATAATCCTAACACTCACCCTAATCCTAAACCTAACACTAGTCCTCATGCTAACAATTACCCTCACCCTCACCCTAACCCTAACACTCATCCTCACCCTATCCCTCACCCGAAGCCTTACCGTCACCCTAACTCTAATCCTAACCCTAACCCTAACCCTCACCCTAACCCTAAACCTATCCCTAAACCTCACCCTAACCCTAACACTCATCCTACCTCACACTCAACCTAACCGTCACCCTAACCCTTACCGTCACCCTAAACCAACCCTAACCCTCACAGTAAACCTAACCCTCACCCAAACTCTAATGTTACCCCTAACCCTAACCCTCACCCTCAACCTAACCCTAAGCCTAATCCTCACCGTATCCTTAACCTTAACCCAAAGCTACACCCTAAGCCTCACCCGCACCCTAAGGCTAACCATAACCCTCAGCCTCACCGTAACTCTCTCCCTAACACTTTACCCTCACCCTAAACCTCACCCTCACCCTAAAACTCACCCTAACACTCACCCAAACCCTAACCCTCACCTTAACCCTAATCCTAATCTTAACCTTGACGCTAACCCTCACCCTCACTCTAAACCTCACCCTAACACTGACCCACACCTTTACCCTCACTCTAACCCTAACCCTAAACCTAAAATTGACCCTAACCCTCACCCTAACCCTAAACCTCACCCTCACCCTAACCCTCACCCTAAACTTTACCCTGACCCTAACTCTTACCCTAACACTAAACCTAACCCTCACACTAACCCGAACCCTAATCCTCAGCCTAATCCTTATCCTAACCCTAAACCTAGCCCTAAACCTCACCCTAACCCTTAGCCTAACCCTCATCCTAACCATAACCCTAATCCTAACCCTCACCCTAACCCTAACCGGAAACCTAAACCTCACCCTAACCCTAACCCTCACCCTCATCCTCTCGATCAACCTCAGCCTAACCCTAAATCTAACCTAATCCTAACCCTCACCCTCACCCTCACCCTAACTCTATCCCTAAACGTAAACCTAACACTCACCCTCACCCTTACCCTAACCCTAACACTATCTCTAACCCTCAACCTAACCCTAACACTCACCCTAATCCTAAACCTAACCCTCACCCTCAAACTCACCCTAAGTCTAACGCAAACCCTAACCCTAACCCTCACCCTCACCATCAACCTAACCCTCACACTCACCCTAAACCTCACCCTAAACCTCACCCTACCCCTGTCCCTACCCCTCACCCTAACCCTAACCCTAACCCTCAACCTAACCCTAAAACTACCCCTAATGCTAACCCTCACCCTAAACCTAATCCTCACCCACACCCTAACCCGAACCCTCACCCTCACCCGAACAATCATCCTCACCCTAACCCTCACGCTCATTCTAAACATCACCCAAATCCTAACCCTCACCCTAACTCTAACACAAACCCTAATCCAAACCTTCACACTCACCCTAACCCTCACCCTAATCTTTACTCTCACCCTAATCCTTACCCTCACCCTAACCCTAACCATTACACTCACACTAACCGTAACCCTCACTCTAACCCTAATCCTAACCCTGACCCTAACTTTCACCCTCACCCTGACCCTCAGCATCAGCTTAACCCTAACCCTAATCCTATTCCTAATCCTAACCCTCACAATCACCCTCAACCTAAACCTAACCCTAACACTAACCCTCACCCTCACCCTCACCCTCACCGTACACTCACTCTCACAATAAACATCACCCTAACCCTAACCATCACCCTAACCCTAACCTCAGCTTAACCCTCACCCTCAACCTAATCCTCACCCTAACCTTAACACTAATGTAAAGGAAACCCTCACCCTCACACTAACCCTCTCACTAACCCTGACCCTCACCCTAGCCCTATCCCTAACCCTAACCATAACACTTAACCACACCCTAACCCTCACCCTCATCCTCACTCTAACCCTAATCCTAACCCTAATGCTCACCCTGCCCCTCTCCCTAATCCTAACTGTAACCCTAACCCTCAACCTCATCCTAACCCTCATGCTCACCAGAAAACTCACCCTCACCCTAAACGATACTCTCACAATAAACATCACCCTAACCCTAACCCTCAATCTAACCCTAACCCTAACCCCCACCCTAACCCTAAACCTCACGCTAACCATCACCCTAACCCTTACCCACAACATAATCCTATCCCTCACCCTCAACCTTACCATCACCCTAACCCTTACCCTCACCCTAACCCTTATCCTAACCCTCACCCTAACCCTCACCCTAACCCTAAGCCTCACCCTCTCCCTAACCCTCACACTAACCTTTACCCTCACCCTCACCCTAAACCTCACCCTAACTTTACCCTGACCCTAACCCTACCCTAACCCTTAACTTAACCCTCACACTAACCCTAAACCTAACCCTCAACCTAACCCTGATCCTAACCCTAAACGTAAACCTAACCCTCGCCCTAACCCTAACCCTAACACTCACACTAACCCTAACCCTCACCCTCACCCTCAGGCTAACTCTAATACTAACCCTAACCCTCACCCTCAACCTAACTCTAACCCTAAACCTAACCCTAACCCTCACCCTCACCCTCAACCTAACCCTAAACCTATCCCTAACCCTCACCCTAACTGTAACCCAAAACCTATACCTCACCCTCACCCTAACCCTAACCCTAACCCTCACACTAAACCTCACCCTAACCCTTACCCTCAACATAAACCTAACTCTAACCCTAATCTTCACCCTAAACCTAACATTCACCGGCACCTTAACCCTAACCCTATTCCTAAACCTAAACCTCACCCTTAAACTCACCCTAACCCTACACCTAACATTATCCCTAACCCACACCCTCACCCTATCACTGACCCTCACCCTAAACCTCACCCAAACCCTAAACCTACCATTCACCCTCACCCTCAGACTCACCCTAACCCTAATCCAAACGCTCAACCTAAACCTAATGCTACCCATAACCCTCACCCTCACACTAAACCTAAACCTAACACTAACACTCAACCTAACCCTAATCCTCACCCACCCCCTGACCCTCACCCTCACCTTAATCCTCACCCCCATGCTAAACATCACCCAAACCCTAACCCTCACCCTAACCATAGCCCTAACCCTCATCCTAACCCTAACCCAAAACATAATTCTCAACCTCACCCTATTCCTCACCATAACCCAAATCCTTGGCTAAAATAAACCCTCAACCTAAAACTCACACTAACACTCACCCTCACCCTAGCCTTTACCCTAACCCTAACCCTAACCCTAACCCTAACCCTAACCTTCACAGTAAACATTACCCTCACCCTAACCCTAAACCTAACATTAACCCTAACCCTAACCCTCAGCCTCAACATCACCCTCACCCTCACTTTCAGCCCAACCCTAACCCTAACCTATTCCCAATCCAAACCCTCACCCTGACACTTACCCTAACCCTCACCCTCACCCTAACCTTCACCCTCACCCTAAACATCACTCTAACCGTAAACCTCAGCTTAACCCTTACCCTAACACTTATCCTAACCCTAATGTAATCGTAACCCTAAACCTCATGTAAACAAAAACCTCACCCTCACCCTCACCCTCACCCTCACCCCAACCCTAACCCTAACCCTATGACTCACCCCAACCCTAACCTTCACCCTAACACTAACCCTCACCCTCAACCTCACCCTAATCTTAACCCTAACTCTAATCCTAACCCTCACACTCAACGTAACCCTCACCCTAACCGTTACCCTCACCCTCATGCTTAGTGTAACCCTAAACCTCACAGTAAACCTAACCCTAACCCTAACCCTTACCCTCACCTTAACCCTCAACCTCACCCTAATCCTCAACCTAACCTTACTTTAACCTTTACATAAACTAAACCCTCACCCTCACCCTCACCCTCACCCTAGCCCACACCCTAACCCTAACCCTAAACCTAACCGTCACAATAAGACTCAGGATAAAACTTATCCTAACCCTAAACCTAAAACAAAACTTCACCCTAACTAAACCCTAATCCTAACCCTAACCCTAATCCTAACCCCCACACTAACCCTAACCCTAACCCTCACCCTAAACCTAATCCTAACCCTAACCCTCACCCTAACCCTGAACCTCACACTCAACCTCACCCTCACCCTCAGCCTATACCTAGTTCTAACCCTACTACTAACCCTCAAACTCACCCTAACTCTAACCCTAAACCAAACCCTCACATTCCCCTCACCCTCACCCTAACCCTCACCCTAACCCTCACCCTAACCCTAACCCTCACCCTCACCCTAACTCTCACCCAAACATTTACCCTGACCCAAAACCTAACTCTAACCCTAATCCTAACACTCACACTAACACTAAACCTAACCCTCAAACTAACCCTTATCCTAATCCTAAACCTAACCCCAGCCCTCACCCTAACCCTAACCCTAACCCTAATTCTTAACCCTCAAACTAACCCTAAACATAAACCTCAGCCTAACGCTCATCCTAACCCTAACCCTAACCCTAACCCTCACCCTAAACGTACCCCTAACCCTAACACTTACCCTAAACCTAACCCTCACCCTAACCCTCAGGCTAACTGAAATATTAACACTAATACTAACCCTCACCCTCACCCTAACTCTAACCCTAAACCTTACCCTAACCCTCACCCTCACTCTCACCCTAACCGTAAACCTATCGCTAACCCTCACCCTAACCCTAACCCAAAACCTATACCTCACCCTCACCCTCACCCTAACCCTAACCCTAACCCTAAGCCTCACACTAAACCTCACCCTAACACTTACCCTCACCATTAACCTAACTCTAACCCTAATCCTTACCCTAAACCTAACCCTCACCCATACCCTTACCCTGATCCTCACCCTAACACTCACCGACACCCTAACACTCTTCCAAACACTAACCCTAACCCTACCCTTCACCCTAACAATCCTACTAAACCTAACCCTAATCCTAACCGTCAACCCAAACCTAATCCTAGCCCTAACCCTCACCCTCACACTAACCCTAAATCTAATGCTAATACTCAACCTAACACTAATCCTGAACCACACCCTAACTCTTACCCTCACTCGAACCCTGACACTCACCCGAAAACTCATCCTCACCATAACCCTCACCCTTATGCTAAACATCACCCAAACCATAACCCTCACTCTAACCCTTGCCCTAACCCTCACCCTAAACCTAACCCTCAACCTAACCCTCACCCTCACCCTAATCCTCACCATAACACTAAACTCTGTCTAAAAGAACACCTCACCCTTACCTTTACACTAACCCTCACCCTCACACAAGCCCTCACCCTAAATCTAACCCTAAACCTAAACCTCACCCTCACCCTAAACCTCACTCGAACCCTTCCCCTCACCCTAACCCTAACCATAACCATAACCATAACCCTCACAGAAACCGTAACCCTCACCCTAACCCTAAACCTAACCTATCCCAAACCCTCAACCTCACCCTCACCCTCAACTTCAGTCTAACCCTAACCCTAACCGTATTCCCAATCTTAACCCTCACCCTCACCCATACCGTAATCCTCACCCTCACCCTAATCCTCACCCTCACCCTAAACTTCACCTAACACTAAACCTCACCTTACCTCTAAACCTAACACTCACCCTAAACCTAACCTCAGATTAACCCTATCCTTGACATAAACGAAAACCTCACCCTCATCCTCACAATAACCATCACCCTCACCCTATCCCTCACCATCACTCTAACCATAACCCTAACGCTCAACGTCACCCTCAACCTCACCTTCAGCCTATTCCTAACACTAACCCTAACCCTAAACCTCACCCTCACCCTAACCCTAACACTAACCCTAACCTTCACCCCAACCCTAACCCTCACCCTAACACTAACCCTAATCCTCTACCTCACCCTAATCCTAACCGTAACTCTAATCCTAAACAGCACCCTCACCCTAACCCTCACACTAACCCTTACCCTCACCCTCACCCTAACCCTAATCCTAACCCTCACATTAACCCTACCCCGCACCCTAACCCTAACCCTCACCATAATCCTCACCCTAACCTAACCTTAACACTTAGCTAAACTAAACCTTCACCCTCAACCTCAACCTAACCATCACCATCAGCCTAGCCCACACCCTAACTCTAACCCTAAACCTAACCCTCACACTAACCCTAACCCTAATCCTCAGCCTTAACCTTAATCTAAGCCTAAACCTAAAATTAACATTCACCCTAACCAAACCCTAACTCTAACCCTAACCCTAAACCTCACTCTAAAACTGACCCTAACCCTAAACCTCACCCTAAACCTAAACCTCACCCTCAACCTCACCCTCACCCTCCGCCTAAACCTAGTGCTAACCCTAATCCTAACCCTTACCCTCAACCTAACTCTAACCCTAAACCAAAATCTCCCCGTCTTTCTCACCCTTAATCTAACCCTCACTCTAACCCTAACCCTCACCCTCAACCTCACCCTCACCCTCAGCCTAACCCCTAGTCCTTAACCTAATCCTAACCCTTAACCTACCCCTGAACCTAACCATAACCCTAACACTAACCCTAACCCTCACCCTCACCATAGTCCCCACCCTAAACCTAACCCTAAACCTATCCCTCACACTAACCCGTACCCTAACCACCAGCCTAAACCTTATGCTAACCCTAAACCTAAAACTAACCTTCACCCTAAACAAACCCTAACCCTAACCCTAACCTAAACCTAACCCTCACACTAACCCTAACCCTAACCCTCAGCCTAACGCTCATCCTAACCCTAAACGTAACCCTAACCCTAAACCTCAACCTAACATTCATCCTAACCCTAACCCTAACCCTGACCCTCAATTTAACCCTCCCTATAACCCTAACTCTAACACTAAACCTCACCCTCACCCTAACCCTAATACTAACACTAACCCTAAACCTCACCCTAACGCTCACCCTAACCCTCACCCTCACCCTAAACATCGCAATAACCTTAACCCACACCTTAACCCTAACCCTAACCCTCACTGTAACCCTAACCTCACTTAACCCTAACCTGATGTAAACGAAACCCTCACCCTCAACCTCACCCTAATCCTCATCTTAACCCGAAACCTGACATAAACGAAACCCTCACCCTCACCCTCACACTTACTCTCACCCTCACCCTAGCCCTCACCCTTACCCGAACACTATCCATCAACCTCACCCTCAGCCTAAACCTAACCCTACCCTAACCCTAACCCTCACCCTCACCCGCATCCTCACCCGCACCCTAACCCTAACAATACCCCTAACCCTCACCCTAAAACTAAACCTCAAGTTCACCCTAAACCTAATCCTAACCCTAATTCTAATCCTAACCCTCACCCTCACCCTAACCCTCACCCTATCCCTTACCCTCACCTTCACCTAACCCTTACCCTAACCCTCACACTAACCCAAACACTCACCCTAACCGTAACACTAACCCTAACCCTTACCCTCAAAATCACGCTAACCCTAACCCTTACCCTCAGCCTAACCCTAACCCTAACAGTAACCCTAACCTTAAAACTAGTCCTCACACTAACCCTAATCCTCAACCACACCTTAACCCGAACCCTCACCCGAACCCTCACCCTAATACTAACCCTAAACCTAAACCTAACCCTCCCACTAAACCTATCCCTCACACTAACTGTATCCCTACCCATCAGCCTAAACCTCACCCTATCCCTAAACCTAACCCTAATCCTCACCCTATCCCTAAAACTAACCCTCACCCTCACACTCACCCTAGCCCTCACCCTAACCCTACACCAAACCCTAACCATCACACTAAACTTAACCCTCACCCTATACCTAACCCTACCCCTCAGCCTAAGACTCACCCTAACCTTAACCCTAACCCTAAACATAATCCTAGCCCTATACCTAACCCTAACCCTAACCCTCACACTCACCCTAGCTCTCACCTTAACCTCACCCTAACCATACCCCTAACCCTAAACCTCACCCTCAATGTAACCCTCAAGCTAACCCTTACCCTCACCCTAATCCTAACCCTGACCCTAACCTTAAGCCTAAAACTCACACTGAACCTAACCCACACCCTAAACCTAACCCTACCCCACAGCCTAACCCTCATCCTAAACCTAACCCTAACCCTATCCCTCAACTTAACACTAACCCTGACATTAACCATAAACCTCAACCTAACCCTAAACCTCACCCTCACCCTCACACTCACACTCAGCCTAACCCTAAACCTAACACTAATCCTAAACCGAACCCTCACCCACACCCTCACCCTAACTCTAACCCGAACCCAAACCATAACCCTTCCCCTACCACTCACCCTCAACTGAACCCTCACTCTCACCCTAATGCTCACCCTCACCCTAAACCTAACCCTAACCATTACCCTCAATCTCACGCTCATGCTCACACTAACCCTAATCCTCACACTAACCCTCACCCTCACCCTAACCCTAACCCAAACACTAAACCTAACCCTCACCCTCACCCTAACCATAAACCTACCCCTCACCCTAACCCTCACGCTCACCCTACCTCTAACCCTAACCCTAACCCTCCCTCTCACCCGAACCTTCACATTCAACCTCACCCTAAACATCACCCTAACACTAAACCTAATCATAACCCTAATACTCACACTAACCCTAACCCTCACCTTAACCCTCAACCTCACGCTAATCCTCACCCTAACATAACCTTTACCCTTACCTCAACTAAACCCTCAACCTAACCTTCACCCTCACACTAGCCCACACCCTAACCCTAACGCTAAACATAACCCTCACACTAACCCTAACCCTAACCGTCAGCCTAAACCTTATCCTAACCCTAAACCTAAAACTAACCTCACCCTCTGACTCCCACTCACCCTAACCCTCACCCTAACCCTAAACCTCACCCTAAACCTCACCCTCATACTCAGCCTAATCCTCGTCCTAACCCTCACCCTATACCTCACCCTCAAACTAACACTAACCCTAACCCTAACCCTCACCCTCACCCTCACCCTCACCTTACCATAACTCTATCCGTCACCCTCAACCTAAACCTGACCCTAACACTTGCCGTCACCCTAACCCTCACCCTAAACCTAACCATGAACCTAACAGTCACCCAAATGCTCAGCCTAATCCTAACACTAAACCTAACCCTCACCCTCAGTCTAACCCTCACACTAACGCTTACACTCACACTAAACCTAATCCTCAAACTAACCCTAAACCTAACCCTAATCCTAACCCTCAACTTAACCCTCACCTTAATATTAACCCTGACCCTAACTGTCATCCTAACTCTAACACTAAACCTAAACCTCACCCACACCTAACCCTCACCGTCACCCTAACCCTCACCCTAAACCTAACCCTCACCCACACGCTAAACCTCAGCTTCACCCTCACCCTCACCCTTACCCTAAACCCAAACCTAACCCTCAGCCTAACCCTAACCCTCACCCTAACCCTCAAACTCCCCCTCACCCTAAACCTAATGATAACCCTAACCCTCACCCTAAACCTCACCCTAAACCTAACCCTAAACCTAAACCACACTCTAAACCTAACCCTACCCTAAACCTCACCCTCACCCTAACCTTCACCCTCACACGAAACCTCACCCTCATCCTAACCCTCACCCTCACCCTAAACATCACCCTAACCCTAACTCTCACCCTAACCCTAAACATAACTCTCACCCTCACCCAAACACTAACCCTAACCCTAACCCTCCCGCTCAAACTCATGCTAACCCTAAACCTCAATCTTAACTTAAACCTCACCCTAACCTTTAAACTTACCATAACCCTAAAACTAAACATGAGCCTCACACTAAACCTAACCCTCACCCTCACACAAACCCTAACCCTACCCCTCACCCTAAACCTCAGCCTAACCCTAAACCTCAACCTAAACCTAGCCCTCACCCTTACCCTAATCCTAACACTTACCCTAACCCTAACCATAAACCTAACCCTCACCCTCACCCTCACCCTAAATCTAACCCTAACCCTAACCCTCACCCTCACCCTAACCCTAACCCTAACCCTAACCCTCACCTTAACACTCCCCCTAATCCTAAACCTGATCCTAACCATCACCCTAAAGCTAACACTAAACCTAAACCTCACCCTCACCCTAACCGTCACCGTCACACTAACCCTCACTCAAACCTGAACCCTCACCTCAACCTAATCTTCACACTCACCCTAACCATAAACCTAACCCTAATCCTCTCCCTAACCCTCACCCTCACCCTCACCTCACCTAAAGCCTAACCCTAAACCTAATCCTAATCCAACCCTCACCCTCACCATAAAACTAACCCTAACCCTAATCCTATACCGAAGCCTCACCTTCACCATAACCTAACAGTAACCATCACCCTCACATGCACCCTTACCCTAACCCTAACCCTAAGCCTTACCCTAACCCTAACCCTCACCCGAACCCTTACCCTAACCATAACCCTCACCTTCATTCTCACCCTAACCCTAACAATAACCCTATCCCTCACCCTAACCATTATCCTCACACTTACCCTAAACCTAACCCTAAACCTCACACTAACCCTAAACCTCACCCTAACCCTGACCCTACCCCTCACCCTAAACCTCACCCTAATCCTAACCCTAACCCTAACTCACACCCTAAACCTAACCCTAACCCTCACCCTCACCCTAACCCTCATCCACACCCTAATCTGAAACCAAACCCGAACCCTCACAGTCACCCTAACACTCACCTCTCTCTGAAAATCACCCTAACCCTAACCTGCACCCTAACCCTAAACATAACCCTCACACTCACGCCAAACCTAATCCTAACTCAAACACGAACCCTCATCGTAACCCTCACCACACACTCACACTAACCCTAACCCTCACTCTCATCCTAAACTTCACCCTAAACATTACCCTAACTCTACCCCTCACAATAACACTTACCATAACCCTAACCCAAACCCTAATCCTCACCCTGACTCTAGCCCTCATCCATACGCTCAACCTAACCTTAACAATCACCCTATCGCTCACCCTCACCCTAACCCTCACCCTAACGCTTACCCTCACCCTAACCCTAACCCTCACACTAAATCTAACCCTCACCAGAACCATAACCATAATCCTCACTGTATCCCTCATCCTAACCCTAATCATAACCCTCAACTTAAATCTAAACCTAAACATTACCCTAACCCTAACCCCCACCCTCAACCTCACTCTCAACCTCAGCCTAACACTAACCCTAACCCTAATCCTAAACCTAACACTCACCCTCACACTCACCCTAATTCGAACCTAACCATAAACCTAACCATCACCCTAACCATAAACCTATCCCTAACTTACACCCTAAACCTAAACATCACCCTAACCCTAACCCTAACCCTAACCCTCACCCTCACCCTAACCCTAACTCTCAACCTAACTGTCATCTTAACACTAACGCTAACCCTAACCCCCACCCTAACTCTAACCCTCACCCAAACCCTCACCATAAACCTCACCCTAACCCTAAACCTCAAACCGACCCTAACTCTTACCCTAATCCTTGTCCTCAACCTAAATGTAAACCTAACCCTAAGCCTCACACTAACCCTAACTCTAACCCTCAGCCTAACCCTCATCCTAAACCTAACCCTAACACTAATCCTAAACCTAACCTTCACCCTCACCCTCACTCTAACCATAACCCTAACCCTAACCCACATGTTAACCCTCAACCTCACTCTCACCCTAAACCTAACATTAACAATAAAACTAAGCCTAACCCTAACCATCACCCTCACCCTAACCCTAACCCTAACCCTAACACTAACCCTAAACCTAACCCTAATTCTTATACTCACCCTAAACCTAACGCTAACCGTCAAACTCACACTCAACCTCACCCTCACCCTAACACTCACGCTCAAACTCACCCTCACCCTAAACCTCACCGTCACCCTAAAAATCACCCTACCCCTAACCCTCACCCTAACCCTAACCCTTACCCTAACCATAACCCTAACCCTTACCATAACCCTAACCCTAACTCTCACTCTAACCCTAATGCTAACTCTAACCCTCCACCTCAACCTAAACATCACGGTAAACCTTATCCTCACACTAACCCTAAACCTAACCCTCAGCCTCACCCCCACCCTAACCCTAACCCTAAACCTAAACCTCACTCTAACCCTAACCCTTACCCTAACCCAAACCTAACCCTAACACTCACCCTAACCGTAACCCTAACACCAACCATCACCCTCACCCTCACCATAAACCTAAGCCTAAATATAACCCTCACCCTAACCCTAATCCTTACCCTAACCCTAACCCTACCCCTCAACCTAAACATCACCCTGACCCAAAACCTAACCCTGACCCTCACGCTAAACCTAACCCTAACCCTAATGCTAACCCTAAAACTAACCCTCACCGTAACCCTAACACTTACCCTAAACGTAACCCTAACCCTAACCCAAACGTTAGTCCAAACCCTAACCCTCACCCTAACCCTCATCCTAAACTTAATCCTCATAGTCACCCTAACTCTAACCCTAACCCTAACCCTCACACAAACCGTAACTCTCTCCATAAACTTAACCCTACCCCGCACTCAAACCCTCACCCTAACCCTTATCCTAACCCTCACCCTCAACATAACGCTCACCGTCACCCTAACACTCACCCTAAACTGAACCCTAAACAACACCCTAACCCTCAACATCAACCTCACCCTCACCCTTACCCTCAACCTCACCCTCAACCTCAGCCTCAGCCTAAACCTAAGCCTAAGGCTAACCCTCACCCTAAACCTCACACTCACAATCACCCTAACCCTAATCGTAAACCTAACCCTATCCCTAAACCTCAACCTAACCCTCACCCTCATCTTAACCCGAACACTAACCCTAACCCTAATCCACACATTAACCCTCCCCCTAAACCTAACTCTAACACTAAACCTCATCCTCAACCTAACCCTAACCCTAAACCTAAAGCTAAAGCTCACCCTAAACCTCAGCCTAAACTTAACCCTCACCCTGACCCTCAACCTATTCGTAACTGTAACCCTAACCCTAACAATAACACTAAACCTAACACTAAACATAACCCTAACCCTCACCCTAACCCTAATAATAACCCTAACCATAAACCTCACCCAAACCCTCACCTTAAACCTCACCTTCAACCTCACTTTCACCCTCAACCTCACTGTAAGTCTAACCCTAACATTAATAATAACACTAATCCTAACACTAAACTTAACACTAACCCTAATCTTAAAACTCACCCTAACCCTAACCCTAATTCTAACCCTCACCCTCACCCTATCACTAACCCTCATGTCACGGTAACCCTAACTCTTATCCTAACCCTCACCCTAAACCTAAAACTCACCCCAACAGTAAACCTAAACGTCACCATCACCCTAGCCCTCACCCTAACTCTAATCCTAATGCTCACACAATCCCTAACCCTAACCCTAACCCTAATCCTCACCCTAGCCCTCAACCTAATCCTAACCCTAACCTTAACCCACACCCTAACCCTAACTCTAAACCTAACCCTCACCCTAACCCTAACCCTCACCCTAATCTTAACCCTAATCCTCAGCCTCAACCTCAGCCTAACCCTTACACTAACACTAACCCTAACCTTCACCCTAACCCTAACCCTAAACCTCACCCTCACCCTAAACTTCACCATCACCCACACCCTAACCCAAACCCTGACCCTATCCCTAACCCTTACCCTAAAACTAACTCTAACCCTAACCCTCACGCTAACCCTCACCCTCACCCTAACCTTCACCCTCACCCTAACCATAACCCTCACCCTAACCCAAACCCATACCCTAAAACTTACCCTCACCATAACACTATCCCTAACCCTAACACTAACCCTCACACTAACCCTAACCCTAACCCTAACCCTAAACCTCAACCTAACCCTCAAACTCACCATAACACTAACACTAACCCTAACCCTCACCCTCACCCTAAACCTCCCCCTAACCCTATACCTAACCCTAAACCTCACATTCACAATAACCCTAACAATAACCCTAAACCTAAAACTCACACTAACCCTAAAACTAACCCTCACCCCCACCCTCACCCTCAGAGTAACTCTAACCCTAACCCTAACAATAACACTAACCCTAACCCTTACCATCCGCCTAACCCTAATCCTCACCCCCACTCTCACCCTCAGCCTAACCCTCAGCCTAAGCATAACCCTCACCCTAACGCTCACACTCACCCTCACCTGAACCCTAATCCTAAACCTAAACCTAACCCTGAACCTCAAGCAAACCCTCATCCTCACCCTAATCCTAAACTTAAACCTCCCCCTAACCCTCCCCCTAACCCTAATTCTACACCAAAACCTCATCCACAACCTAACCCTAACCCTAACCCTAAACCTAAACCTCACTCTAAACCTCACCCTAACCCTAACCCTCACCCTCACCCTCAACCTACCCTTAACTCTAATTCTAACCCTAAATATAACACTAACCCTAAACCTAACCCTAACCATAACCCTCACCCTCAGCCTAACCCTCACTGCAAACTTAACCCTAACAATAAAACTAACAATAACCCTAAACCAAACAACAACCCTAACCCTAACTCTAACCCTAACCCTAACACTAACCCTAACCCTAAACCTCACCCTAACCCGGCCCCTAAACCTAACTCTAACCCTAAACCTCAACCTCACCCTAATCCTACGCCTAACCCTAAAACTCAACCTAACCCTAACCCCCAAGCTCACCGTAATCGTAACCCTAAACCTCACCCTAACCCTTTCCCTAAACCTAACGCTAACACTAAACCTCACCCTCACCCTAACTCTAATCCAAAACCTCACCCTAAACCTCACCCTAACCCTAACCCTAATTCTCACCCTAATCCTAAGCCTAACCCTAACCCTCAACCTAACCCTAACCCTCATGCTCACGGTAACCCTAACCCTAACCCTCACCCTAACCCTAAACTTAACCTGAAACCTAACTCTCACCCTAACCCTACCCCTAAACCTTACCCTAACACTAACCCTCACCTTCACCCTCACCCTAATCCAAAGCCTAACCCTAACCCTCAACCTAAACCTAACAATCACTCTCACAGTAACCCTATTCCTCACACGCACCCTAAGCCTTACCCTAATCCTAATCCTAACACTAAGCCTAACCCTCACCCTCACCCTAACCCTCACTGAAACCCTATATCTAACACTAACACTGAACCTAAAACTCACCCTGAAGCCTCACCCAAACGCTAACTCTAAACCTAAACCTCACCATCACCCTATCCCTAACCCTCACCATAATCCTCACCCTCAACCTAACCATCACCTTAAGCCTAACCCTAACATTAATCCTAACCTAAACCCTAACACTAAACCTCACCCTAACACTAACCCTAAACATCACCCTAACCCTAAACCTCACACTAACACTAACCCTATACCTCATCCTCACCCTAGACCTCACCCTAATCCTAACCCGCATCCTCACCCTAAACCTCACACTAACCCTAACACTAATCCTAAATCTAACCCTAACCCTCACCCTCACCCTAACCCTAACCCTATCCCTCCCCCTAACCCTAACCCTAACTCTTACGGTAAACCTCACCCTCAGCCTAACCCTCACCTTTACCCTTACCCTCACAACCAACCTAACCCTCACCCTAAGCCTAACCCTCACCCTAACCCTATCTCTACCCCTAAACCTCACCCTTAACCTAATCCTAACTCTAAACTTAACACTAACAATAACACTAACCCTAACCCTTACCATCACACTAACCTTAATCCTCACCCCCAACATCAGCCTCAGTCTAACCCTAAGCCTCACCCTAACCCTCATACTCACCCTCACCCTAACCCTAATCCTTAACCTAACCCTATCCCTAAACCTCAACCTAACCCTCACCCTCATCTTAACCCTAAGCCTAAACCTAACACTAAACCTCCCCTTAACCTTAACTCTAACCCTAAACCTCACTCTCACCCTAACCCTAACCCTAACCCTAACCCTAAACCTCACCCTAAAACTCACCAGAACCTTAACACTCATCCTCATCCTCAACCTAAACTTAAATCTAACCCTAACATAAACAATAACACTAACACTAACTATAACCATAACCATAACCATAACCCTCACCCGCAGCCTCACCCTCACCGCAAACTTCACCCTAACCATAACACTAACAATAACTCAAACCCTAACCCGAACCGTAACCCTCACCCTAACCTTAACACTAACCCTAACCGTAAACCTCACACTAACCCTGCCCCTAAATCTAACTTTAACCCAAAACCTCACCCTAAACCTCACCCTAACCCTAACCCTAACCGTAACCCTAATCCTAATCCTAAGCCTAACCCTCAACCTAACCTTAACCCTCACGCTCACCGTAACCCTAACTGTAACCTTCACCCTCACCCTAAACTTAACCAGAACCCTAAATCTCACCCTAACCCTACCACGAAACTTTACCCTAACCCTAAACCTCACCCTCACCCAAACCCTTACCCTAATTGTAATCCTAACATTAAGCCTAAACCTCACGCTCACCCTAAACCTCACCGTATCCCTAACTCTAACACTAACCCTAACCTTAACCCTCACCCTCAGCCTCAACCTAACCCTAACTCTAACCCTAAACCTCACCCTCACCCTATCCCTAACACTAAACCTAAACCTAAACCTCACCCTAACCCTAAACCTAAATCTCACCGTCACCCTAGCCTTCACCCTAAACCTAATCCGAACCCTAAGCCTAACCCTAAACCTCAACCTAACCCTAACCCTCATCTTCACTGTAAGCCTTACCCTAATCCTCACTCTAACACTAAACTTAACCCGAACCCTAACTCTCACCCTAACCCTAAACCTAACCCTAACCCTAACAATAACCCTCACCCTCACACTCACCCTCAGCCTAACCCTAAGCCTAACCATAACGCTAACCCTAAACCTCACACTCACCCTAACCCTAACCCTAATCCTAATCTTAAACCAAACCCTAAACCTCACCCTCACCCTAACCCTCACCTTAAGCCTAACCCTAACATTAATCCTAACCCTAAACCTAACACTAAACCTCACCCTAACACTAACCTAACCATCACCCTAAAGCTAAGCCTCACCCTAACACTAACCATAACCCTCATCCTCACCCTAGACCTCACCATAATCCTAACCCTCATCCTCACCCTAAACCTCACACTAGCCCTAACACTAATCCTCAATCTAACCCTCACCCTCACCCTAACCCAAACCCTATCCCTCTCCCTAACCCTAACACTAACCCTTAGCGTAACCCTCACCCTCAGCCTAAACCTCACCTTAACCCTTACCGTCACACATACCCTAACCCTTACCATCACCATAACCTTAATCCGTACACCCACCATCACCCTCAGCCTAAACCTAAGCCTAAGCCTAAACCTCACCCTAACCCTCACACTCCCCCTCACCCTAACCCTAATCCTAAAACTAACCCTATCCCTAAATCTCAACCTAACCCTCACCCTCATCCTAAACCTAACCCTAAATCTCACCCTAACCCTCTCTTCAACACTAACTCTAACCGTAAACCTCACACTCACCCTAGCCCTAACCCTAACCCTAACCCTAAACCTCACCCTAAAAATCACCCTAACCCTAACACTCATACTCACCCTCAAACTAACCTTAATTCTAACCCTAACCCTAAAAATAACACTAACACTAACCCTAACCATAACCAAAACCCTCAACCTAACCCTAACCCTCACCCTCACCCTCACCCTCAGAATAACCCTAAACCTAACCCTAACAATAATCCTAACCCTAACCCTCACCCTAACCATAACCCTCAACCTAACCATAACCCTCACCCTAACCCAAACCCTCACCCTAACACTAACCCTAATCCTAACACTAACCCTCACACTAACCCTAACCCTAAGCCTAACCCTAAACCTCAACCTAACCCTCAACCTCACCATAAACCTAACACTAACCCTAACCCTCCCCCTCACCCTAACCCTCCCCCTAACCCTATAACTAACCCTAAACCTCACCCTCACAATAACCCTAACAATAACCTTAAACCTAAACCTCACACTAACCCTAACACTAACCCTGAACCCCACGCTCACACTAAGAGTAACTCTAACCCTAACCCTAACAATAACACTAACACTAACCCTTACCATCCCGCTAACCTTAATCCTCACCCCCACCCTCACCCTCAGCCTAACCCTCAGCCTAAGCCTAACCCTCACCCTAACCCTCACACTCACCCTCACCTGAACCCTAATCCTAAACCTAACCCTATCCCTAAACCTCAAGCGAAAACTCATCCTCAACCTAACCCTAAACGTGAACCTCACCCTAACCATCCCCCTAACCCTAACTCTACCCCTAAACCTCACCCTCACCCTAACCCTAACCCTAACCCTAAACCTCGATCTAAACCTCACCCTAAACCTAACCCTCACCTTAACCCTCAACCTACCCTTAAATCTAACCCTAACCCTAACAATAAAACTAACCCTAACCCTAACCCTAACCCTAAACCTCACCCTCAGCCTCACCCTCACTGCAAAGTTAACCCTAACCATACCACTAACAATAACAATAACCCAAAAAATAACCCTTACCCTAACCCTCACCCTAACCCTAACACTAACCCTAATCCTAAACCTCACCCTAACCCTGCCCCTAAACCTAACTCTATCCCTAAACCTCACCCTCACCCTAACCCTAATCCTAACCCTAATCCAAAAACTCACCTTAAACCTCACCCTAACCCTGACCCTAACCCTCACAATAATCCTAAGCCTAACCCTAACCTCAATCTGACCCTAACCCTCATGCTCACCCTAATCCTAAACCTAATCCTTACCCTAACCCTAAACTTAACCCGAAAGCTAACTCTCACCCTAACCCTACCCCATCCCTCACCATAACCCTAACCCTCACCCTCACCGTCACCCTAATCCTAAGCCTTACCCTAACCCTCAACCTAAACCTAACAATCACGCTCACTGTAACCCTAACCCTCACACTCATCCTAAACCTTACCCTAAACCTAATCCTAACACTAAGCCTAACCCTCACCCTCACCGTAATCCTCACTGTGACCCTATTTCTAACACTAACACTAAACCTAACACTTACTCTCAGCCTCTCCCTAACCCTAACAATAACCCTTAACCTCACCGTCACCCTATCAGTAACCCTAACCCTAACCCTAAACGTCACCCTAACCCTAAACCTAAACCTCAACCTCACCCTAGCCCTCACCCTAACCCTAATTCTAACCTTAACCCTCATCCTAACCCTCACCCTAAACCTCACCCTCACCCTAACCCTCACCTTAAGCCTAAGCCTAACATTAATCCTAACCCTAACCCTAACACTAAACCTCACCATAACACTAACTCTAACCATCACCCTAACCCTAAACCTCACCCTAACACTAACCCTAAACCTCATCCTCACCCTAGACCTCACCATAATCCTAACCCTCATCCTCACCCTAAACCTCACGATTACCCTGACACTAATCCTCAATCTAACCCTCACCCTCACCCTAAACCTAACCCTATCCCTCACTCTAACGCTAACACTAACCCTTACCATAACCATCACCCTCAGTCTAACCCTCACCTTTACCCTTATCCTCACAACCACCCTAACCCTCACCCTAAGCCTATCACTCACCCTAACCCTATATCTACCCCTAAACCTCACACTCACCCTATTCCTAACTCTAACCCTAACCCTAAAATTAACATTAACCCTGACCCTTACCATCAACCTAACCTTAATCCTCACACCCAACATCACCCTCAGCCTAACCCTAAGCCTCATCCTAACCCTCATACTCACCCTCACTCTAACCCTAATCCTAAACCTAACACTATGCCTAAACCTCAACCTAACCCTTACCCTCATCCTAACCCAAACCCTAAACCTAACACTAACCTTCCCCTCAACCTTAACTCTAACCCTAAACCTCACCCTCACCCTAACCCTAAACCTAACCCTAACCCTAAACCTCACCCTACAACTCACTCTAACCCTAACACTCACCCTCACCCTCACCCTCAATCTAACTTTAACTCTAAACCTAACCCTAACAATAACATTAACCCTAACCCTAACCATAACCATAACCATGACCATAACCCTCACCCTCAGCCTCACCCTAACCGCAAACTTCACCCTAACCATAACACTAACAATAACCCTAACCCTAACCCTAACCCTAACACTCACCCTAACCTTAACACTAACCCTAACCCTAACCCTCACCCTAACCCTGCCCCTAAACCTAACTCTAACCCAAAACCTCACCCTAAACCTCACCCTAACCCTAAACCTAACCCTCAACCTAATCCTAAACCAAACCCTAACCCTCAACCTAACCCTAATCCTCACGCTCACCATAACCCTAGCCCTAAACATCACCCTAACCCTAAGTTTAACCCGAACCCTAAATCTCAAACTAACCCTATCCCTAAACCTTACCCTATCCCTAACACTCATCCTCACCCTCACCCTCACCCTCATGCTAACCCTTACCCTAATCCTAATATTAACACTAAGCCTAACCCTGACTCTCACCCTAACCCTCACCTTAAACCTAACTCTAACACTAACCCTAACCCTAACCCTCACCCTGAGCCTCAATCTAACCTTAACTCTAACCCTAAACCTCACCCTCACCCTATCCGTAACCCTAAACCTAAACCTAAACCTCACCCTAACCCTAACCCTAAACCTCACCCTCACCCTAGCCCTCACCCTAAACCTAATCCAAACCCTAATCCTCATCCTAACCCTCACCCTAACCCTAACCCTAACCCTCAACCTAAAACTAACCCTCACCCTTACTGTAACCCTTACCCTAATCCTCACTCTAACCCTAAATTTAAACCAAAACCTAACTCTCACCCTAACCCTAACCCTAACCCTCACTCTAACAATAACCCTCACCCTCACCCTCAGCCTAACCCTAAGCCTAACACTAATGCTAACCCTAAACCACACACTCACCCTGACCCTAACCTTAAACCTTACCCTAACACTACCCCTAATCCTCACCCTCAACCTAGCCCTCAACCTAACCCTAATCGTAAGCCTAATCCTCATCCTAACATTCACCCTAATCCTAATCCTAACCCTCATCCTCACCCTAACCCTAACCCTAACTCTCAACTTAACCCTAATCATCACCCTCACAGTTCCCTAAACCTAACCCTCACCCTAACTATAAACTTAAACTGAAACCTAACTCTCAAGCTAACCCTAAACCTACCCCTCAACCTAAAGCTAACCCTCACCCTCATCCTCTCCTTCAACCTAATTCTAAGCCTAAGCCCAACCCTAACACTATACCTCACACTCACCCTAAACATTACCCTAATCCTAATCCTAACCGTAAGCCTAACCCTCACCCTCACATTAACCCTCACCCTAACCCTAACTCTAACACTAACCCTAAACTTAACCCTCAACCTCAGCCTCACCCTTACCCTAACTCTAAACCTAAACCTCACTCTAACCCTAAACCTAACCCTAACCCTAAACCTAAACCTCACCCTAAACCTAACCGTAAACCTCACACTCAGCCTAGCCCTCACCCTAACGCTAATCCTAACCATCATCCTAAACCTCACCCTAACACTAACCCTAACACTCAACCTCACCTTCACCCTAACCCTAATCCTAACCCTAAACTTCAACCTAACCCTAACTCTCACCCTCACCCTCACCTTAACACTTACCCTAACCCTCACCCTAAACATAAACTTAAAACGAATCCTAACTCTCACCCTAACCCTCAACCTAACCCTAAACCTAAAGGTAACCCTCAACCTAGTCCTCACCCTATCACTAATCCTAACCCTAACCCTCATCCTAACCCTCCCTGTAACCCTTACCTTAATCCTGACTCTAACACTAACCATCACCCTCAACCTCACACTCATCCTAACCCAAAGCCTAACCCTTACTCTCACGTTCACCCTCACTCTCAGTGTAACCCTAAGCCTAATCCTAACCCTAACCCTAACCTTTACCCTAATCCTAATCCTAACCCTAACCCTCACACTCACATTCAGCCTCAACTTAAGCCTAACTCTAACCCTAAAACTCACCCTCACCCTAACCCTAACCCTAACGCTAAACCTCACCCTCTCCCTAGCCCTCAACCTAACCCTAATCCTAACCCTAACAATCATCCTAACCCTCCCCATAACCCTAAACCTAACCCTCACCCTAACCCTAATCCTCACACTCACACTCACCCTCAGCCTAACCCTAAGCCTAACCCTAATACTAACCCTAACCCTAACCCTCACACTCACCCTAACTCTAACCCTAATCCTAATCCTAACCTTAACCCTCACCTCACCCTCACACTAACCCTCACCCTAACCCTAAACCTAAACCTAACACTAACCCTAACCCTCACACTCAGCCTCACCCTAACCCTAACTCTAAACCTAAACCTAACCCTCACCATAACCCCAACCCTAACCATATCCGGAAACCTCACCTTAACCCTAACCTAACCCTAAATCTAACCCTAAATCTCAACCTCACCCTAACCCTAATCCTAACCCTAAAACTCAACCTAACCCTAACCTTCACCCTCACCCTCAACCTCACCATAACTCTAGCCCTAACCCTAACAATAATACTAACCCTAACCCTAACCCTAACCCTAAACCTCACCCTCGGCCTCACCCTCACTGCAAACTTAGCCCTAACCATAACACTAACATTAACCCTAACCCTAAGCCTAACCCTAACCCTAACTATTCCTCACCCCCAGAGTCACCCTTATTCTAACCCTAACCCTAACACTAACACTAACCCTAACACTAAACCTAACACTAAATCTAAACCTAAACCTAACCCTAAACCTCAGCCTCACCTGCACCCTAACCCAAACCCTAACCCTAACCCACAACCTAACTCTAAGCCTAACCCTAACCCTAACACTAAGCCTCACACTCACCCTCACCCTAACCCTATTCGTAAACCTAACCCTATCCCTAACCCTAACACTAACCCTAACCCTCACCTTAGCCCTCACCCTAACCCTAAACCTAACCCTAAAGCCCATCCTAAACCTGACACTAATCATAACCCTAACCCTCACCCTAACCAGAACCCTAACCCTCACCCTCATGTTCTGCCTAAGCCTAAGCCTAAGCCTAAGCCTAAGGCTAACCCTCACCCTAACACTAATCCTAACACTAAACCTAACTCTAACGCTAAATCTCACAATAACCCTAACCCTAACTCTAAACCTAAACCTAACCCTAAAAATAACCCTAACCCTCACCCTAATCATAATCCTCACCCTAACTCTAAACCTCAACCTAACACTACCCTCGCCCTAACACTAACCTAACCCTAACACTACCCTCACACTAACCCTAACCCTAACCTCAACTTAACACGAACCCCAACCCTAACCCTCAACCTACGCCTAACCCTCATGCTCAACGTAACCCTAACCCTAACCCTGACCTTCAACCTAACCATAACCTTCACCGTAACCCTAACCCTCACCGTAACACCCTCAACCTAACACTAACCCTAATCCTAATCCTAACCCTAAACCTAACCCTCACCCTCACAGTAACCGTAACCCTAACCCTAAACCTAACAAAACCACTAAACCTAACCCTAACGCTCACCCTAACCATTACCCTAACCCTAAACCTAACCCTCACCCTAACACTTACCCTCACATTAACAATAACCGTAACACGAACACTAAGACTCAAACTAACCCTATCCATCACCCTCACCCTAAACCTCACTCTAACACTAACCCTAAACCTCAACCTAACCCTAGCCCTAACCCTAACCCTAACACTCATCCTCCCTTAAACCTCACACTAACCCTAACACTAATCCTCAATCTAACCCTCTCCCTCACTCTCATGCTCACCCTAACCCTAATCCTAAACCTAACCCTCATCCTAAGACTCCGCTTAAACCTGACCCTAATATTAATCCTAACCCTAACCATAACCCTCACCCTCAGCCTCACCTTAACCCTAACTCTAACCCTAAACCTCACCCTCACCCTACCCCTAAATCTAACCCTAAACCTAAACCTTACCCTAACCCTAAACCTCAACCTCACCCTCCCCTAGCTCTCACCCTAACTCTAATCCTAACCCTAATCCTCATGCTAACACTCCCCATTACCCTAAAACTAACCCTGACCCTAACCCTAAACCTCACCCTCACCCTAACCCTCAGCCTAACCCTAAGCCTAACCCTAACTCTAACCCTAACCTTCACACTCACCCTAACCCTAACCCTAATCCTAATCCTAACCCTAACACTACCCTCACCCACTGCTTAACACTCACCCTAACCCTAACCCTAAACCTAACACTAACCCTAACCCTAACCCTCACCCTCAGCCTCACCCTAACCCTAACTCTAACCCTAAACCTCACCCTCACCCTACCCTTAACCCTAACCTAACCCTAAGCTTCACCCTAACGCTAACCCTAAATCTCATGCTAGCCCTTACCCTAACCCTAATCCTAACCCTAACCCTCATCTTAACCCTTCCCCTAAACCTAACCCTCACCCTCAACCTCACCCTCAGCCTAACCCTAAGCCTAAACCTAAACCTAACCCTAACACACACACTTACCCTCACACTAAACCTAATCCTATCCCTAACCCTAACCCACCCCTAACTCTCACCCTAACCTTAAACCTAACAATAACCCTAACCCTAACCCTCAACCCAACCCTCACCCTAACACTTACTCTAACCCTAAACCTCACCCTCACCCTAACCCTAACTCTAACACTAACCCAAACCCTAAACCTCACCCTAACCCTAACCCTAACCCTCACCCTCATTCTCAACCTAACCTTATAATCCTAACAATAACGCTAACCCTAATCCTAAACATCACCCTAACCATAACCCTCACCCTAACCCATACCCTCACCCTAATATTTACCCTCACCCTAACACTAATCCTAATCCTAACACTAAACACTCACCCTAACCCTAAACCTAAACCTAACACTATCCCTAACCCTCACCTTAAACCTAAATCTCACCCTAACCCTAATCCCAAACCTCACCCTCACCCTAGCCCTCACCTTAACCCTAATTCTAAAGCTCACCCTCATCCTAACCCTAAACTTAACCCTAAACCCCACCCTAACCCTAAACCTAACCCTCACCCGCACCCTCACCCTCACTGTAACTCTAACCCTAACACTAACAATTGCACTAACCTTAACCCGAACCATCACCCTAACCCTAACCAGAAGCCACAGTATTACCCTCAACCTAACCCTAAGCCTAACCCTAAACCTCACCCTAAACCTCACCCTAACCCTAAACTTCACCCTCACCCTCAACCTCACAGTAACTCTAACCCTAACCCTAACAATAACACTAACCATAACCCCAAACCTCACCCTCAGACTCACCCTCACCGCAAACTTTACCCTAAACATAACACTAAGAATAACCCTAACCCTAAGCCTAACCCTAAACTTAACCCTAATCCTAACGCCCAGCCTCACCCTCAGCCTAACCCTAAGCCTAACTCTAAACCTAACCCTAACCCTAACCCTTACCGTAACCCTAACCCTAACCCTAAAACAAACACTAACCCTAAACCTAGCCCGAAATCTTACCCTAAACCTAAACCTAATACTCAGCCTCACCCTCAACCTACCCCAAACCCTAACCATAACCGTCACCTTAACTCTAAGTCTAACCATAACCATCACACTCACCCTAACCTTAACCCTAATCCTAAACCTAACCATATCCCTAACCCTAACCCTCACCCTATCCCTCACCCTAGCCTTCACCCAAACCCTAATCCTAACCCTAAACTTCATCCTAACCCTGACAATAACCCTAAACCTAACCCTCAGCCTAACCCGAAACCTAATCCTCACACTCATGCTCAGACTAAGCGTAAGCTTAAGCCTAAGCCTAACCCTAACCCTCCCTAACCCTAACCCTAACCCTAACCCTAAATCTAACCCTAAATCTCACCCTCATCCTAACCCTAACTCTAACCCTAACCCTAACCCTAAAAATAACCCTAACCCTCACCCTAACCAAAACCCTCAGCCTAACCCTAACACTCACCCTAACACTTACCCTCAGCCGAACACTAACCCTTACGCTAACACTATCGCTCACACTAAACATAAACATCACTCGAACCCTAAACCTCACCCTAACACTAACCCTAAACCTCACCCTCACCCTAGCTCTCACCTTAAGCCTACCCCTCATCCTCACACTACACCTCACACTAACCCTAACACTAATCCTCAATCTAACCCTCACCCTCACCCTAACCCTAAACCTAACCCTCACCCTGACCCTAAACCTCATATTTACCATAACGCTCACACTCAGCCTAACCCTCATCTTTACCCTTACCGTCACCCCCACCCTTACCCTCACCCTAACCCTAACCCTCACCCTAACCCTCACCCTAACCCTAATTCTACCCCTAAACCTGACCTTCACCCTAACCCTAACTCTAACACTAACCCTAACAGTAAACCTCACCCTAACACTAAACCTAACCCTCACCATCACCCTCACCGTAACCGTAACCCTAAACCTAATCCTAACAATAACGCGAATCCTAACCCTCACCCTAATCAAAACCCTCACCCTAACCAAAACCCTCACCCTAACACTTACCCTCACCCTACCACTAACCCTAACCCTAACAATTACACTCACACTAACCCTAACCCTCATCCTAATCCTAAACCTCACCCTAAACCTAACACTAAGTCTAACCCTCACACTCACCCTAACCCTAACCCTCATCCTCACCCTAAACCTCACACTAACCCTAACCCTAACCCTAATCCTCAATCTAGCCCTCACCCTAACCCTAACTCTTATCCTAAACCTAACCCTAACCCTCACCTTTATCTTAACCCTCACCCTCAGCCTAAATCTCACCTTTACCCTTACCATCATACTCACCCTAACCCTAAACCTCATCCTAACCCACACCCTAACCATAAAACTAACCATCACCCTAACCCTAACCTTCACCCTCAACCTCATCCTGAGCCTAAACCTAAACCTAAGCCTAACCCTTGCCCTAACCCTTACCTTAGCCCTCTCCCTTACCCTAATCCTAAACTTAACCCTCATCCTTACCTAGACACTATCCCTACCCCTAACCCTAACCCTATCCATCACCCTAACCCTAAACCTAATACTAATCCTAACCCTAACTCTAACCCTCACACTCACCCTAACCCTAATCCTAACCCTAACCCTAACCCTAAACCTAACCCTCAACCTAGGCCTCATCCTAACCCTAACCCTCATCCTAATCCTCACCCTAACACTAACCCTAACCCTCACCCTCACCATCACCCTAACCCTAATCCTAAACCTAACCCACAACCTAACCCTAACCCTCACCCTCAACATAACCCTTACCCTAACCCTAAACCTAACAATAAACTTAACCCGAATCCTAACTCTCACCCTAACCCTAACCCTAAACCTCACCCTAACCCTAACCCTAAAACTCACCCTCACCCTAGACCTCACGTTAACCCTAATCCTAACACTAAAACTCATCCTAACCCTCCCAATAACCCTAACCTTAACCCTCATCATAACCCTAAACCTCACCCTCACCCTAACCTCAGCCTAACCCTAAGCATAACCCCAACCCTAACCCTAACCCTGACTCTCACCCTAAACCTAATCCTAAACCTAACCCTAACCCTAAACCTAACCCTAAACCTACCCCAAACCCTCACACTCAGACTCACCCTTATCCTAACTCTATCCCTAAACCTCACCCTCACCCTAACCCTAACCCTAAACCTGACCCTAAACTTAACCCTAACGCTAACACTAAACCTCACCCTCACACTAGCCCTTATGCTAACCCTAATCCTAACCCTAACCCTCATCCTAACACTTCCCCTAACCCTAACCCTCACCCTCAACCTCACCCTCAGCCTAACCGTAAGCCTAACCCTAAACCTAACCCTAATACACACACTCACCCTCACCCTAACCCTAATCCTATCCCTAACCCTAACCCTAACCCACACCCTAACTCTCACCCTAACCCTAACCCTAACACTAACCCTAACCCTAAACCTCAACCTAACCCTCAACCTAACCCTAACTCTAACCCTAAACCTCACCCTCACCCTATCCTTAACTCTAACTGTAACCCAAACCCTAAACCTCACCCTAACCCTAACTCTAACCGAAAACCACACCCAAAACCTCACCCTAACCCTAACCCTAACCCTCACCCTAACTCTCACCGTAACCTTAACCCTAAACCTAACCCTAACAATAACCCTACCCCTAATCTTAACCCTCACCCTAACCATAACCCTCACCCTAAAAAATACCCTCACCCTAACACTTACCCGCAACCTAACACTAACCCTAACCCTAACACTAACCCTCACACTAACCCTAACCCTAAACTTAACCCTAAACCTCAACCTAGCCCTCACCCTAAACCTAACCCTAACACTAACCCTAACGCTAACACTCACCCTAACACTCCCGCTAACCCTATACCTAACCCTAAACCTCACCCTCACCCTCAAACTCACCCGCATGCTAACACTCATAGTTACTCTAACCCTAAAACAAACCCTAACCCTAAACATCACCCCAACCCTACCCCTAAAACTCACCCTCAACCTAGCACTCACCCTAACTCTAATCCTAACCCTAACCATTATCCTAACCCTCCACAAAACCCTAACCCTAAACCTCACCCTATCTGTAACCCTCATCCCCACCCTTACCCTCCGCCTATTCCTAAGCCTAATCCTAAACCTAACCCTAAACCTAACCCTTATCCAAACACTCATCCGCACACTCACCCTCACAGTAACTCTAACCCTAACCCAAACTCTAACCCTAAACTTCACTCTAACCCTAACCCTAAGCCTAACCCTAAACCTCACCCTCACCCTAAACCTAACAATAACCCTAAACCTAACCCTCACCCTAACCCTCCCCCTAAACCTATATCTAACCCTAAACCTCACCCTCACCCTACCCCTAACCCTAACACTAAACCCCACCCTAACCCTAAACCTAACCCTCACCTGCACCCTCACCCTCACAATAACTCTAACCCTAACCCTAACAATTACCCTAACCCTAAACCTAACCATCACCCTAACCCTAATACTCACCTCCAACCTCACCCTCAGCCTAACCCTAAGCCTCAGCCTAACCCTCAACCTAACCCTCACACTCACCCTCACCATAACCCTAGTCCTAAAGGTAACCCTATCCCTAAACCTCAACCTAACCCTCACCCTCACCCTAACCCTAACACTAACCCTAACCTTAAACCTCACCGTAACCCTCCCCCAAACCCTAACTCTAACCATAAACCTCACCCTCACCCTAAACCTAACCCTAAACTTAATCCTAAAACTAACCCTAACACTATCTCTCATCCTCACCCTCAACCTCACTGTAACTCTAACACTAACCCTAACAATAACAGTCACCCTAACCCTAACCCTCAACCTAACCATAACCCTCACCCTCAGCCTCACCCTACCTGCAAACTTAACCCTCACCATAACACTAACAATAACCCTAAACCTAACCCTAACCCTAACCCTAACCCTAACCTTAACCCTAACCCTAATCCTCACCCCAACCCTCACCCTCATCCTAACCCTAACTTAACCCTAACCCTAACCCTAACCCTCACCGTAACCCTAACGCTAACCCTAACCCTAACACAAACCCTAACCCTCACTATAACACTAACCCTATCCCTAACCCTAACACAACCCCTAACCCTAAACCAAACCCTAACCTAAACCTAATCCTCAGCCTCACCCTCACCCTAACCCAATACATAACCCTAACCCTCACCCTAACCCTAAGCCTAACCCAACCCTAACCCTCACACTCACCCTCACCCTAACCCAAATCCTATACCTAAGCCTATCCTAACCCTAACCCTCACCATAACCCTCACCCTAGCCCTCACCTTAAACCTAATCCTAACCTTAAACCTCATCCTAACACTCTCTCTAACCCTAAACTTAAACCTCACCCTAACCCGAACCCTAACCCTCCCCCTCATGCTCAGCCTAAGCCTAAGCCTAAGCCTAAGACTAAGACTAACCCTCACCCTATCCCTAACCCTAACACTAACCCTAACTCTAACCCTAAACATCACCCTCACCCTAACCCTAACTTTAACATGAACCTGAAACCTAAACCTCATCCTAACCCTAAACCCTAACCCACACCCTCACCCTCACCGTACCCGTATAAACCTAACCCTAACAATAACCCTAACCCTAACCCTAACCCTCACCCTAAGCCTAACCCTCAGCCTAATATTTACCCTCACCCTGACACTAACCCTAACGCTAACACTACCGCTCACACTAACCCTAACAATCACCCTAAACCTCACCCTACCCTAATTCTTCCCCTAAACCTCACCCTCACCCTAACCCTAACCATCCCCCTAACCCTAAACCTCAACCTCACCCTCACCCTCAGCCTAACCCTAAGCCTAACCCTAACCCTAACCCTAACCCTCACACTCACCTAAACCTTACCCTAATCCTAATCCTAACCCTAAGCCTAACCCTCACTCTCACCCTAACCCTAAATCTAACACTAACCCTAACTCTAAACCTCACCTGTAGCCTCACCTAACCCTAATCCTAACCCTAACCCTCACCCTAAACCTAACCCTAACCCTCACCCTCACCCTGACCCTAACCCTAACCTTCACCCTAACCTTAAACTTAACCCGAACCATAACTCTCACACTAACCCTAACCCTAACCCTAACTGTAACCCTACCCCTCACCCTCTCCCTCAGACTAAGCCTAAACCTAAACCTAACCCTAACCCTAACACACACACACTTTTCCTCAGCCTAACCCTAAGCCCAAACCTAAACCTAACCCTATCTCACACACTCACATTCTCCCTAACCCTAATCCTAACTCTAAACCTAACCCTCAACCTAATGCTGATCCTAACCCTGACTCTAACCTTAAACCTCACCCTCACCCTCACCCTAACTCTAACCCTAACCCAAACCCTAAACCTCAACCTAACCCTAACTCTAACCCTCAACCTAACCATAACCATAAACATAAACCTTACCCTAATAATAACCCTAACCCTAATCCTAAGCCTCACCCAAACCATAACACAAACCCTAACAGTAAACCTCACCCTAATCCTCCCCCTAATCCCAACTCTAACCCTAAACCTCACCCTCACCCTCACCTTAACACTAACCATAACCATAACCCTAAACCTCACCGTACACCTAAACCTCACCCGCACCCTCATCCACACAGTAACTCTAACACTAACCCAAACAATAACACTAACACTAACCCTAAATATCACCCTAATCTTAATCCTCAACCCCACACTCACCCTCAGCCTTACCCTAAGCCGAAGCCTAACCCTAGCCCTAACCCGCACAATCAGCCTCACCCTAACCCTAATCCTAACCCTAAACCTATCCCTAAACATCAACCTAACCCTCACCCTAACCCTAACAATGAACCTAAGCCTAACCCTCACCCTAACCCTCCCCCTAACACTAACTTTAACACTAAACCTCATCCTAGCCCTCACCCTAACCCTAATCCTAACCCTAAACCTCATCCTAAAACTCCCCCTAACCCTAACCCTCACCCTCACCCTAACCGTAACCCTAAATCTCACCCTAACCCTAAACCTCATCCTCACTCTCACCCTAACTCTGAACTTAACTCTAACCCTAACACTAAAAAGAACCCAAACCCTAAACCTCACCCTAACGCTAACCATAAGCCTCTCCCTCACTCTAGCCCTCACCCCAACCCTCATCTTAACCGTAAACCTCATCATAACCCTCACCCTAACCCTAAAACCCTAACCCTGACACTATACCTAACCCTCACACTCAACCTCATGCTTGGCCTTAAGCCTAAGCCTAAGACTAAGACTAACCCTAACCCTCACACTCACCATCACCCTAAACCTAACATTAACCCTAACCCTAACCCTCAAACTAGCCCTCAATCTAATGCTAAATCTAACCCTAAAACTCGCCCTCAGCTAACCCTAACCTCACCCTCACCCTCACCCTCTGCCTAATACTAAGCCTAAGCCTAACCCCAACCCTAACCCTAACACTAACCCTAACCGTAACCCTCAGCCTAAACCTCACCCTAACTCTCACCCTCACCCTAACCCACACCCTAAACCTAAGCCTAAGCCTAACCCTCACCCTAACCGTTACTCTAACCCTAACCCCAACCCTCACCCTAAACCTAACTCTCATCCTCACCCTCACCCTAACTCTAATGCTAACCCAAACCCTAATCCTAACCCTCACACTCACCCTCACCTTAACCCTAGTCCTAATCCTAACCTTAACCCTAACCCTCAATCTCACCCTAAATCACAACCTAACCATAAACCTAACACTAAACCTAACCCTAACCCAAACTCTAACACTAACCCTAAACCTAAACCTCAACCCTGATCCTCACCGTAACCATAACTCCAATCCTAACCCTAACAATAACCCTAACCCTAACCCTCATCCTAACCATATTCTTCACTCTAAATCTAACCCTCACCCTAATACATACTGTCAGCCTAACCCTAACCCTAACCCTCACACTCACCCTAACCCTTACCCTAATCTTAATCCTAACCCTAAGCCTAACCCTCACCCTCACCCTGAATCTCACCCTAACCCTAAACCTCACCATCACCCTCAGCTTAATGCTAAGCCTAATCCTAAACCTAAGCCTAACCGAAGCACTCACCCTAACACTACCCCTAATCGTAATCCTAACCCTAACCCTAACCCTCACCCTCATCCTAACCCTCAACCTAACCCTACCCCTAACACTAAGCCTAACCCTAAACCTCACCCTAACCCGAACCCTAACCCTCACACTCACCCTAACCCTAACCCTAACACTAACCCTAACACTCACCCTCAACTTAATCCTAATCCTAATCCTAACCCTAATCCTCACCTTCACCCTAACCCTCATCCTAACCCTACCCCTAATACTAACCCTAACCCTAACCCTAAACCTAACTCTCCCCCTAACCCTAAGCGTAACCCTACCCCTAACCATAACCCTCACACTCACCTTCAATCTAAACCTGATCCTAACCCTAACCCTCACCTTTACCCTTACTGTCACCCTCACCCTAACCCTACCCCTAACATTATCACTAACCCTAACCCTAACTCTCACCCTAACCCTAAACCTAACCCTCACCCTAACCCTAAACCTAACCCTCACACTCACGCTCGGTCTAAGCCTAAGCCTAACCCTAAGCTTAAGCCTAACCCTTACCCTCACACTGACCCTCACGCTCACCCTAACCCTATCACTAACGCTAACTCTAACCCTAAACTTCACCCTCACCCTAATCCTAACTCTAATCCTAACCCTAAACATAAACCACACCCTAACCCTAACCCTCACCGTCACCATAAATGTAACCCTAACCCTAACCTAACAATAACCCTAACCCTAACCCTTACCCTCATTCTAACCATAACCCTCACCCTATACCCAACCCTGAAACTAACATTTACCCTCACCCTAACACTAACCCAAAGCCTAACACTAACACTCACACTAACCCTAACCATCACCCTAACATTAAACCTCACCCTAAGCCTAACCCTGACCTTCACCCTCAACCTAGCCCTCACTCTAACCCTAACCCTCATCCTCATTCTAAACCTCACACTAACCCTAAACCTAAGCATCAATTTTAACCTCACCCTCACCCTAACCCTAACCCTAACCCTAACCTTACCTTACCTTAGACCTTACCTTAATCCTCACTCTCAGCCTAACCCTCAGCTTTACTCTTACCGTCACACTCACCCTAACCCTAACCCTCATCCTAACCTTCACCCTGATCATAATCCTGAGCATCACCCTAACCCTCACCCTCACCCTCAACCTAACCAGCAGCCTAACCCGACAGCCTAAGCCTAACCCTCACCCTCACCCTAGCCCTCACCCTAAGCCTAATCCTAACCCTAACCTTAATCATAACACTAAACCTAACATTAACCCTAACCATCACCCAAAAACTAATCCTCATCCCAACTATCACCCACAGCCTAAACCTAAGCCTAAGCCTAAACCTAACACTAACCCTCACACTCACACTCACCATAACCCTAATCCTAAACCTAACCCTAACCCTAACCCTAAACCTCAAATTAACCCTCACGCTAACCCTAACCCTAACACTAAACCTAACCATAACATTCACCTAACTGTCTCCCTAACACTAACTCTAAACCTAAACCTCACCATCACCCTAACACTAAAAGTCACCCTCACCCTCACCCTCACAATAACTCTAACCCTAACCCTAACAATAACCCTAACCCTAACACTAAACCTAACCCTAACCCTTACCCTAACACTCCCCCTAACCCTTACTCTAACCCTAAACCTCACCCTCACCATAACTCTAACCCTAACCCTAACAATAACACTAACCGTAACACTAACCCTAACCCTCACCATCACCATAACCCTAAACCTAACCCTAACCTCACCCTAACTCTAACCCTAACCGTAACCCTCACCCTCAGCCTCACCCTCACCGAAAACTTAACCATAAAATTAACAATAACCCTAACCCTAACCCTAATCCTAACCCTCACCCTAACCCAAAACCTCAACCTCACCGTAACCCTAACCCTAACACTCACCCTAACCCTAAACCTAACCCTAATCCTAAACCTTGCAATAATGCTAACCCTAACCCTCACACTCACCCTTGCCCTCATCCTAACCCTAATCCTAAGCCTAAAGCTCATTCTATCCCTCACCCTAATCCTAACCTTAAACCTCACCCTAACCCTAACCCTCACCCTCACCCTCAGCCTAACCCTAAGCCTAAGCCTAACCCTAACCCTAACCCTCACCCTCACCCTCAGCCTAACCCTAAGCCTAAGCCTAACCCTAACCCTAACCCTCACACTCAACCTCACCCTAACCCTAACCCTAAAACTAACACTAACCCTAACCCTAACCCTCACCCTAACCCTCCCCCAAACCTAACTATAAACCTAAACCTCACTCTCACCCTAACGCTAACCTCACACTAAAACTAACCCTAATCCTAACAGTAACCCTCACACTAACCCTAACCACCAACTTAACCCTAAACCTCAACCTAACCCTGTCCCTAACCCTCACCCTCACCTTAGCCCTCACCCTAACCCTAACCCTCATACTCAAAATAAACCTCAATCTAACACTAAAACTAATCCTCAATCTAACCCTCACTCTCACCCTCACCCTCACAGTAACTCTAACCCTAACCCAAACCCTAAACCTCACTCTATCCCTAACCCTAACCCTAAACCTAATCCTCACACTCACCCTAACCCTAACAATAACCCTAAACCTAACCCTAAACCTAACACTCCCCTATACCTATATATAACCCTAAACCTCACCCTCACACTCACCCTAACCCTAACCCTAAACCCCACCCTAACCCTAACCCTAACCCTCACCCACACCCTCACCCTCACCATAACTCTAACCCTAACCCTAACAATAACCCTAACCCTAACCGTAACCATCACTCTAACCCTAATACTCAACCCCACCCTCACCCTCAGCCTAACCCTAAGCCTCAGCCTAACCCTCAACCTAACCCTCAACTCACCCTCACCCTACCCTAACCCTAACCCTAACCATAAACCTAATTCTCACCCCCACCCTCACCCTCAGCCTAACCCTAACTTAACCCTAACCCTAACCCTAACCCTAACCTTCTCCGGAACCCTAACCCTAACCCAAACCCTAAAAAAACCCTAACCCTCACCGTAACCCTAACCATAACCCTAACCCTAACACAAACCCTATCCCTAAACCAACCCTAAACCTAAACCTAATCCTCAGCCTCACCCTCACCCTAACCCAAAACATAACCCTAACCCTCACCCTAACCATAAGCCTAACCCAACCCTAACCCTCACCGTAACCCTAACCCTAAACCTATCACAAACCCTAAACCTAACCCTAACCCTCACCGTAACCCTAACCCTAACCCTAACCCTAACAAACCCTAACCCTAACCCTAACCCTAAACCTCAGCCTAACCCTCCCCCTCATGCTCGGACTAAGCCTAAGCCTAACCCTAACCCTCACCCTATCCCGAACCCTAACACTAACCCTAACTCTAACCCTAAACCTCACCCTTACCCTAACCCTAACTCTAACACGAACCCGAAACTTAAACCTCATCCTAACCCTAAACCTAACCCACACCCTCACCCTCACCGTAACCATATAACCCTAACCCTAACAATAACCCTAACCCTAACCCTAACCCTCACCGTAACCCTAACCCTCACCGTAATATTTACCCTCACGCTTACACTAACCATAACGCTAACACTACCGCTCACACTAACCCTAAAAATCACCCTAATCCTCATCCTAACCCTCACCCTAAACCTAACTCAAAAACTCACCCTAACCCTAACCCTAACCCTTAACCCTTACCCTCAACTTAACCCTAACCCTCACGCTCAACTTAAGCCTAACGCTAACCCTCACCCTAACCCTAAACTTAACCTGAACCCTAACTCTCACCCTAACACTAACCCTAACACTAATCCTAAGCCTCACCCTCACCCTCACACTCACCCGCACCCTCACCCCCACAGTAAGGCTAACGCTAACCCAAACCCAAACCCTAAACATCACCCTAACCCTAAAACTCACCCTCACCCTAGCTCTCACCCTAACTCTAATCCTAACCCTAACCCTCATCCTAACCCTCCCTATAACCCTAACCAAAAACCTCACCCTATCCCTAACCCTCATCACCACCCTCACCCTCAGCCAAATCCTAAGCCTAAACCGAAGCCTAACCCTAAACCTAACCCTAACCCGCACATTCACCCGCACCCTTACTCTCACAGTAACTCTAACCCTAACCCAAAAGCTAACCCTAAACCTCACTGTAACACTAACCCTAAGCCTAACCCTAACCCTTACCCTCAACTTAACCCTAAACCTCACGCTCAACTTAAGCCTAACGCTAACCCTCAGCCTAACCCTAAACTTAACCTGAACACTAACTATCACCCTAACACTAACCCTAACACTAATCCTAAGCCTCACCCTCACCCTCACACTCACCCGCACCCTCACCCTCACAGTAACGCTAACGCTAACCCAAACCTGAACCCTAAACATCACCCTCGACCTAGCTCTCACCCTAACTCTAATCCTAACCCTAACCCGCATCCTAACCCTCCCTATAACCCTAAACAAAAACCTCACCCTAACCGTAACCCTCATCCCTACCCTCACCCTCAGACTAATCCTAAGCCTAAACTAAGCCTAACCCTAAACCTAACCCTAACCCGCACCCTCACCCTCACAGTAACTCTAACCCTAACCCAAACACTAACCCTAAACTTCACTCTAACCCTAACCCTAAGCCAAACCCTAACCCTCACCCTCACCCTAACCCTAACAATAACCCTAAACCTAACCGTCACCCTAACCCTCCCCCTATACTATATCTAACCCTAAACCTCACCCTCATCTTCACCCTAACCCTAACCCTAAACCCCACCCTAACCCTAAACCTAACCCTCACCCGCACCCTCACCCTCACCATAACTCTAACCCTAACCCTAACAATAACCCTAACCCTAACCTAACCCTAACCCTAACCCTAACCTGCAACCTCACCCTCACAATAACTCTAACCCTAACCCTAACCCTAACCCTAAGTCTAACCCTAACCGTAACCCTAACCCTCACCCTAACCATAACCCTCACCCTAACCCTAACCCTCACCCTAATATTTACCCTCACTCTAACACTAACCCTAACGCTAAAACTACCGCTCACACTTACCCTAACAATCACTCTAAGCCTAAACCTCACCCTAACACTAACCCTAACCCTCAAAATCACCCTAGCACTCTCCCTAACCCTATCATCCTCACCCTAAACCTCACACTAACCCTAACACTAATCCTCAATCTAATCCTCATCCTCACCCTAACAATAAACCTAACGCTCACCTTCATCTTTATCGTAACGCTCACCCTCAGCCTAACCCTCATCTTTACCCTTAACGTCACCCCCACCCTAAACCTCACCGTAACCATAACCCTCACCCTAACCCTCACCTAACCCTAATTCTACCCCTAAACCTCACCCTAATCCTAACCCTAACTCTAACTCTAACCCTAACACTAAACATCACCCTAACCCTAACCCTAACCCTCACCCTCAACCTCACCGTAACCGTAAACCTAACCCTAAACCTAACAATAACCATAACTCTAAACCTAACACTCACCTCAGCCTAACCATAACTCTTACCCTAACCCTAACCCTCACCCTAACACTTACTCTCCCCCAAACACTAACCCTAACCTTAACACTAACCCTCACACTAACCCTAACCCTCAACCTAATCCTAAACCTAACCCTAATAATAACCCTAACTCTAACACTAAACCTCACCCTAGCCCTCACCTTAAACCTAAGACCTACCCCCACCCTCACCCTAACCCTAACCCTCATCCTCACCTTAAACCTCACACTAACCCTAACCCTAACCCTAATCCTCAATCTAGCCCTCACTCTAACCCTAACACTTACCCTAAACCTAACCCTAACCCTCACCTTTATCGTAACCCTCACCCTCAGCCTAAATTTCAACTTTACCCTTACCATCATCCTCACCTTACCATAAACCTCATCTTAACCCCCACCCTAACCATAAACCTAACAATCACCCTAACCCTAACCCTCACCCTCAACCTCATGCTGAGCCTAACCCTAAGCCTAAGCCTAACCCTTACCCTAACCCTCAGGAGAGCCCTCTCCTAAACCTAACCCTCATCCTAACCTTCACACTATCCGTAACCCTCACCCTAACCCTGTCCATCACCCTAACCCTAACCCTAATCCTAATCCTAACCCTAACCCTAACCCTCGCACTCACCATAACCCTAACCCTAACCCTAATCCTAACCCTAACCCTAACCCTAAACCTCAACCTCACCCTAGCCCTCATCCTAAACCTAATCCTAATCCTAACCCTCATCCTAATCCTCACCCTAACACTAACCCTAAATGTCACCCTCACCATCAGCCTAACCCTAATCTTAACCCTAAACCTCAACCTAAACCTAACCCAAACCCTCAACATAACCCTTACCCTAACCCTCAACCTAACACTAAACTTAACCCGAACCCTAACTCTCACCCTCACCCTAACCCTAACCCTCACCCTAATCCTAACCCTCAACCTCACCCTTAGCTTAGCCCTCACCCTAACCTTAATCCGAAACCTAACACTCATCCTACTCCTCCCCCTAAACCTTTCCCTAACGGTAACCCTAACCCTAACCCTCACCTACAACCTCACCCACAGCCTAACTCTAAGCCTAACCCTAAACCTAACCCTAACACACACACTCACCCTCACCCTAAGCCTAATCCTAAACCTAACCCTAACCCTAACCCTACTACTCTCACCCTAACCCTAACCCTAACACTAACCCTAAACATAACCCTAACCTAACCCTCACCCTAACCCTGACTCTAACCCTAAACGTCACCCTCACCCAAAACCTAACTCTAACCCTAACGCAAACGCTAAACCTCACCATAACCCTAACCCTATCCCTCACCCTCACCCTCACCGTAACCTTAACCCTAAACCTAACCCTAACAATAATCCTAAACCAAATCCTAACCTTCAACCTAACCATAAACCTCACCCTAACCCAAAACCTGACCCTAACACTTACCCTCACCCTAACACTAACCTAACCCCAACACGAACCCTCAAACTAACCCTAACCCTAAACTCACCCTAAACCTAACCCTAACCCTAACCCTCACACTAACCCTAACTCTAACCCGAAAACTCACCCTAACACTAACCTTCACCCTCACCCTCAACCTCACCGTAATTCTAGCTCTAACCCTAACAATAACCCTAACCCTAACCCCAACCCTAACCCTCAACCTCAGCCTCACCCTCACAGGAAACTTTACCCTAAACATAACACTATCTATAACCCTAAGCCTAAGCCTAACCCTAACACTAATTCTAATCCTCACCCACACAGTCACCCTCATCTTAACCCTAAACCTAAACCTAACCCTCACCATAACCCTAAACCTAACCCTAACCCTAACACTAACCCTAACCCTAATCCTAATCCTAAATCTAAACCTAAACCTAACCCTAATCGTCAGCATCATCTGCATCATAACCCAATCCCTAACGCTAAACCTCACCCTAACTCTAAGCCTAACCCTAACCCTAACCCTAAGCGTCACACTCACCCTCACCCTAACACTAATCCTAAACCTAACCATAACCCTAACCCTAACCCTAACCCAAACCCTAACCCTAAAACTCACACTAACACTAACACTAACCATAACCCCAAGCTAACCCTCACCCTAACCTTAACCCTAACACTAACCCTAACCCTCGACCTAACACTCCCCCTAAACCTAAATGTAACCCTAAACCTCACCCTAACCCTAACCCTCACGCTCACCATAACTCTAACCCTCATCCTAACCCCAATGCTAACCGTAAACCTCACCCAAACACTAACGCTAACCCTCATCCTCACCCTAGCCCTCATACTAAACCTAATCCTAACCCTAACCCTAACCCTCATCCTAACCCTCACCCTAACCCTAACCCTAACAATAACCCTACCCCTAACCCTAACCAACACCCTAACCCTAATCCTCACTCCCCACCGTGACCCTCAGCCTAACCCTAAGCCTCAGCCTAACCCTCAACCTAACCCTCACACTCACCCTTACACTAACCCTAGTCCTAAATGTAAATCTATCCGTAAACCTCAACCTAACCTTCACCCTCACCCTCACCCTAACCCTAACCTAACCATAACCCTGTCCCGCAGCCTCACCCTCACTGCAAACTTAACCCTAACCATAACACTAACAATAACCCTAACCCTAAACATAACCATAACCCTAATCCTCACCCCCACCCTCACCCTCAGCCTAATCCTAACTTAACCCTAACCCTAACCCTAACCCTCACCATAACCCTAACCCTCACACTCACCCTCACCCTAACTCAAATCCTAAACCTAACCCTGTCCTAACCCTAACCCTCACCCGCACCCTCACCCTAACCCTCACCCTAAACCTAATCCTAACCCTAAACCTCATCCTAACACTCACGCTAATCCTAACCCTAAACCTCACCCTAACCTGAACCCTAAACTTCCCCTCATGCTCGGCCTAAGCCTTAGCTTAAGCCAAAGCCTAACCCTAACCCTCTCCCTATCCCTAACTCTAACACTAACCCTAACTCTAACCCTAAAACTCACCCTCACCCTCACCCTAACTCTAACACTAACCCGGAAGCTAAACCTCATCCTAAACCTAACACTGAACCACACCCTCACACTCACCGTAACCGTATAACCCTAACACTGACAATAACCCTAACCCTAACCCTAACACTCACCCTAACCATAACCCTCACCCTAACCCTAACCCTCACCCTAATATTTAGCCTCACCCTAACACTAATCCTAATGCTAACACTACCGCTCACACTAACCCTAAAAATCACCCTTACCCTAAACCTCACCCTAACCCTAACCCTCATCTTTACTGTAACGCTCACCCTCAGCCTAACTCTCATCTTTACCCTTACCGTCACCCCCACCCTAACCCTCACCCTAACCCTAACGCTCACCCTAACCCTAATTCTACACCTAAACCTCACTAACACTAACACTAACACTAAACCAACCTCACTCTAACACTAACCCTAACCCTCACCCTCACCCTCAATGTAACCGTAACCCTAACAATAAACCTAACAGTAATCATGACCCTAATCCTCACACTAACCCTAAACCTCAACCTAATTCTAAACCTAATCCTAAACCTAAACCTAACTCTAACCCTAACCCTCAAACTAGCCCTCACCCTAACCCTAAGTCCTACCCTCACCCTCACCCTAACCCTAACCCTCATCCTCACCCTAAACCTCACACTAACCCTAACCCTAACCCTCAATCTAATCCTCACCCTAACCCTAACCCTAACCCTAACCCTCAACCTAACCCTAACTCTAACCCTAAACCTCACCCTCACCCTTACCCTAACCCTAACCCTAAAACTCACCCTAACACTAAACTTCATCCTCACCCTCAACCTCACCTTAATACTAGCCCTAACACTAAAAATAACACTAACCCTAACCCTAACTCTAACCCTCACCCTCAGCCTCACCCTCACCACAAAATTAATGCTAACGATAACACTAACAATAACCCTACCCTAAGAATAACCCTAAACCTAAATCTAATCCTAACCCACACCTTCACCATGATCCTAAACCTCACACTAACCCTAAAAGTAATCCTCAATCTAAACCACACCCTCACCCTAACCCTAACACACACCCTTACGGTAATCCTCACTCTCAGACAAACCCTCAACATTACCCTTACCCTCACCGTAAACCTCACACTAACCCTAACCCTCATCCTAACCCTAACACTAACCCTCACCCCCTACTAAACCTCACCCTAACCCTAACCCTAACACTAAACCTAACCCTAACCCAAAACCTCACCCTAACACTAACTCTAACCCTAAACCTCACGCTGACCCTAACCCTAACCCTAATACTAAACCTCACCCTAAACCTAAACCTTACCCTAACACTTACCCTCAACCTAACAGTAACACTAATACTAACACTAACCCTCACACTAACTCTAACCATCACCCTAAACCTAACGTCACCCTAACCCTAACCCTAAACCTAAACCTAACCTTCATCCTAACCCTCACCCTAACCGTAACCCTAAACATCACCCTAACACTAAACCTCACCCTCACTTTTAGCCTCACCCTAACCATAAGCCTAAGCCTAAACCTAACCCTAAACCTCACACTCACCGTAGCCCTCACACTAACACTAATCCTAACTCTAACTCTCATCCTAACCCTCAACCTAACCATAACCAGAACCATCACTCTAAACCTAATCCTCATCCCCACCCTCACCTTCAGCGTAACCCTAACCCTAAGCCTAACCCTAACCCTAACCCTCACATTCACCCTCAGCCTAACCCTAATCCTAACCCTAACACTAACCTTAAACCTAAGCCTCAACCTAACCCTCACCCTAACCCTAACCTTAACCCTAACCCTCACCGTCACTTTAGTCCTCACCCTAACCATCACCTCAAAACTAACCCACACCTTCACCGTAACCCAAACGCTAACCCTGACCCTAACCCTACCCCTAACCCTAACCCTAAACCTGACCCTAATCCTAACACTAACCCTCACCCTCAACTTAGCCCTCACCCTAACCCTAATTGTAACCCTAAACCTCATCCGAAACCTCACCCTCACCCTAACACTAACCCTCACGCTAACCCTAAACCTAATTCTAACCCTCACCCTAAACCTACCCGGACCCTCATCCTAACCATAACCCTTACCTCAACCTCACCCTCAGCCTAACACTAAGCCTAACCCAAACCCTAACCCTAACCCTCACCCTCACCCTCACCCTAACCCTAATACTACCACTAACCCTAACCATAACCCTAAACCTCAACTTAACCCTCACCCTAACCCTAACTCTAACACTAACCCTGACCCTAACCCACACCCTAACCCTCTCCCTAAACATAATTCTAACCCTAAACCTCACACTCACCCTAATCCAAATCCTAACCTTGACCCTAAATCTCACCCTAACCCTAACCCTCAAACTTACCCTCACCCTCACCCTCACCATAACCCTAACCCTCACCCTAACCCTAACACTAAACCTCACCCTAACACTAATTCTAACCCTCACCCTCACCCTAGCCCTCACTCTAACCCTAATCCTAACCCTAAACCTCATCATAACACTCACCCTAACTCTAACCCTAACCCTCACCCTAACCCTAATCCTAAACCTAACCCTCACCCTCACCCTTACTCTCACCCTCACCCTCACCATAACCCTAAACCTCACCCAAACCCTAAACTTAAACTTCACCCTAACACTAACCCTAACCCTCTCCCTCAACCTAGCCCTCACCCTAACCCTAATCCTAAGCCTTACCCTAACCATAACCCTCACCCTCACCCTCACCGTAACTCTAACCCTAAACCTAACAATAACACTAATCCTAACCCTAAACCTAACCCTAACCCTAATCCTATCCCTAATCCTCACCCTCAGCCTCACCCTCACTGCAAATGCAACCATGCCCATATCACTACCAATAATCCTAACCCTAAACCTAATCCTAACAACCACCCTCACCCTAACCCTAATCCTAAACTTAACCCTCACTCTAACCCTAACCCTAACCCTCACCGTAACCCTAACCCTCATACTAACCCTCACCCTAACCCTAAACCTCACCCTAACACTAACCCAAATCCTCACCCTCAACCTAGCCCTCACCCTAACCACCATCCTAAACCTAATCCTCATCCTAACTCTCACCCTAACCCTAATCCTAACCCTCACCCTAAACTTAACCCGAACCATAATTCTCACCCAAATGCTAACCCTAAGCGGAACACTTACCCGAACCCTCACCCTCACCCTCAGCTTAATGCTAAGCCTAACCCTTACCCTAAGCCTAACACAAGCACTCACCCTAACACTAACCCTAATCCTAATCCTAACCCTAACCCTAACCCTCAACCTCATCCTAACCCTCACCCTAACCCTAACACTAACACTAACCCTAACCCTAAACCTAACACTAACACTAACCCTCACCCTAACCCTCACCCTAACCGTAACTCTAACCCTAATTCTCACCCTCACCCTCAACCTAAACCTCACCCTCACCCTCACCCTCAGTTTAACCCAAAGCCAAAGCCTAACGCTAAGCCTAACCCTCACCATCACCCTAACCATAACTCTAACCCTAAACCTAAAACTAAACCTCACCCTAAACCTAAACATAACCCTCACCCTCAACCTCACCTTAAACCTAACCCTAACCCTAACAATAACCCTAACACTAAACCTTACCCTCACCCTAACCATAACCCTCAACATAAACCTAACCCTCAATCTAACCCTCACCCTCACCCTAACCCTAAACCTAACCCTCACCCTAACCCTAACGCTAAACGTAACCCTTACCCTCAACTTAACCCTCAGCCTAACCCTAAGCTTAAACCTAACCCTAACCCTCACACTCATCCTCATTATAACACTAATCCTAAACCTAAGCATAACCCTAACCCTAAACCTCAACCTAACCCTCCCCCTAATCCTAACCCTAACACTAACCCTAGCCTTAACCCTCAACCTAACCCTCCCCCTAACCCTAACTCTAACTCTAAACCTCACCCTCATCCTAACCCACACCCTAACCCTAAACCTCGCCCTAACCCTCACCTTCACCGTAACCCTAAACCTAACCCAAAACCTCACCCTAGCCCTAACCCTAACCCGAACCCTAAACCTCACCCTAACCCTAAACCTAACCCTCACCCTCAACCTCACCCTAACCGTAAACTTAAGCTTAACCATAACACGAACAATAACCCTAACCCCACCCTGAATCCTAACCCTCACCCTCACCCTAAACTTAACCCTCACCCAAACCCGAACCCTCACCCTAACACTTACCCTCATCCTAACACTAAAACTAACCCAAACCCTAACCCTAACCCTAAACCTCAACCGAACCCTCACCCTAACCCTATCCCTAACACTAACCCTAAACCTAATCCTAACCCTAACACTCCCCCTACCGCTATATCTAACCCTCAACCTCACCCTCACCTCACCCTAACTCTAACACTCACACTAACCCTAACTCTAACCCTAAACCTCACCCTAACCCTAACCCTAACTCTAACCCTAACCTGAAACCTAAACCTAAACCTAACCCTAACCCTCACCCTCACCCTCACCCTCAACATAACCCTAACCATAAAAATAACCCTAACCCTAACCCTCATCCTAACCATAACCTTCACCCTAACCCTAACCCTCACCCTAACACTTACCCTCACCCTAACACTAACTCCAACCATAACACTAACCCTCACACTAACCCTAACCATCACTCTAACCCTAAACCAAACCCTAACCCTAAATCTCACCCTCACCCTAGCCCTCAACCTAACCCTAACCCTCTTCCTCACCCTTAAACTCACACTAATCCTAACACTAATCCTGAATCTAACCCTCACCCTCACCTTAATCCTAACCCTCACTTGTACCTTAACCCTCACACTCAGCCTAACCCTCACCTTTACCCTTACGGTCACCCTCACCCTAACCCTCACCATAGCATAAATCCTCATCCTAGCCCTCTCCCTAACGGCAACCCCAACCATCACCCTAACCCTAACCCTCACCCTCACCCTCAGCCTAAGCTTAACGCTAAGCCTAAGCCTAAGCCTAACCCTAACCCTCACCCTCACCCTAGCCGTCACCCTAACCCTAATACTAACCCTAACCCTCATCCTAACCCTTAACCTAACCATAACCCTAACCATCATACTAAACCTAATCCTCATCCCCACCCATACCCTCAGCCTAACCCTAAGCCTAAGCCAAACCCTAACCCTAACCCTCACATTCACCTTCACCGTCAACGTAATCCTAAACCTAACCCTAACCCTAATATTAAAACTCAACCTAACCCTCACCCTAACCCTAACACTAACCCTAACCCTAACACTCAACCTAACCCTCCCCCTAACCTTAACTCTAACCCTAAACCTCACCCTCACCCTAACCATAATCCCAACCCTAAACCTCATCCTAACCCTGATCCTAACCCTCACCCTCACCCTCACCCTTACTGTAACTCTAAACCTAACCTTAGCTATAAAACTAACCCTGAACACTAACACTAACCCTGAACCTCACCCTAACTCTAACCCTAACACCAACCCTCACCCTAATCCTAATCCTAACCCTCAGCCTCACCTTAACCCTAACCCTAACCCTAACCCTAAACCTCACCCTCACCATAACCCTAACCCTAACCCTAAACCTCACCCCAACGCTAACCCTAAATGTCACCCTATCTATAGTCCTCCCCCAAACCCTAATGCTAACCCTAAACCTCATCCTAACACTCAGCCTAACCCTAAAACACTAACACTAACCCTTACCCTCACCCTCAAGCTCTGCCTAAGCCTCCGCCTCAGCCTAAGACTAACCCTGACCCTCACACTCACCCTCACCCTAACCCTAACCCTAACACTAACCCTAACCCTAACCCTCACATAACCCTCACTCTAATGCTAACTATAAACTTTAACCTCACCCTCACCCTAACCCTAAATCTCATCCTGACCATCACCCTCTGCCTAACATTAAGCCTAAACCTAACCCCAATCCTAACCATAACACTAACCCTAACCCTCACCCTACCCCTCAACCTAACCCTAACCCTAACACTCACCCTCACCCTAGCCCATACACAAACCCTAAGCCTAAGCCTAACCCTCACCCTAATCCTCACTCTAACTCTAACCCCAACACTCACGCTAACCTTAACCCTCACCCTCACCCTAACTCTAATTCTAATCCTAACCATAACCCTAAACCTCACACTCACCCTCACCTTAACCCTAACCCTAATCCTAACCCTAACACTAACCCTCAACCCCACACTAAACCTCACCCTATCTCCAACTCTAACCCTAACACTAACTCTAACCCTCACCCTATCCCTCACCCTAACCTTAATCCTAAACATCACCCTTAACCTAGCCCATACCCAAATCCTAAGCCTAAGACTAACCATCACACTAACCCTCACTCTAACCCTAACCCCAACACTCACCCTAAACTTAAACCTCACCCTCACCCTCGCCCTAACTCTAAACCTAACCCTAACCCTAACCCTAACCCTCACACTCACCCTAACCCTAACCCTAACCCTAATCCTAAACCTCACACTAAACCTAAACCATACCCTAACACTTACCCTCACCCTAAAACTAACACTAAACCTAACACTAACCCTCAAACTAACGCTAAAAAATCACCCTAAACCTAAACCTCACCCTAACCCTAAAGCTAACCCTCACCTTCAACCTAGCCCTCAACCTAACCCTAACACTCATTCTCACCCTAAACCTCACACTAACCCTAACACTAATCCCCAACTAAACTTCACCCTCACCCTAACCCTAACCCTGACCCTCACCCTAACCATAACCCTCACCTCAATCTCACCCTCAGCCTAACACTAAGCCTAACCCAAATGCTAACCCTAACCCTCACACTCACCCTCACCCTAACCCTAATCCTAACACTAACCCTTACCCTAACCCTAAAACTCAACCTAACCCTCCCCCTAATCCTAACCCTAACACTAACTCTATCCCTAACCCTCACGCTAACCCTCCCCCTAACCCTAACTCTAACCCTAAACCTCACACTCACCCTAACCCAAATCCTAACCCTGACCCTAAACCTCACCATAACTCTAACCCTAACCCTCACCCTTACCCTCACCCTCACCCTCACCCTCACCGTAACTCTAACTATAAACCTAACAATAACACTAATCCTAACCCTAAACCAAAACCTAACAATAATCCTATCCCTAACCCTCACCCTCAGCCTCACCCTCGCTGCAAAGGTAGCCAGAACAATAACACTCACAATAATCCTAACCCAAACCCTAATCCTAACCCTCACCCTCACCCTAACCCTCATCCTAACCCTAACCCTCACCCTAACCCTAAGCCTCACCCTTACCATAACCATAACCCTCACCATAACCCTAACCCTCTCACCCTAACACTAACTGTAACCCTAAATCTCACCCTCACCCTCACCCTAACCCTCACCCTCACCCTGACCCTCAGCTTAACCCAAAGTCATAGCCTAACGCTAACCTTAACCCTCACCCTCACACTAGCCCTCACCATAACCGTAACTGTAACAGTAACCCTAACCCTAACACTCACACTAACCCTAACCCTAACCCTACCTCCAACCCTAAACCTCACCCTGACCCTAACCCTAACCCTAACCATAACTCTAAATCTCATCCTAACCCTAACCCTAACCCTCAACATCACCCTCAACCTCACCTTTACCTTAACCTTAACCCTAACCCTAACCCTAAAAATAACCCTAACCCTAAAAATAACCCTAAACCTCACCCTCACCCTAACTCTAACCCTAACCCAAACCCTCACCCTAACCCTAACTCTGACAATAAAATTAACGCTAAACGTCACACTAACCCTAACCCTAACCCTAAACCTCATGCTAGCACATACCGTAACCCTAATCCTAACATTAACCCTAACTCTAATGCTCACACTCACCCTCTCCTTAACCTTAATCCTAATCCTAACCCTAACCCTTTCCCTAACCCTAACTCTAACCCTAACCCGAACCCTAAACCTAACCCTAATCCTCAACCCCACCCTCACCCTCAGCCTAACCCTAAGCCTGTCCCTAACACTAACCCTAACGCTAACCCTAAACCTCACCCTTACCCTAACCCTATCTCTAAACCTAACCCTAAACCTCACCCTGACCCTAATCCTAACCCTCACCCCCATCCTCAGCCTCAATGTAACTCCAACCCTAACCCTAACAATAACACTAACCCTAACCCTAACGATCACCCTAACCCTAACCCTCACCCCCACCCTCAACCTCAGCCTAAACCTCAGCCTAAGGCTAACCCTAACACTAACCCTCACCCTCATTCTCACCCTAACCCTAATCCTAACCCTAACCCTATCCCTAAACCTCAACCTAACCCTCAGCCTTACCCTAATGCTAACACTAAACCTAACCTTCACCCTCACCCTAACCATCCCCCTAACCCGAACTGTAACCCTAAACCTCAACAGCACCCTAACTCTAACCCTAACCCTAACCCTAAACCTCACCGTAAAACTCACCCTAATACTCATCCTCACCCTCACTCTCACCATGCCCGTAACTATAACCCTAACCCTAACAATAATAGTAACCCTAACCCTAACCCTAACAATAACCATAAACTTCACCCTGTGCCTCACCCTCACCGCAAATGTAACACTAACCATAACACTAACAATAACCCTAAACATAACCCTAAGCCTAAGCCTAAGCCTAAGCCTAACCCAAACCCTAACCCTCACCCTAACCCTAACCCTAACCCTAACCCTAACCCTAACACTAAACCTAAACCTAACCCTAACCCTAAACCTCATCCTAGCACTCATCCTAAACCTAACCCTAACCCTAACCCTCACTCTCGGCCTAAGCCTAAGCCTAAGCTTAAGCCTAACCCGAACTCTAAACCTCAACCTAACCCTCACCTTAACCCTAACCCTAACACTAACTCTAACTCTAACCCTAAACCTCACCATCACCCTACACCTAACTCTAACCCTAACCTTAAAACTAAACCTCACCCTAATCCTAAACCTAACCCTCACCCTCAACCTCTCCGTAACCCTAACCCTAACAATTAGAATAACCCTAACACTAAACCTAACCCTCACCCTAAACATAACCCTCCACATAACCCTAACCCTCAATCTAACCTTCACCCTCACCCTAACCCTAACCCTAACCCTCACCCTCACCCTAACCCTAAACGTAACCCTAACCCTCACCGTAACACTCACCCTAACCCTAACCCTAATCCTAACCCTAACCCTAATTCTAAACCTAAACCTAACCCTAACCCTAACCATCACCCTAAATCTATCCCTCATCCCCACCCTCACCCTGAGCCTAAACCTAAGCCTAAACCTAACCCTAACCCTAATCCCCACACTTACCCTCACCCTAACCGGAACACTAACACTAACCCTAACTCTAACCCTAAACCTCACCCTCACCCTAACACTAACTCTAACCCTAACCTGAAACCTATAACTCATCCTAACCCTAACCCTCACCCTCACCCTCAACATAACCCTAACCCTAACCCTAACAATAACCCTAACCCTAACACTAACCCTCATCCTAACCATAGCCTTCACCCTAACCCTAACCCTCACTCTAATACTTACCCTCACCCTAACACTAACCCTAACCATTACACTAAACCTTACACTAACCCTAACCATCACCCTAACCCTAAACCTCACCCTAACCCTAACTCTCACCCTCAACCTATCCCTCAACCTAACCCTAACCCTGATCCTCACCCTTAACCTCACACTAACCATAACACTAATCCTGAATCTAACCCTCAACCTCACCCTAACCCTAACTCTCACCTTACCATAACCCTCACCCTCAGCCTAACCCTCACCTTTACCCTCAGCCTCAGGCTAACCCTAAGCCTAAACCTAACCCTAACCATAACCCTCACCCTCACCCTAGCCCTCACGCTAACCCTAATCCTAACCCTAACACTCATCCTAACCCTTAACATACCATAACCCTAACCATCATTCTAAACCTAATCCTCATCCCCACCCATACCCTCAGCCTAAACGTGAGCCTAAGCCAAACCCTAACCCTAACCCTCACACTCACCCTACCGTCAACCTAATCCTAAACCTAATCCTAACCCTAACATTAAACCTCAACCTACCCCTCACCCTAACCCTAACACTAACCCTAACCCTAAAACTCATCCTAACCCTCCCCCTAAACCTAACTCTAACCCCAAACCTCACCCTCACCCTAAACATAATCCTAAAACTAAACCTCACCCTAACCCTGATCCTAACACTCACCCTCACCCTCACCCTTACTGTAACTCTAACCCTAACCTTAATTATAACACTAACCCTAAACCTAACCCAAACCCTGAACCTCACCGTAACTCTAACCCTAACACAAAACCTCACCGTAATCCTAATCCTAACCCTCAGCCTCACCTTAACCCTAACCCTAACCCTAACCCTAACCCTCACTCTCAACATAACCCTAACCCTAACCCTAAACATCACCCTAACGCTAACCATAACACTCACGCTAACTCTAGCCCTCCCCCTAACCCTAATTCTATACATCATGCTAACACTCACCCTAACTCTAAAACCCTGACACTAACACTCACCCTCAGACTCACGCTCCGCCTTAGCCTCCGCCTCAGCCTAAGACTAACCCTGACCCTCACACTCACCCTCACCCTAACCCTAACCATAACACTAACCCTAACCCTAACCTTCACACTAACCCTCCCCCTAACCCTAACTCTAACCCTAAACCTCACACTCACCCTAACCCTAATCCTAAACCTGACCCTAAATCTGACCCTAACCCTAACCCTAACCCTGACCCTTACCCTCACACTCACCCTCACCGTAACTCTAACCCTAACCCTAACAATAACACTAATCCTAACTCGAAACCTAAACCTAACCTTAATCCTATCCATATCCATCACCCTCAGCCTCACCATCACTGCAAAAGTCACCAGAACCATAACATTAACAATAATCCTAACCCTAACCCTAATCCTAACAATCAACCTCACCCTAACCCTAATCCTAACCCTAACCTTCACTCTAACCCTAATCCTAACCTCACCATAACCCTAACCCTCATCCTAACCCTCACCCTAACAATAAACCTAACCCTCACCCTCACCCTAGCCTTCACCCTAACCCTAATCCTAACCCTATCCCTCACTCTATCCCTAACCCTAAACCTCACCATAAACCTCACACTCACCCTAACCCTCATCCTCACTCTAACCCTCACCCTACCCCTAACCCTCACCCTCACCATAACCTTAAACCTCATCCTAACCCTCACCCTAACCCTAACTCTAAACCTAAACCTCACCCTAACCATAACCCTAACCCTCACCCTTACCCTAGCCCTCACCCTCACCCTAGCCCTCACCCTAAACCTAATCCTAACCCTAATCCTCATCCTAACACTCACCCTAACCCTAACCCTAACCCTTACCCTAACCCTAATCCTAACCCTAACCCTCAACCTAACCCTAACCCTCACCCTCACTGTAACCCGAACCCTAAACCTCATCCAAACCTAAACTAAACACAAACCCTAACTCTCACCCTAACGCTAACCCTAACCCAAACCCTAACCCTAAACCTCAACCTTAACCTCACCCTCAGCTTAACCATTAGACTAACCCTAACCCAAAGCCTAACCCAAACACTCACCCTCATACTAACCCTAATCCTAATCCTAACCCAAACCCTAACCCTCACCCTCTCCTTACCCTCACCCTAACCCTAACACTAACCCTCACCCTAACCATTACCCTAACCCTAAATCTAACCCTAAACCTCACCCTTACCCTAACCCTAACCTAACCCTAAACCGAAACCTCACACTAACCTTAACCCCTACCCTCACCCTCACCGTCAGCCTAACCCTAACCCTAAACCAAACCCTCACCATAACCCTAACCCTAACCATAACCCTAAACCTCACCCTAACCCTAACCTTAATCCTCACCCTCAGCCTCACTCTCACTCTAAACTTAACCCTAACCATAACTCTAACAATAACCCTAACCCTAACCCTAATCTAACCCTCACCTTCTCCCTCACACTCAACATAACCCTAACCTTAACCCTAACAATAAACCTAAACCTATCCCTAACCCTCATCCTAACCATAACCTTCACCCTAAACCTAACCCTCACCCTAACACTTACCCTCACCCTAACACTAACCCTAACCATAACACGAACCCTAACCATCACCCTAACCCTAAACCTCACCCTAACACTAACTCTCACCCTCAACCTAGCCCTCAACCTAACCCTAACCCTGATTCCCACCCTGAACCTCACACTAACCCTAACACTAATACTGAATATAACCCTCACCCTCACCCTAACCCTAACCCTCACCCTTACCGTAACCCTCACCCTCAGCCTAACCTTCACCTTTACCCTTACGGTCACCCTCACCCTAATCCTCACCATAACCTAAATCCTCATCCTAACCCTCACCGTAAAGGCAAACCCAAACATCACCCTAACCCTAACCCTCACATCACCCTCAGCCTCAGCCTAAACCTAAGCCTAAGCCTAACACTAACCCTAAACCTAAACCTCAACCTAACCCTCCCCTTAACCATAACTCTAACCCTAATCCTCACCCTCACCCTAACAATAGTCCTAACCATAAACCTCACCCTAACCCTGATCCTAACCCTCACGTTCACCCTCACCTTATTGTAACTCTAATCCTAACCTTAACTATAACACGAACCCTAAACCTAACCCAAACCCTGACCCTCACTGTAACTCTAACCCTAATCCTTACCCTCAGCCTCACCTTAACCTTTACCCTAACCCTAACCCTAAATCTCACCCTAACGCTAACCCTAACCCTCACCCTAACTCTAGCCCTCACCCTAAACCTAATGCTAACCCTAAACCTCATCCTAACACTCACCCTAAACCTAAAACCCTAACCCTAACCCTCACGCTCTGCCTAAGCCTCCGCCTAACCTAAGACTAACCCTGACCCTCACACTCACCCTCATCCTAACCCTAACAGTAACACTAACCCTAACCCTAACCCTCACACTAACCCTTACCCTTACGCTAACTCTAACCCTAAACCTCACCCTCACCCTAACCCTAACCCTCACCCACACCTTCCCCATCCGCCTAACATCAAGCCTAACCCTAACCCCAACCCTAACCCTAACACTAACCCTACCCCTTAACCTACCCCTCACCCAAACCCTAACCCTCACACTAACCCTAGCCCACACACAAACCATAAGCCTAAGCCTAACACTCAACCTAACCCTCACTGTAACCTTAACCCCAACACTCACCCTAACCGTAACCCTCACCCTCACCCTCACCCTAACTCTAAACCTAACCCTAACCCTAACCCTAAGCGTAACCCTAACCCTAACCCTCACACTCCCCCTCACCTTAACCCTAACCCTAATCCAAACTAACACTAACCCTCAACCCCTCACTAAAACTCACCCTATCCCTAATCCTAACCCTAACACTAACCCTTACCCTCACCCTACCCCTCACACTAACCCTAACACTAACCCTCCCCCTCAACCTAGCCCATGCCCAAACCCTAAGCCTAAGCCTAAACCTCAACCTAACCCTCATTCTAACCCTAACCACAACATTCACCCTACCTGTAACCCTCACCCTCACCCTCACCCTAATTCTAAACCTAAACCTAACCTTAACCCTAACCCTCACACTCACTCTCACATTAACCCTAACCCTAATCCTAACCCTAACACTAACCCTCACACCCACACTAAACCTCACCCTAACTCTAACCCTAACACTAACCCTAACCCTAACCTTAAACCTCAGCCTCACCCTAACCCTAACTCTAACCCTAAACCTCACCCTCACCCTAACCCTAACCCTAACGCTAATGCTAAACCTCTCCCTCAACCTAAACCTTACCGTAACAGTTACCCTCACCCTAACATGTACACTAACCTTAATACTAACCCTCACACTAACACTAACGCTAACAATCACCCTAAACCTAAACCTCACCCTAACCCAAACCCTAACCCTCAACTTCACCCTAGCCCTCACCCTAAACCTAACACGCATCCTCACCCTAAACCTCACACTAACCCTAACACTAATCCTCAATCTAACCCTCACCCTCACCCTAACCTTAACCAGAACCCTCACCCTTACAATAACCCTCACCTCAGCCTAACCCTCACCTTTACTCTGTCACCCTCATCCAAAGCTAACCCTCATCCTAACCCTCACACTAACCGTAACCCTAACCATCACCCTCACCCTAACCCTCACCCTCGACTTCAGCCTCAGCCTAACCCTAAGCCTAAGCCTGACCCTAACCCTCATCCTAACTCTCAACCTAACCATTAACGGAAACATCACTCTAAAACTAATCCTCATCTCCAACATCACCCTCAGCCCAACTCTATTCCTAACTCTAACCCTAACACTAAACCTAAACCTCAACCTAACCCTCACCCTAAACCTAATCCTAACCCTCACCCTCACTTTAATACTCAACATAACCCTCACCTCAAACCTAACCCACACCCTCAATGTAAACCAAAACTTAACCCTCCCCCTAACCCTCCCCCTAAACCTAAACCTCACCCTAACCCTAACACTAAACCTCACCCTCACCCTAGCCCTCACCCTAACCCTAATTGTAACCGTAAACCTCATTCTAACCCAAACCCTAACCCTAACCTTAAACCTCACCCTAATCCTAAACCTAATTGTAACCCTCAAACTAATGCTAACCCTGACACTCACTGTAATCCTAACCCTAAACCTCAAACTAACACCAACCCTCACACTCACCCTTGCCCTCAGCCTAAACCTAAGCGAAACCCTAATCATAACCCTAACCCTCATACTCAACCTCACCCTAACCCTAATCCTAACCCTGACACTAAAACTCACCCTAACGCTAACCCTAACCCTCATGCTTACCCTCACCCTCACCTTCACCGGAACTCTAACCCTAACCCTAACAATAACACTAATCCTAACTCAAAACCTAAACCTAACCCTAATCCTATCCCTAACCCTCACCCTCAGCCTCACCATCACTGCCAAGGTAACCAGAACCATAACACTACCAATAATCCTCACCATAACCCTAATCCTAACCCTCACCCTCAACCTAACCCTCATCCTCAACCTAACTCTCACCCTAACCCTAACCCTCTCCCTCACCATAACCCTAACCCTCATCCTAACCCTCACCCTAACCCTAACCTTAACCCTTAACCTCTCCCTAACAATAACCCTAATCCTCACCCTCAACCTAGCCATCACCCTAACCCTAATCCTAAACCTAATCCTCATCCTAACACTCCCCCTAATCCTTAACCGAAAACCTAATTCAAAACCATCACCCTAACCCTAAACTTAACCCGAACACTAACTGTCACCCAAATGCTAACCCTAACCTGAACCCTAAACCTAACCCTCACCCTCAACCTCAGCTTAATGCTAAGCCTAATCCTAACCCTAAGCCTAATCCAAGCACTCACCCTAACACTACCCCTAATCATAATCCTAACCCTAACCCTAACCCTCACCCTCATACTAACCCTCACCCTAACCCTAACCCTAACACTAACCCTTACCCTAACCCTCACCCTAACCCTAACACTAACACTCACCATAACCCTAAACCTCACCCTAACCCTAACCCTAACCCTCAAGCTCACCCTAACCCTAACCCTAACACGAACCCTCACACTCACCCTCAACTTAATCCTAATCCTAAGCCTAACCCTAATCCTCACCTTCACCCTATCCCTCACCCTAACCCTACCCCAAACACCAACACCAGCCCTAACCCTAACCCTAACTCTCACCCTAACCCTAAGCCTAACCCTACCCCTAACCATAACCCTCACACTCACCTTCAATCTAAACCTGATCCTAACCCAAACCCTCACCTTTACCCTTACTGTCACCCTCTCCCTAACCCTACCCCTAACACTATCACTAACCCTAACCCAATCCTCACCGTAACCATAAACCTAAACCTCACCCTAACCGTAACCTTAAACCTCACACTCACGCTCGGTCTAAGCCTAAGCCTAACCCTAAGCTTAAGCCTAACCCTAACCCTCACACTGACCCTCACCCTAACCCTAACACTATCACTAACGCTAACTCTAACTCTAAACTTAACCCTTACCCTAAACCTAACTCTAACCCTAACCCTAAACATAAACCACACCCTGACCCAAACCCTAACTCTCACCCTCACAGTAAATGTAACACTAACCCTGACCTAACAATAACCCAACACTAACCCTAACCCTCATTCTAACCATAACCCTCACCCTAAACCTAACCCTCAAACTAACACTTACCCTCACCCTAACACTAACCCTAACCCTAACACTAACACTCACACTAACCCTAACCATCACCCTAATATTAAACCTCACCCTAAGCCTAACCCTAACCCTCACCCTCAACCTACCCTCACCCTAACCCTAACCCTCATCCTCACTCTAAACCTCACACTAACCCTAAACTTAATAATCAATCTTAACCTCACCCTCACCCTAACCCTAACCCTCACCCTAACCCTAGACCTTACCTTAATCCTCACTCTCAGCCTAACCCTCAGCTTTACCATTACCATCACCCTCACCCAAATCCCTCACCCTAACCATAACCCTCATCCTAACCTTCACTCTGACCATAATCCTAAGCATCACCCTAACACTAACCCTGTCCCTCAACCTCACCATCAGCCTAACCCTAAAGCCTGAGCCTAACTGTAACACTAACCCTCACCCTCACCCTAGCCCTCACCCTAACCCTAATCTTAACCCTAAAATTAATCATAACCCTAAACCTAACACTAACACTAACCATCACCCAAAACCTAATCCTCATCCCCACTCTCACCCACAGCCTAACTCTAAGTCTAAGCCTAACCCTAACCCTCATACTCACCCTCACCATAACCCTAATCCTACACCTAACCCTAACCCTAACCCTAAACCTCAACCTAACCCTCACCCTAACCCTAACCCTGTCACAAAACCTAACCCTAACCCTCACTCTAACTATCTCCCTAACCCTAATTCTAAACCTAAACCTTACCCTCACCCTCAACCTAAACCTCAAACTCACCCTCACCCACACCATAACTCTAACCCTAATCCTAACAAAAACCCTAACCCTAACACTAAACCTAACCCTAACCTTCACCCTAACTCTCCCCCTAACCCTAATTGTAACAATAAACCTAACCCTCACCCTAACCCTAAACCTCACCCTCACCATAACTCTAAACCTAACCCTAACAATAACCCTAACCCTAATACTAACCTTAACCCTCACCCTCACCATAACCCTAAACCTAACCCAAGCCCTCACCCTAACCCTAACCCTAACCCTAACACTCAGCCTCACCCTCATTGAAATCTTAACATAAACATAACACTAACAATAACCCTAATCCTAACCCTAATCCTAACCATCACCCTCACCCTAAACCTAACCCTAACCTTCACCCTAACCCTAAACCTCAAAGTCACCGTAACCCTAATCCTAACACTCACCCTAGCCCTAAACCTAATCCTAATCCTAAACGTTACCATAATGCTAACCCTAACCATCACACACACCCTTGCCCTCATCCTAACCCTAATCCTAACCCTAAACCTCATCCTATCCCTCACCCTAATCCTAACCCTAAACCTCACCCTAATCCTAACTCTCACCCTCACCCTCAGCCTAACCCTAAGCCTAACCCTAACCCTAACCCTCACACTTAAACTCATCCTAACCCTAATCCTAATCCTAACACTAACACTAACCCTAACACTAGCCCTCCCCCTAACCCTCAACCAAACCTAACTCTAAACCTAAACCTCACCCTCAACCTAACCCTAACCCTCACCTTCATCCTCACCCTCAGCCTAACCCTAAGCCTAACCCTAACCCTCACCCTACCCCTCACCCTAACCCACCCACTAACCCTAACTCTAAACCTAATCCTCACCCTCAACCTAACCCTAACCCTAAACCTCACCCTAAATCTCACCGTAAGCCTAACCCACACCCTCACCCTCACCCTCACCATAACTCTAACCCCAACCCTAACAATAACACTAACCATAACCCTAACCCTAACCATAAATCTCACCCTCAACCTCACCCTCACTGCAAACTTAAACCTAAACATAACACTAATATTAACCCTTAACCTAACCCTAACCGTAACACTAACTCTAACACTAACCCTAATCCTCACCCCACCCTCACCCTCAGCCTAACCCTAAGTCTAACCCTAAGCCTAACACTACCTTTAACCGTAAACCTCACCCTCACCCTAACCCTATCTCAAACCTAACCCTAAACCTCAGCCTAACCCTAACCCTAACCCTACCCGCACACTCACCCTCATGGTAATTCTAACACTAACCCTAACAATAACACTAACCCTAACCATAACCATCACCCTAACCCTAATCCTCACCCACAGCCTCACCCTCAGCCTAGCTTTAAGCCTAAGCCTAACCCTAACCCTCACCCTCACCCTAACCGTAATTGTAACAATAACCCTATCCCTAAACCTCAACCTAACTCTCACCCTCACCCTAATGCTAACACTAAATCTAACCCTAACCCTCACACTCACCCTCACCCTCACCCGATTTATAACCCTAAACCTCACAAGCACCCTAACCATAACCCTAACCCTAACCCCAAACCTCACCCTAAAACTAACCCAAACCCTCACCCTCACTCTCACCATGACCATAACTCTAACCCTAACCCTAACAATACTAACCCTAACCCTAACCCTAACCCTAACACTAACCATAAACCTCACCCTGAGCCTCACCCTCACCGCAAACTTAACACTAACCATAACACTAACAATAACCCTAACCCTAACCCTAAACCTAAACCTCACCCTAACCCCAAACCTTACCCTTAACCTCACCCTCACCGTAACCTTAACCCTAACCCTAACCTTAACAATAATCCTAAACCTAACACTAACCCTAACCATAACCATAACCCTCATCATAAAACTAACAATAGTCTTAACACTAACTCTCACCATAACCTTAACCCTCATCCTCACCCTAAACCTCACTCTAACCTTAACACTACTCCTCAATCTAATCCTCACCCTCACCCTAACCCTAACCCTAATCCTCTCCTTAAAACTCAACTTGACCCTTAATGTCACCCTCACCCTAACCCTAATCCTCATCCTAACCCTCACCCTAACCATGACCCTATCCATCATGCTAACCCTAACCCTCAACCTCACCCTCAGCCTCAGCCTAACCCTAAGCCTATGCCTAAATCTACCTTAATCCTCACCCTCACCCTAGCCCTCACCCTTACCCTAATCCTAACCCTGACTCTCATCCTAACCCTAACCCTAACCCTAAAAATAACCCTAAACCTAACCCTAGCCCTCATTCTAAACATAAACCTCACCCTAACACTAACTCTCACCCTAACACTTACCCTCACCCTAACACTAACCCTAACCCTAACACTAACCCTAACAATCACCCTAACATTAACACTCACCCTAACCCTAAACCTAACCCTCATCCTCACCCTAGACCTCAACCTAATCCTAACCCTCATCCTCACTCTAAACCTCACACTAACCCCAAAAACGAATCCTCAATCTAAACCACACCCTAACCCTAACCCTAAACCTCACCCTAACCCTAACCCTCACCCTTACTGTAATCCTCATTCTCAGCCTAACCCTCACCTTTACCCTTACTGTCACCCTCACCCTAACCCTCACACTAACCCTAACCCTCATCCTAACCCTCACCCTGATCATAACCCTAAGCATCACCCTAATCCTAACACTCACCCACAACCTAACCCTAAAACTCACTCTCACACTAACGCTCACATTAACATTAACTCTAACCCTAAACCTCACCCTCACCTTAACCCTAAACCTCAACCTCAAACTCACCCTCAGCCTAACCCTAAACCTAACCCTAACCCTCACACTCACCCTCACAGTAACCCTAAACCTAATCCTAAACATAACCCTAAACCTCACCCTAACCTTAACACTAACCATAACATTAACCTTAACACTAATCCTAACCCTAACCCTCACCCTAATACTAACTCTAAAATTGAACCTCACCCTCAACCTAACCCTAACCCTAAAACTCACCCTAAACCTAACCCTAAACCTCACCCTTACCCTAGCGCTCAGCCTAACCCTAATCCTAACCCTAACACTCACCCTAAACCTCACCCTAACCATCACCCTAACCCACACCCTAAACCTAATTCTAACATTCATCCTAAACCTAAACCTCACCCTCAACCTCACCCTCAGCCAAACCCTAAGCCTAACCCTTAACCTAAACCTAAACCACACACTCACCCTCACCCTTACCCTAATCCTAACCCTAACCCTAACTCTAACCCTAACCCTCACCCTAACCCTAACCTAACACTAACCCTAACCCTAACCGTCAACCTAACCCTCACCCTAAGCCTATCAAACCCTAAACCTCACCCTACCCCTAACCCTAACTCTAACTCTAATCCTAACCCTAAACCTCACATTAACCCTAACCCTAACCCTCACCCTCACCCTCACCCTCAACGTAAAGCTAAACCTAAAATTAAAAATAACCCTAACACGAACCCTAACCCTCAACCTAACTGTAACCCTCACCGTAACCCTAACCATCACCCTAACACTAACCGTAACCCTAACTCTAACCCTCACTGTAACCCTAACACTCACACTCACCCTCACCCTAAACCTCACCCTAACCCTAACCCTAACCCTAACCATCAACCTCACCCTAGCCCTCACCCTAACCCTAATTCTAACTCTTACCCTCACCTAATCCTCAACCCTTATCCTCACCTTAAATCTCACACTAACCCTAACCCTAATCCTCAATCTAACCCTCCCCCTCACCCTAACCCCTAACCTTCACACTTACCCTAACCCTCACCCTAACCCTCACACTTATCTTAACCCTCACCTACAGCCTAACCCTCAACTTTACCCTTACCTTCACCCTCACCTTAACACTCAATCTATCCCTAAACTTCATCCTAACCTTCAAGCTAACCATAACACTAACCATCACCCTAACCCTAACCCTCACCCTCAGTCTCACCCTCACCCTAACCCTAATCCTAACCATAACCCTAATCCTAACCCTAACCCTCACCCTCAGCCTCATGCTCACTCCAAAAGTAACCTTAACCATAACACTAACAATAAACCTAACCCTAACCCCAATCCTAACCCTCAACTTCACCCTAACCCTAATCCTAACCCTAACCCTCACCCTAACCCTAACGCTCTCCCTCACTGTAACCCTAACCCTCATCCTAACCCTCACACTAACCCTAATCCTCACCCTCAGTGTAACACTAACCCTTACCCCCAACATCACCCTCAGCCTAAGCCTAAGCCTAACCCTAACCCGAACCCTAACCCTCACACACAACCTCACCCTAACCCTAATCCTAACCCTAACCCTATCCCTAAAAATCAACCTAACCCTAACCCTCAACCTAACCTTCCCAATAGCCCAAACTCTAAACCTAATCCTCACTCTCAACCTAACCCTAACCCTAAACCTTACAATAAATCTCACCGTAACCCTAACCCTCATCATCACCCTCACCCACACCAAACTCTAACCCTAACCCTAACAATAACACTAACCATAACCCTAACCCTAACCATAAACTTCACCCTCAGCCTCACTCTCACTGCAAACTTAAACCTAATCATAACATTAACATTAACCCTTACCCTAACCCTAACAATCACCCTAAACCAAATCCTCAACCCCAGCCTCACCCTCAGCTTAACCCTAAGCCTAAGCCTAACCATAACCCTCACCATCACTCTCACCCTAACCTTAATCCTAACCCTAACCCTATCCCTAAACCACAACCTAACCCTCACACTCACCCTAATACTAACACTAAACCTAACCCTAAACCTCACCCTAACCCTCCCCCTCCCCCTAACTCTAACCCTAAACCTCACCAGTACCCTAAACCTATCCTAACCCTAACCCTAAACCTCACCCTAAACCTCACCCTCACTCTCACCATGACCTTAACTCTAACCCAAACCCTAATTAAAATACTAACCCTAAACCAAACAGTAACACTAAACATAACCCTCACCCTGAGCCTCACCCTCGCCGCAAACTTAACACTAACCATAACATTAACAATAACCCTAACCCTAACACTAAGACAAACCCTAACCCTTACCCTAACCCTAAACCTCACCCTAACCCTAACCCTAACCCTAATCCTAACCCTAAAACTAACCCTAACCCTAAACCTAACACTAAACCTCATCCTAAACCTCACCGTAAACATAACTCTAACCCTCACCCTAAAGCTAACCCTAACCGTCACTCTAACCCACACCCTAATCCTCACACTAACCCTAACCCTAACACTAACCCTAACTCTAACCTTAAACCTCTCCATCACCCTAAACCTAACTCTAACCCTAACCCTAAACCTAAACCTCACCCTAACCCTAACCTAACCCTCACCCTTACCCTCAGCTTAACCGTTACCCAAACCCTAAAATAACCCTAACCCAAACCCTAACCCTAACCTGACCCTCACCGTAACCCTAACCCTAACCCAAGCCCTCACCCTAAACCTAACCTTAAACCTAACCCGAAATGTCACCATAAACCTAACCCTAAACCTTACCCTGAGATTCACCCTCACCTTAAATTTAACCTTAATCATAACACTAACAATAACCCTAACCCTAAAACTAATCCTAACCCTCACACTCACCCTAACACTAACCCCAACCCTAACCCTCACACTAACCCTAAACCTAACCCTAATCCTAAACCTCGCCATAATTCTAACCCTAACCCTCACCCTCACACTTGCCCTCATGCTAACCCTAATCCTAACACTAAACCTAACCCTAACGCTAACCCTTACAGTCACCCTAACGCTCACCCTAACCCTAACTCTAAAACTAAACCTCACCCTCACCCTAACCCTAACTCTAACCCTAACCCTAAACTTAAGCCTCACCCTAATCCTAACCCTTACCCTCACCCTCACCTTCACCGTAACCTTAACGCTAACCCTAACCCTAACAATAACCCTAAACCTAAAACTAACCCTAACCCTAACCATAACCCTCACCCTAACTCTTCCCCTAACCTTAACTCTAACCCGAAACCTCACCATCACCCTAATCCTAAACCTCACCCTCACCCTCACGCTCACCATATCTCTAACCCAAACCCTAAAAATAAACCTAACCCTAACACTAACCCTAACCCTCATTCTCACTGTAACCCTAAACCTAACCCAAGCCCTCACCCTAACCCTAACCCTTACAGTCACCCTAACGCTCACCCTAACCCTAACTCTAACCCTAAACCTCAACCTCACCGTAACCCTAACCCCAACACTCACCCTAACCCTAAACCTAACCGTAATCCTAAACCTTGCCATAATGCCAACCAAAACCCTCAACCTCACCCTTGCCCTCATCCTAACCCTAATCCTAACCCTAAACCTCATCCTAACCCTCACCCTAACCCTAAACCTCATCATAACCCTTACCCTAACCATAACCCTAACCATCATGCTAACCCTAATCCTCAACCTCACCCTCAGTCTCAGCCTAACCCTAAACCTAACCCTAAACCTAACCCTAAAAATAACACTAAACCTAACCCTAACCCTCATTCTAACCATAAACTTCACCCTAACCCTAACCCCCACGGTAACCCTAACCCTCACCCTTACTGTAATTCTCACACTCAGCCTAACCCTCACCTTTAACCTTACAGTCACCCTCACCCTAACCCTCACACTAACCCTAACGCTCCTTCTAAACCTCACCCTGACCGTTACCCTAAGCATCACCCTAACCCTAAACCTCACCCAAAACTTAACCCTAACACTAACCCTCACACTAACACTAACTCTAACCCTAAACCTCTCCCAAACCCTAACCCACACCCTCACCCTAACCCTCAACCTAACACTAAGCCTAACCATAACCCTAACTGTCACACTCACCCTCACCCTCACCCTAAACCTAATCCTAACCATAACCCTAACCCTCAACCTAACACTAACACTAAACCTAACCCTAACCCAAACACTAACCCTAACCCTAACCCTCACCCTAACCCTAACTCTAAAATTAAACCTCACCCTTACCCTAACCCTAACCCTACACCTCACCCTAACCCTAACCCAAAACCTCACCTTCACTCCAGCAATCACCCTAACCCTCATCCTATCCCTAACCCTCATCCTAACCCTCACCCTAACCCTAATCCTAACACTCACCCTAAACCTAACCCTCACCCTCAACCTCATCAGCAGCCTAAACCTAAGCCTAACCCTAAACCGAACTCTAACCCACACACTCACCCTCACCCTAACCCTAAACCTAACACTAACCATAACTCTAACCCTAAGCCTCACACTAACCCCCACTCTAACCGTAACATAACACTAACCCTAACCCTAACCCTCACACTAACCCTCACCCTAAGCCTAACTGTAACCCTAAACCTCACCCTAAACCTAACCCTAACTCTAACACTAATCCTAACCCTAAAGCTCACCCTAAACCTAACCCTAACCCACACCCTGACCCTCACCCTATATGTAACCCTAAACCTAAAATTAAAAATAACCTTAACACTAAACCTAAACCTCACCCTAACTGTAACCCTCACCCTAACCCTAACCCTCACCCTAACACTTACCCTCACCCTAACACTAACCCTAATCCTAACACTAACCCTCACACTAACCCTAACCCTAAACCTCACCCTAACCCTAACCCTTACCCTAACCCTCACCCTCACCCTAGCCCACAACTTAACCCTAATTCTAACCCTTATCCTCACCTAACACTAACCCTCATCCTCATCCTAAACCTCACATTAAACCTAACCCTCATCCTCACCCTAACCCTTAACCCTCACACTTTCCCTAACCCTCACCCTAACTCTAACCCTCACCCTTATCTTAACCCTCACCCACACCTTAACCCTCAACTTTCCCCTTACCATCACCCTCACCCTAAGACTCACCCTATCCCTAAACCTCATTCTAACCTTCAAGCTAACCATCAACCTAACCGTAACCCTCACCCTCAATCTCACCCTCAGCCTAAACCTCAGCCTAAGCCTAACCCTAACACTAACCCTCACACTCAACCTAGCCCTCACCCTAATCATAACCCTAAACCTCATCCTAACCGTCACTTTAATTCTAAACCTAACTATCACCAAACACTAATCCGCACCCCCACCCTCACCCTCAGCCTAAGCATAAGCGTAACCCTAACCCTCACACTCACCCTCACCCAAACCTAATCCTAAACCTAACCCTAACCCTAACCCTCAAACTAACCCTCACCCTAACCCTAACCCTAACACTAACCCTAACCCTAACCCTGACCCTAACCCCAACCCTGACTCTAAACCTAATCATAACCCTAACACTAACCCTCACACTAACCCTAACCCTCACCCTAAACCTAAACCTCACCCTAACCCTAACCCTAACCCTCAACCTCACCCTAACCCTAATCCTAACCCTAACACTCACCCTCACTTCAAAGGTAACCTTAACCATAACACTAACAATAACCCTAACCCTAACCCTAACCCTAACCCTCACCCTCACCCTAACCCTAATCCTAACCCTAACCCTCACCCTAACCCTAAACCTTACCCTCACCATAACACTAACCCTCATCCTAACACTCACCCTAACCATAATCCTCACCCTCAACATGACACTAACCCTAACCCCCACCCTCACCCTCAGCCTAACCCTAAGCCTAAGCCTAACCCTAACCCTAACCCTCACACTCACAGTCACAGTAATCCTAATCCTAACCCTAACCCTAACCATAAACCTCACCCTCAGCCTCACTCTCACTGCAAACTTAACCCTAACCATAACCCTAACAATAACCCAAACCCTAACCCTAACCCTAACCCTAACTCTAACCCTAAACCTAACCCTAACCCTCATCTTCACCCCCACACTCAGCCTCAGCCTAACCCTAAGCCTAACCCTAACACTAACCCTAACTCTAATCCTAAACCTCACCCTCACCGTAACTCTATCTCTAAACCTACCCCTAAACCTCACCTTAACCCTAACCCTAAACCTCACCCGCACCCTCACCCTCACCGTAACTCTAAACCTAACCCTAACAATAGCACTAACCCTAAGAATAACCATCACCCTAACCCTAATCATCACTCCCATCCTCACCCTTAGCCTAAGCCTAAGCCTAAGCCTAAGCCTAACCCTAACCCTCACCCTCACACTGACCCTAACCCTAACCCTAACCCTAACCCTATCCCTGAACCTTAACCTAACCCTCACCCTCACCCTAATGCTAACACTAAACCTAAACCTAACCCTCACCCTAACCCTCCCCTTAACCCTAACTCTAAACCTAAACCTCACCAGCACCCTAACCCTAACCTTAAACCTAAACCTCACCCTAAAACTCACCCTAACCCTCACCCTCACCCTCACTCTCACCGTGACGTAACTCTAACCCTAACCCTAACAATAACACTAACCTTAAACCTAACCCTAACCATAACCCTCAAATGAGCCTCACCCTCACTGCAAAATTAACACTAACCATAGCACTAACAATAACCCTAACCTTAACCCTAAGCCTAACCCTGAACCTAACCCTCACCTTAACCTTAACCATAAACCTAACACTAACCCTAACCCTAACCCTGAAAGTAACACTAACCCTAACCAAAACCAAAAACCTCATCCAAACCCTCACCCTAAACCTAAGGCTAACCCTCACTCTAACCCTAACCCTCACCTTGACAATCCGCATAAGCCTAACCCGAACTCTAACCCTCACCCTAACCCTCACCCTAAACAAAACCCTAACACTAACCCTAACTCTAACCCTAAACCTCACGATCAACCTAACCCTAACTCTAACCCTAACCCTATACCTAAATTTCAACCTAAACCTAACCCTAACCCTCAGATTAACCCTTACCCTAACCCTAACCTAACACTAACCCTAACCCTAACCCTCACACTAACCCTCACTCTAAGCCTAACCCTAATCCTAACCCTAACCCTAACCCTCACCCTCACCCTCAACATAACCCTAAACATAAAATTGAAAATATCCCTAGCAGGAACCCTAACCCTCAACCTATCTGTAACACTAATCCTAAACCTAAACCTCACCCTAACCCTCCCATTAACCCTAACTCTAAACCTAAACCTCACCAGCACCCTAACCCTAACCTTAAAACTAAACCTCACCCTAAACCTCACCCTAACCCTTACCCTCACCCTCACTCTCACCGTGACCGTAACTCTAACCCTAACCCTAACAATAACATTAAACTTAACCCTAAGCCTAACCCTAACACTAACCATAACCCTCAACCTGAGCTTCACCCTCACTGCAAAATTAACACTAACCATAACACTAACAATAAACCTAAACTTAACCCTAAGCCTAACCCTAACCCTAAACCTCACCTTAACCCTAACCATAAACCTAAACCTAACACTAACCCTAACCCTAAAAGTAACATTAACCCTAACCATAACCAAAAACCTCATCCAAAACCTCTCCCTAAACCTAACGCTAACCCTCACCCTAATCCTAACCCTCACCCTCACAATCCGCCTAAGCCTAACCCGAACTCTAACCCTCACACTAAGCATCACCCTAAACATAACCCTAACACTAACCCTAACTCTAACCCTAAACCTCACAATCAACCTAACCCTAACTCTAACCCTAACCCTATACCTAATCCTCAACCTAAACCTAACCCTAACCCTCACACTATCCCTCACCCTAACCCTAACCTAACACTAACCCTAACCCTATCCCTCACACTAACCCTCACACTAAGCCTAACTCTAACCCTAAACCGCACCCTAACCCTAACCCTAACTCTAACCTAATCCTAACCTTAAACCTCACCCTAAACCTAACCCTAAACTTCACCCTCACCCTCAACCTCAACGTAACCTTAAATTTAAAATTAAAAATAATCCTAGCAGGAAAACTAACCCTCAACCTATCTGTAACCCTAACCCTAAACCTAACCCTCACAATAACACTTACCCTCACAATAACACTTACCCTCACCCTAACCCTAACCCTAACTCTAACCCTAATCCTAAACCTAAATCTCTCCCTAAATCTAACCCTAACCCTCACACTCACCCTCAATCTCACACTCACCCTAACCCTAATCCTAACCCTAACCCTAATTCTAACCATAACCCTCACCCTCACTCCAAAAATAACCTTAACCATAACACTAACAATAAACCTAACTCTAACCCTAATCCTAACCCTCACCCTCACCCTAACCCTAATCCTAACCCTAACCCTCACACTAACCCTAACCCTCACACTCACTGTAACCCTAACCCTCATCCTAACCCTCACCCTAACTCTAATCCTCACCGTCACTGTAACACAAACGCTCACTCCCACCCTCACCCTCAGCCTAACCCTAAGCCTAAGCCTAACCCTAACCCTAACCCTAACCCTCACACTCACCCTCACCCTAACCCTAATCCTAACCTAACCCTATCCCTAAAAATCAACCTAACCCTAACCCTCACCCTAACCCTCCCACTAACCCTAACTCTAAACCTAATCCTCACCCTCAACCTAGCCCTAACCCTAAACCTCACCCTAAATCTCACCTAACCCCAACCTTCACCCTCACCCTCACCCTCACCAAAACTCTAAACCTAACCCTAACAATAACACTAACCATAACCCTAACCTTAACCATAAACCTCACCCTCAGCCTCACCCTCACTGCAAACTTAAACCTAACACTAACCATAACACTAACATTAACCCTTACACTAACCCTAACCCTAACCCTAACCCTAACTCTAACCCTAACCCTAAAACTAACCCTAATCCTCACGCCCACGCTCAGCCTCATTCTAACCCTAAGCCTAACCCTAACATTAACCTTAACTTTAACCCTAAACCTCACCCTCACCCTAAACCTATCTCTAAACCTAACACTAAACCTCAGCTTAACCCTAATCCTAACACTACCCGCACACTCACCCTCACTTTAACTCTAACCCTAACCCTAACAGTAACACTAACCCTAACCCTAACCATCACCCTAACCCTAATCCTCACCCCCAGCCTCACCCTCAGCCTAACCCTAAGCCTAAGCCTAAACCTAACCCTCACCCTCACCCTAACCCTAATCCTAACCCTAACCCTCACCCTCACTCTCACAATGACCGTAACTCTAACCCTAACCCTAACAGTAATACTAACCCTTACCCAAACCCTAACACTAACCATAACCCTCACCCTGAGCCTCACCCTCACCGCAAACTTAACACTAACCAAAACACTAACAATAACCCTAACCCTAACCCTAACCCTAATCCTAAACTTAACCTTAACCCTAACCCAAACCCTCACCCTAACCCTAACCCTAAAACTAACCCTAATCGTAACCCTAAAACTAACCCTAACCATAACCATAACCACAAACCTCATCCTAACCCTCACCCTAAACCTAAACCTAACCCTCACCCTAAACCTAACCCTAACCCTCACCCGCAGGCTCGGCCTAAGCCTAAGCCTAAGCCTAACCCTCACCCTTACCCTCACCCTAACCCTAATCCTAACACTCACCCTAAACCTAACCCTCACCTTCAACCTCACCCTCAGCCTAATGCTAAGCCTTACTCTAAACCTAAGCCTAACCCACACACTCACCCTCACCCTAACCATAATCCTAATTCTAAACCTAACTCTAACCCTAACACTCACACTAACCCTCACCCTAATCTTAACCCTAAAACTAACTCTAACCCTCACCCTAACAGTAACCCTAACTCTAACCCTAATCCTAACCCTAAACCTCACACTATCCCTAACCCTCACCCTCACCCTCACCCTCAACGTAACACTTAACCTAAAATTAAAAATAACCCTAACATGAACCCTAACCCTCAACCTAACTGTAACCCTCACCCTAACCCTAACCATCACCCTAACACATACCCCCACCCTAACACTAACCATAACACTAACACTAACCCTCACACTAACCCTAACACTCATCCTAACCCTACACCTCACCCTAACCCTAACCCTAACCCTAACCCCCAGCCTCACCCTAGCCCTCACCCTAACCCTAATTCTAACTCTTATCCTCACATAACCCTAAACCCTTATCCTCACCCTAAACCTCACACTAACCCTAACCCTAATCCTCAATCTAACCCTCACCTTCACCCTAACCCCTAACCCTCACACTTACCCTAACCCTCACCCTAACCCTAACCCTGACCCTTTTCTTAACCCTCACCCACAACCTAACCCTCAATTTTACCCTTACCTTCACCCTCACCCTAACAATCAATCTATCCCTAACCCTCATCGTAACCTTCAAGCTAACCGTAACACTAAACGTCACCCTTACCCTAACCTTCACCCTCAATCTCACCCTCACCCTAACCCTAATCCTAACCATAAACCTAATCCTAACCCTAACCCTCACCCTCAGCCTCACGCTCACTCCAAAAGTAACCTTAACCATAAAACTAACAATAAACCTAACTCTAACCCTAATCCTAACCCTCACCCTCACCCTAACCCTAATCCTAAACGTAACACTCACCCTAACCCTAACCTTCACCCTCACTGTAATCCCAACCCTCATCCTAACCCTCACCCTAACTCTAATCCTCACCGTCACTGTAACAGAAATGCTCACTCCCACCCTCACCCTCAGCCTAACCCTAAGCCTAAGCCTAACCCTAACCCTAACCCTAACCCTCACACTCACCCTCACCCTAACCCTAATCCTAACCCTAACCCTATCCCTAAAAATCAACCTAACCCTAACCCTCACCCTAACGCTCCCACTAACCCTAACTCTAAACCTAATCCTCAGCCTCAACCTAGCCCTAACCCTAAACCTCACCCTAAATCTCACCTAACCGTAACTGTAACATTCACCCTCAACGTAACCCTAAACCTAACCCTAAACCTCACCCTAAGGCTAACCCTAACACTCACTCTCATCCTAACCCACACCCTAACCCTAAAACCGTAACCCTCATCCTAACCCTAAACCTCTCCCTCACACTCATGCTCGGCCGAAGCCTAAGCCTAAGACTAAGACTAACTGTAAACCTCACACTCACCCTAACCCTCACCCTAACCCTAACACTAACCCTCTCCATCACCCTAGCCCATACTCTAACCCTATGCCTAAGCCTAACCCTCACCCTAACCCTCACCCTCACCCTAAGTCTAATCCTAAACCTAACCCTCACACTCACCCTCACCCTAACCCTAACTGTAACACTAACCCTAACCATAAAACTAACCCTTACCCTAATGCTAACTCTAACCCTAAACCTCATCCTCACCCTAACCATAACCCTCACCCTCACCCTCACCCTGCGCCTAACACTAAGACTATCCCTAACCCCAAACCTAACCTTAACACTAACCCTAAACCTAACCCTCACACTAACCCCCACCCTAACCCTGACCCTAAACCTCACCCTCACCCTAGCCCATAACTTAACCCTAAGCCTAATCATAACCCTCACCCTGACCCTCTCTAACCCTAACCCCAACCCTCACCCTAACCCTAACCCTCACCCTCACCCTCACCCTCAGCCTTCACCTAAGCCTAACCCTAACCTAAACATCACACTCACGCTAACCCTAATCCTAACCCTAAACTTAACACTCACCCTCACCCTAACCCTAACTCTAACACTAAGCCTAACCCTAACCCTCACCCTCAAAATCACCCTCAGCCTAACTCTAAGCTTAACTCCAAACCTAACCCTAAACCACACCCTCACTTTCACCCTAACCCTAAACCTAACCCTAACCCTAACCCTAACCCTCCTCCTAACTCTCACCATAACACTAACCCTAACACTAATACGAACACTAACCCTTAACCTCATCCTAATCCTAACCCTAATCCTCACCCTCACCGTTATTCTAACCCTAACCCTAATGATAACACTAACCCTAACCCTCACCCTCAGCCTCACCCTAACCCTAAGCCTCACCCTCAACCACACCCTCAGCCTAACCCTAAGCCGAACCTCAACCATAACCCTAAACCACACCCTCACACTCACCCTAACGCTAATCCTAACCCTAACCCTAACCCTAACCCTCCTCCTAACTCTCACCCTAACCCTAACCCTAACACTAACACTAACACTAACCCTTAACCTCATCCTAACCCTAAACCTAAACCTCACCCTCATGGTTATTCTAACCCTAACCCTAACCATAACACTAACCCTAACCCTAACCCTAACCCTCACCTTCAACCTAACCCAAACCCTCCTCCTAACACTAACCCTAACCCTAACCCTAAACGTCACCCTAACAATAAGTCTAACCCTCACCCTCAGCCTCCCCCTCAACATAAGATAAACCCAAATCATAACACTAACAATAACCCTAGCCATATCCCTAATCCTAACCCTCACCATCACCCTAACCCTAACCCTAACCCTCACCCTAACCCTAAACCTCACCCTCAATGTAACCCTGACCCTAACCCTAACTTCACCCTAATGCTAACCCTAACCCTCACCCTCACTCTAACCCTCACTGTAACCCTAATCCTAACCCTAAACCTCTTCCTAATCCTCACACAAATCTTAACACCCTAACCCTCACCCTAACCCTAACCCTAACCCTCACCCTCACCCTTAAGCTCGGCCTAAGCCTAAGCCTAAGCCTAAGACTAACCTAACCCTCACACTCACCTTCACCCTAACCCTAAACCTAACCCTCACACTAACCCTAACCGTAAAACTCACCCTTATGCTCAGCCTAAGCCTAAGCCTAAGCCTAAGCCTAACCCTCACCCTAACCCTCACCCTAACCCTAACACTAACCCCAACTCTAACCCTAAACCTCACCCTTACCCTAACCCTAACTCTAACCCTATTCCTAAACCTAAACCTCACCCTATCCCTAATGCTAACCCTCACCCTCAGAGTAACATTCAACCTAACCCTAATCTTACCAATAATCCTAACCCTAACGCTAACCCTCACCCTGTGTATAACCCTAACCCTAAACCTAACCCTACACCTCACCCTTAGGCTCAGCCTAATCCTAACCCTAACCCTAAGACTTACCCTTACCCTCACACTCACCCTCACCCTAACCCTAACAGTAACACTCACCCTAACCATAACCCTCACACTAACCCTCACCCTAATGCTAACACTAACCCTAAACCTCACCCGCACCCTAACCCTAACCCTCACCCGCACCCTAACCCTAACCCTTACCCTCACCCTCACCCTCCGCCTAACACTAATCCTATTCCTAACCCCAACCCTAAACTTAACACTAACGCTAAACCTAACCCTCATCCTAACCCTCAACCTCACCCTAGCCGATACCCTAACCCTAAGCCTAACCCTAACCCTAACACTAAACCTAACCCTAAACCTAACCATAAACCTCACCCTCAGCCTCACCCTCACTGTAAACTTAACACTAACCTAACACTAACCCTAACCCTAACCCTCACTGTAACCCTAACCTTAACCTTTAGCCTTACCCTCACCATAACCCTCACAATAACCCTAACCCTCAACCTAACCCTAACCCTAACCGTCACTCTCACCCTCACGCTCACCCTCAGCCTAACTTTAAAACTAACGCTGCTCCTAACACTAACCCTCAACTTCAACCTCACACTAACACTAAACCTAACCCTAAGCCTAACCCTCACACTCACCCTCACCCACACCTAAGCCTCACTGTTACCCTCACACTCATCCTCACAGTAAACCTAACGCTAACACTAACCCTAACTCTAACCCTAAACCTCACCCTTACCCTAACCCTAACTCTAACCCTATCCCTAAACCTAAACTTCACCCTAACCCTAACCCTAACCCTCACCCTCACAGTAACTTTCAACCTAACCTTAATCCTACCAATAACCCTAACCCTAACGCTAACCCTCACCCTGTCCATAATCCTCACCCTAACCCTAACCCTCACCCTCACCCTTAGGCTCAGCCTAAACCTAAGCTTAAGCCTAAGACTAAACCTTACCCTCACACTCACCCTCACCCTAACCCTAACAGTAACACTCTCCCTAACCCTAATCCTCACAATCACCCTCCCCCTCTGCCTAACACTAAGCCTATCCCTAACCCCAACCCTAAACTTAACAATAACCCGAAACCTAACCCTCACCCTAACCCTCACCCTCACCCTAGCCCATACCTTAACCATAAGCCTAATCCTAACCCTAACCCTAACCCTAACCCTAAACCTAACCATAAACCTCACCTTGAGCCTCACCCTCACCGCAAAATTAACACTAACCTAACACTAACGATAACCCTAACCCTAACCCTAAACCTTACTGTAACCCTAACCTTAACCTTTAGCCTTACCCTCACCATAACCCTCAAAATAACCCTAACCCTCAACCTAACCCTAACCCTAACCGTCACCATCACCCTCACGCTCAACCTGTCTAAATTGAAACCTAACGCTACTCCTAAAACTAACCCTCAACTTCACCCTCACCCTAACCCTAACCCAAACTCTAACCCTAACCCTCACACTCACCCTCACCCACACCCTAAGCCTCACTGTCACCATCACGTTCACCCTCACCCTAACACTAACCCTCACCCTCACACTAAACCTATCTCTCACCCTAACCATAAACCTCACAATCATCCTCACCCTTACCTCACCCAAAACCTAAACCTAATCCTAACACTCACCCTAAACCTCACCCTAACCCTAATGCTAACTGTAACCCTCACACTCATCCTAAACCTCACGTTAAACCTAACTCTCACCATAAATCTAACCCTAACCCTAACCCTCACCCTGACCCTAACTCTCACCCTAACCCTAATCCTAAACATAACCTTCACCCGAACCCTGACCCTAACCCTAACCCTAACCCTAACCCTCATCCTAAACCTCACCCTAACCCTAACCCTATCCCCAACCCTAACGTTAACCCTAACGCTCATCCTAACCATAACCGTACCCCTCAAACTAACTCTCATCCTAAACTTAACCCTAATACTAACCCTCACCCTAACCGTAACCATAGCACTCAACCTAACCCTAATCCTCACCCACACCCTCAGACTAATCTTCAGCCTAAACCTAACCCTAACCCTAATCTTAAACTAATCCTCACCCTCATCCTAACTGTAACCCTAAACTTCACCCTCAACCTTAGCCCCATCCTAACCCGAACCCTAACCCGAACCCTAACACGAACCCTCACCCTAACCCTCATCCTAACCCTCTCACAAACCCTCATCCTTACCCTAACCCTAACCCTTATCATAACCCTAAACCTCACCTTCACCCTAACCCTAACCCTATCTCTAACTCTCACACTCACCATAACCCTCACCCTAAACCTTACCCTCACCCTAACCCTCATCCCAACCCTCAACATATCCCTAACCCTAACCCTCAACCTAACCCTTACACTCACTCTAACACTAAGCCTAATCCTAACACTAACTCTCACACTAACCCTCACCCTAAATATCACCCTATCATTAACCCTAATCCTAACACTCACCCTAACCCTAACCCTCACCCTCACCCTCAGCCTAAAACTCAGCCTAAAGCCTAACCCTAACACTAACCCTAAGAGTCACCCTCACCCTCAACCAACCCTAAACCTAAAGCAAACCCTCAAACTAACCCTCACCCTCACCATAAACATCACCGTAACTCTAACACTCACCCTAATCCAAACCATAACCCGAACCCTCACCCTAAAGCTAACCCTCACCCTCACCCTAAACCTAACCATCACCCTAACCCTAACCCTGACCCTCATCTATCCCTCACCCTAAACCAAACCCTAACCCTCACCCTACCCGTCAACCACACCCTCACCCTAAACCTAACCCTAATGTTTACACTCAACATAACCCTAAACCTCACATTCACCGTCACCCTCAGCTTAAATCTAAGCCTAAAAATAAACCTAACCCTAACCCTCACACTCACCCTCACCCTAAACCTAATCCTAACCCTAAACCTAACACTCTCACTCACCGTCACGCTCAACCTAAACCTAACACAAACCCTCAACCGAACCTTCACCCTCACCCTAACCCTAACCCTCACCCTCAACCTAAACATCACCCTAAACCTAACACTCACCCTAACCCTTAGCTTAACCCTCACCCTAAACCTAACCCTCACCCTCACCCTAACCCTCAGGCTCAACTTAATCCTAATCCTAACCCTAACCCTCACCCTCACCCTCAACCTAACCCTACCCCTAACGCTAACCCTCACCCTAACACTAACCTCCAACCTAACCCTAACCTTAACCCGAACCCAAACCCTCACCCAAACCCTAACACTCACCCCAACCCTTACGCTCACCCTAACCCCAAACCTAATTGTCACCATAACCCTAACCCTGAAGCTCACAATCACCCTCAGCCTAACCCTAAAACTAAGCCTAACCCTATCCCTAAACCTCACACTCACCCTCACCCTAACCCTAATCGTAAACCTATCCCTAACCCTAACGCTCCTCCCAACTCTCACCCTAACCCTAACCCTAACACTATCACTAACATTATCCTAAAACTCACCCTAACCCTAACCTAATCCTCACCCTCACCCTTATTCTAACTCTAACCCTAATGATAACACTAACCCTAACCCTAACCCTAAAACTCATCCTCACCCTAAACCTAACCCTAAGTCTCAAACTCACCGTAACCCTAACACAAACCCTCAACTGAACCCTCACTCTTAGCCTCACCCTAACCCTCACCCTCACCCTAAACATCACCCTAACCCTAACCCTCACCCTTACCCTCACCCTAGTCCTAACCTTCATACTAACCCTAAACCTCACCCTAACCTAACCCTCAACCTAATGCTTACCCTCACCCTAACACTAAGGCTAAACCTAACATGAACCCACACAGTAACCCTAAACCTCAGCCTAACCCTAACCCTCACACTATCCCTAACCCTCACCCTAAGGCTAACCCTCACCCTCACCCTAACCCTAACCCTCACCCTCATCTAACCCTCACCCTCATCTAACCCTCACCCTAACCCTCACCCTAACACTCAACCACAACCTCACCCCAAACCTAACCCTAATTCTCACACTCAACATAACCCTAAACCTCACACTCACCCTCACCCTCAGCTTAAACCTAAGGCTAACAATAAACCGAACCCTAACCCTCATACTCACCCTCACCCTAACCCTAATCCTAACCCTAAACTTAACCCTCTCACTCACCCTCACCCTCAACCTAAACCTAACCCAAACACCAACCGAAACTTCACACTCACCCTAACCCTAACACTCACCCTCATGCTAGCCCTCACCCTAACCCTAATCCTAACCCTAATCCTCATCCCAAACTTCAACCTAACCATAACCCTAACCATCACTCAAAAGCTAATCCTCATCCCCACACTCACCCTCAGCCTAACCCTAACCCACAGCCTAACCCACACCCTAACCCTAACCCTAATCCTAACCCTCACCCTCAGCCTCACCCTCACTGTGAACTTAACCCTAACCATAAAACTAAAAATAACCCTAACCCTAAACCTAATCCTAACCCTCACCCTCACCCTATCCCTAAACTTAACCCTCACCTTAACCCTAACCCTCACACTCAACGTAATCCTAACCCTAAAACTAAACCTCACCCTAACGCTAACCCTGATCCTCACCCTCACTCTAGCCGTCAAACTAACAATAATCCTAACCCTAAACCTCATCCTAACCCTCACCCTAACCCTAAAACCCTAACCCTCTTCCTAACCCTAACCCTCTACCTCACACTCATGCTTGGCCTAAGCCTAAGCCTAAGACTAAGACTAACTGTAAACCTCACACTCACCCTAACCCTCACCCTAACCCTAACACTAACCCTCACCCTCACCCTAGCCCATACTCTAACTCTACTCCTAAGCCTAACCCTCACCCTAACCCTCACCCTCACCCTAAGTCTAAACATAACCCTAACCCTCACACTCACCCTCACCCTAACCCTAACTCTAACACTAACCCTAACTCTAACACTAACCCTCACCCTAATGCTAACTCTAACCCTAAACCTCATCCTCACCCTAACCCTTACCCTAACACTCACCCTCAACCTCACCCTCTGCCTAACACTAAGACTATCCCTAATCCCAACCCTAACCCTAACACTAACCCTAAACCTAACCCTCACACTAACCCTCACCCTAACACTGACCCTAACCCTCACCCTCACCCTAGCCCACACCTTAACCCTAAACCTAATCCTAACCCTCAAACTAACGCTCACCCTCAGCCTAAACCTAGGCCTAACCCTAACACTAACCCTAAACCTCACACTCACCCTAACGCTAATCCAAACCCTAAACTTAACCCTCACCCTCACCCTAACCCTAACTCTAACACAAAGCCTAACCCTAACCCTCAAACTCAGCCTCACCTTCAGCCTAACCCTAAGCCTAACCCCAACCGTAACCCTAAACGACACCCTCACATTCACCCTAACCCTAATCCTAACCCTAACCCTAACCCTAACCCTAACCCTAACACTAACACTAACCCTTAACCTCATCCTAACCCTAACCCTAATCCTCACCCTCACTGTTATTCTAACCCTAACCATAACGATAACACTAACCCTAACCCTAACCCTTACCCTCACCCTCACCTTTAACCAAACCCTCCTCCTAACCCTAACCCTAAACGTCACCCTAACCCTAACCCTAACGTTCACCCTCAGCCTCACCCTCAAAATAAGCTTAACCCTAACCATAACACTAGCAATAACCCTAACCATATCCCTAATTCTAACCCTCACCATCACCCAAACCCTAACTCTAACCCTCACCCTAACCCTAAAACTCATCCTCAATGTAATCCTAACCCTAACCCTAATCCTAACTTCACCCTAATGCTAACCCTAATCCTCACCCTCACACTAGCCCTCACCCTAACCCTAATCCTATCCCTGAACCTCATCCTAACCCTCACACAAATCCTAACACCCTAACCCTATCCATAACCCTAACTCTCACCCTCTCCCTCACACTCCACTTAACACTAAGACTATCCCTAACCCCAACCTTAACCCTAACACTAACCTTAAACCTAACCCTCACACTAACCCTCACCCTAACCCTGACCTTAACGTAACCCTCACTCTCACCCATATGCTCGGCCAAACCTAAGCCTAAGACTAACCCTAAACCTCACACTCAATTTCACCCTAACACTAACCCTCACACTAAACCTAAACCTAAAACTCACCCTCATGCTAGGCCTAAGCCTAAGCCTAAGCCTAACCCTAAACTTAACCCTCACCCTAACCCTCACCCTAACCCTAACCCTAACACTAACCCTAACTCTAACCCCAAATCTCACCCTTACCCTAACCCTAACTCTAACCCTGTCCCTAAACCTAAATCTCACCCTATCCCTAACCCTAACACTCACCCTCACAGTAACTTTCAACCTAAACCTAATCCTACCAATAACCCTAACCCTAACGCTAAACCTCACCTTGTCCATAACCCTCACTCTAATCCTAACCCTCACCCTCACCCTTAGGCTCAGGCTAAACCTAAGCCTAAGCCTAAGACTAACCCTTACCCTCACACTCACCCTCACCCTAACCCTAACAGTAACACTCACCCTAACCCTAACCCTTACACTAAACCTCACCCTAATGCTAAAACTAACCCTAAACCTCATCCGCACCCTAACCCTAACCCTCACCCTCACCCTCACCATCCGCCTAACACTAAGCCTATCCCTAACCCCAACCCTAAAACTAACACTAACCCAAAACCTAACCCTCACCCTCACCCTAGCCCATACCCTAACCCTAAGCCTAATCCTAACCGTCACCCTTAGCCTCACTCTAACCCTAACCCCAACCCTCACCCTAACACTAACCCTCACTCTCACCCTCACTATAACTCTAATCCTAACCCTAATCCTAACCTTCACCATAAACCTCACACTAACCTTAACCCTAACAAAAACCCTAACCCTAAACCTAAACATAAACTTCACCCTCAGCCTCACCCTCACCGCAAACTTAACACAAACCTAACACTAAAATTAACCCTAACCCTAACCCTAACCCTCACTGTAACCCTAACCTTAACCTTAACCCTGACCCTCACCATAACCCTCACACTAACCCTAACCCTCAACCTATAACTAACCCTAACCCTAACCGTCACCCTCACCCTCACGCTCACCCTCAGCCTAACTTTAAACCTAACGCTTCTCCTAACACTCACCCTCAACTTCACCCTCACACTAACCCTAACCCTAACCCTAACCCTCACACTCACCCTCAGCCACACCCTAAGCCTCACTGTCACCCTCACGCTCACTCTCACTGTAACCCTTACCCTAACCCTCACGCTAAACCTATCTCTCACCCTAACCATAAACCTCACAATCACCCTCACCCTAAACCTCACCCTAAACCTAATGCTAACTCTAACCCTCACACTCACCCTAAACCTCACGCTAACCCTTACTCTCACCATAAAGCTATCACTAACCCCAACCCTCACCCTGACACTAACCCTCACCCTAACCCTAACCCAAACCATAAACCTAACGCTCATCTTAACCGTAACCATACCCCTCAAACTAACTCTCATCCTAAACTTAACCCTATCCCAAACACTCACCCTAATCCTAACCCTAACTCTCAACCTAACCCTAATTCTCACCCACACCCTCAGCTTCATCCTCAGCCTAAAACTAACCCTAACCCTAATCCTAACCCTAAACTTCACACTCATCCTAACTCTAAACATAAACTTCACTCTCATCCTCACCCCCACCCTCACCCTAACCCTAACCCGAACCCTAACCCGAACCCTCAACCTAACCCTCATCCTAACCCTCTCCCTAACCCTCATCCTAACCCTAACCCTAGCCCTTACCATAACCCTAAACATCACCCTCAACCTAACCCTAACCCTAACCCTAACCCTCACCCTAACACTAGCCTGAACCCTAACCCGAACCCCCACCCTAACCTTCATCCTAACCCTGTCCCTAACCCTCATCCTAACCCTAACCCTAGCCCTTACCATGACCCTAAACCTCACCCTCACCCTAACCCTAACCCTAACCCTAACCCTCACACCCACCATAACCCTCACCCTAAACCTTACCCTCACCGTAACCCTCATCCCAACCCTCAGACTATCACTAACCCTAACCCTCAACCTAACCCTTACACTCGCTCTAAAAATAAACCTAACCCTAACACTAACTCTCACACCAACCCTCACCCTAAATATCACCCTATCATTATCCCTAAACCTAACCCTCACCCTAACCCTAACCGTCACCCTCACCCTCAGCCTAACCCTCAGCCTAAAGCCTAAGACTAACCCTAAATCTCAGAGTCACCCTCACCCTAAGCCAAAGACTAAGCGTCACCCACACCCTCAACCTCACCCTAAACCTAAAGCAACCCCTCAAACCAACCCTCACCCTCAACATAAACATCACCATAACCCTAACACTCACCCTAATCCGCACCATAACCCGAACCCTCACCCTAACGCTAACCCTCACCCTCACCCTAACCCTAACCCTGACCCTAACCCTAACCCTCACCCTCATCTAACCCTCACCCTAACCCAAACCCTAACCCTCACCCTAACCCTCAACCACACCCTCACCCTAATCCTAACCCTAATTCTCACACTCAACATAACCCTAAACCTCACACTCACCCTCACCATCAGCTTAAACCTAAGCCTAACAATAAACCTAACCCTAACACTCACACTCAACCTCACCCTAAACCGAATCCTAACCCTAAACCTAACCCACTCACACACCCTCACCCTCAACCTAACCCTAACACAAACCCTCAACTGAAACTTCACCCTCACCCTAACCCTAACCCTCACGCTCAACCTAAACATCACCCTAAACCTAACCCTCACTCTAAACCTTAGCCTAACCCTCACCCTAACCCTAACCCTCACCCTCAACCTCATCCTCAGGCTCACCTTAAACCTAATCCTAACCCTAAACTTCATCCTCACCCTCAACTTAAACCTACCCCTAACGCTAACCCTCACCCTAACACTAACCACCAACATAACCCTAACCCTAAACCTAACGCTAACCCTCACCCAAACCCTAACACTCACCCCAACCGTTACCCTCACCCTAACCCCAAACCTAATGCTCACCATAACCCTAACCCTCAAGCTCACAGTCACCCTCAGCCTAACCCTAAACCTAAGCCTAACCCTATCCCTAAACCTCACCATCACCCTCACCCTAAACCTAATCCTAACCCTAACCCTAACCCTAACCCTCCATCTAACTCTCACCCTAAACCTAACCCTAACACAATCAATAACATTAAGCCTAAAACTCACCCTAACCCTAACCCTAATCCTCACCCTCACCGTTATTCTAACCCTAACCCTAACGATAACACTAACCCTAATCCTAACCCTCACCCTCACCCTAAACCTAAACCTAAGTCTCAACCTCACCCTAACCCTAACCCAAATATTCAACTGAACCCTTACCCTCACCTTCTCCCTCACCCTAACCCTCACCCTCACCCTAACCCTAACCCTCACCATTACCCTCACCCTAGCCAAAACCCTCATACTAACCCTAAACTTCACCCTAACCTAACCCTAAACCTAACCCTTACCCTCACCCTAACACTAAGGCTAAACCTAACATGAGCACTTACAGTAACCCTAAACCTCACCCTAAACTTAACCCTTACACTATGACTAACCCTCACCCTAACCCTAACCCTAACCCTCACCCTAAACCTAATCATCACCCTCACCCTCACACTCAGCCTAACCCTCAGCCTAAAGCATAACCCTAACCCTCACAATCACCCTCACCCTAAACCTAAACCTAAGCGTCACCCTCGCTCTCAACCTCACCCTCAACCTAACGCAAACCCTCAAACCAACCCTCATCCTCACCATAAACATCACCGTAACCCTAACACTCAACCTAATCAGCACCAAATCCCTAACCCTCACCCTAACGCTAACCCTCACCATCACCCTAACCCTAACCCTCACCCTAATCCTAACCCTCACCGTCATCTAACCCTCACCCTAAACCAAACCCTAAACCTCTCCCTAACCCTCAACCTCAACCTCACCCTAAAAATAACAGTAATGCTCACATTCAACATAGCTCTAACCCTCACACTCACCCTCACCCTCAGCTTAAACCTAAGCCAAACATGAACCCTAACCCTAAACCTCACACTCACCAACACCCTAAACCTAACGCTAAACCTAATCCTAACCCTCTCTCTCACCCTCAGACTCACCCTAACCCTAAACCAAACCCTCAACCTAAACATCACCCTAAACCTAACCCTTAGCCTAACCCTCACCCTAACCCTAACCCTCACCCTCACCCTCACCAACAGGCTCACACTAAACCTATTCCTAACCCTAACACTCACTCTCACCCTCAACCTAACCCTACCCCTAATGCTAACCCTCACTCTAAACCTAACCTCCAACCTAACCCTAAACCTCACCCTAAACCTAACCCTCAACCTAACCCTAACCCGCACCCTAACCCTAACCCTCATGCTCACAGTCACCCTCAGCCTAACCCTAAAACTAAGCCTAACCTTATCCCTAATCCTCACACTCACCGTCACCCTGAATCCAACCTTAAGTTTCACCCTCACCCTCAACCTCACCCTAACCCTAAACCAAACCCTCAACTTATCCCTCACCCTAACCCTCACCCTCACCCTAAACATCACCCTAACTCTAACCCTCACCCTTACCCTCACCCTAGCCCTAACCCTCATACTAACCCTAAACCTCACCCTAAACCTAACACTCAACCTAACCCTTACACTCACCCTAACACTAAGCCTAAACCTAACATGAACCCTCACAGTATCCCTAAACCTCACCCTAACCCTAACCCTCACATTAACCCTAACCCTCACCCTAACCCTAACCCTATCCCTCATCCTAACCCTCACTCTAACCCTAACCGTAACCCAAACCCTCACCCTCACAGTAACTTTAAACCTAACCCTAATCCTAACAATAACCCTAAACCTGACCCTAACCCTCACCCTGTCCATAACCCTCACCCTAACCCTAACCCACACCCTAACCCTAACCCTCACCCTCTCCCTTAGGCTCGGACTAAGCCTAAGCCTAAGATGAAGACTAACCCTTAACTTCAAACTCACCCTCACCCTATCCCTAAAAGTAAGAGTGACCCTAACCCTAAACCTCACACTAACCCTCACCGTAACACTAACACTAACCATAAACCTCACCCAAACCCCAACCCTAACCCTCACCCTCACCCTCACCCTCCGCCTAACACTAAGACTATCCCTAACCCCAACCCTAACCCTAAAACTAACCTTCAACGTGACCCTCACCCTAAACTCACTCTAACCCTGAATGTAACCCTCACCCTCACCTAAGCCCATACCCTAACCCTAAGCCTAAACCTAACCCTCACCCTAAACCTCACTCTAACCCTAACCCCAACCCACACCCTAACCTTAACCTTCACCTCACCCTCACCATAACTCTAATCCTAACCCTAACCCTAAACCTAACCCTCACACTCACCCTCACCTTAACCCTAATCCTAATCCTAACCCTAACCCTAACACTAACCATTACCCTAACCCTCACCCTACACTAAATCTAACCCTAAACCTCACCCTAAACCTCACCCTAACACTTACCTTCACACTAAAACTCACCTTAACCCGAACACTAACCATCACACTAACCCTAACCATCACCCTAAACTTAAAACTCATCCTAACCCTAACCCTAAACCTCAACCATGCCCTAACCCTAACCATTACCCTAACCCTAACACTCACCCTTACCGTAACCCCCACCCTCAACCTCAAGCTGGGCCTAAGCCTAAGCATAAGCCTAAGACTAACCCTAACCCTCACACTCACCCTCACCCTAACCCTAATCGTAACCCTAACCCTAACCCTAACCATCACACTAACCCTCACCCTAACGCTAACACTAACGCTAACCCTAACCCTCACCCTAACCCTCACCCTAACACTGAACCTTAACCATTACCATAACACTCACCCTCAGACTATTCCTCACCTTTACCCTTACTGTCACCCTTACCATAACCCTCACCCTAACCGTAATCCTCATCCTAACACCCTAACTGTACCCCTAACCATCACCCTAACCGTAACCCTCACCCTCACCATCAGCCTCAGCCTATCCCTAAGCCTAAGCCTAACCCTAACCCTAAACATCACCCTCATCCTAGCCCTCACCCTAACCCTAATCCTAACCCTAACCCTCATCCTAACCCTCAACTTAACCATAACCCTAACCATCACTCATAAGCGAATTCTCATCCCCATTATCACCCTCAGCCTAATCCTAAACCTAACCCTAATCCACACACTCAACCTCACTGTAACCCTTATCCTAAACCTAACCCTAACCCTAAACCTAATCCTAAACCTCACCCTCACCCTAACCCTAACCCTAACCCTCACCCTAACCCTAACCCTCACCCTCAACTTAACCCTAAACCTAAACCTCACCCTAACGCTAACTCGAACCCTCACCCTCACTCTAGCCCTCACTTAACCCTATTCCTAACCCTAAACCTCATCCTAACCCTTACCCTAACCCTAAAACCCTAACCCTCATTCTAACCCTAACCCTCTCCCTCACACTCATGCTCGGCCTAAGCCTAAGCCTAAGACTAAGACTCAACGTAACCCTCACACTAACCCTAACCCTCACCGCAACCCTAACACTAACCCTCACCCTCATCTTAGCCCATACTCTATCCCTAAGCCTAAACCTAACCCTCACCCTTACCCTCACTCTCACCCTCACCCTAAGTCTAATCCTAACCCTAACCCTCACACTCACCCTCATCCTAAACCTAATTGTAACACTAACCCTAACCCTAACACTAACCCTCACCCTAATGCTAACTCTAAACCTAAACCGCATCCTCACCCAAACTCTACCCGTCACCCTCACCTTCACCCTCTGCCTAACACTAAGCCTATCCCTAACCCCAACCCTAACCCTAACACTAACACTAAACCTAACTCTCACACTACCCCTCATCCTAAACCTCACCCTAACCCTCAACCTCACCCTCACCCTAAACCTAACCCTAATTCTCACACTCAACATAACCATAAAGGTCACACTCACACTCACCCTCAGCTTAAACCTAAGCCTAAAAATAACCCTAACCCTAACCCTCACCCTCACCCTCACCCTAAACCTAATCCTAACCATAAACTTAACCCTCTCACTCACCCTCAACCTCACTCTAACCCTAACCGAAACCCTTAACCGAACCCTCACCCTCAACCTCACCCTCAACCTCACCCTCAACCTAACCCTAACACTCACCCTAACCCTCAACCTAACCCTACCCCTAACGCTAACACACATCCTAACCCTAAACTCCAACCTAATCCTATCCCTAACCCTAACACTAACACTCAACCTAACCCTAAACTCCAACCTAACCCTAACCCTCACCCTAACCCTAACACTCACCCCAACCCTTACCTTCACCCTAACCCTAAACCTCACCCTAACCCTAACCCTCAAGCTCACAGTCACCGTCAGCCTAACCCTAAACTTAAGCCTAAACCCATACCAAACCCTCACACACACCCTCACACTAATCCTAACCCTAGGACTCACCCTCACCCTAAACCTCACCCTAACGCTAACCCAAACAGTCAACTTAACCCTCACACTCACCCTAACCCTAACCCTCACACTCACCCTAAACATCACCCTAACCCTAACCCTCACCCTTATACTAACCCTAAACCTCACCCTAAACCTAACCCTCAACCTAACCGTAACCCTAACCCTAACACTAAGCCTAAACCTAACATAAACCCTCAAAGTAACCCTAAACCTCACCCTAACCCTAACTCTCACACTAACGCTAACCCTCACCCTAACCCTAATACTAAACCTACCCTTCACCCTACCCCTCACTCTAACCCTTAACCCAACCTGAACCCTCATCCTCACCGTCACCCTAACACTCACCCAACCCTAACTCTCAACCAAACCCTAAACCTCATACTCTCCTGAACCCTAACCCTCACTCTAACACTCACACTCATCCTCACCCTAAACCTCACCATAACCCTAACCCCCACCCTAACCTCACCCTTACCCTCAACCTAACCCTCACCCTCAACCTTAACCTAACTGTAAACACTAACCCTAACTCTCACCCTAACCCTAACCCTCACCCTAACTCTCACCCTCACCATAGCCCTTACCCTAACCCTAATCCTAACCATAACCCTCACCCTAAATCTAAACCTCAACCTAACCCTAACCCTCACCCTCATCTAACCCTCACCCTAACCCAAACCTAACCATCACCCTAACCCTCACCTTAACCCTAAGCCTCACACTAACCTAACCCTAACACTCACCCTAACCCTCACACTAACCCTAATGCTAACCCTAATCCTAACCATAACCCTCACCCTAAACCTAACCCTCAACCTAACCCTAACCCTCACACTCATCTAACCCTCACCCCAACCCAACCCTAACCCTCAGCCTAACCCTCACCCTAACCCTAACCCTCATCCTAACCTAACCCTAACACTCACCCTAACCCTCACATTAGCCCTAATGCTAACCCTAACCCTCACCCTCACACTAACCCTCAACCTAACCCTCAACCTCACCCTAACCTTCACCCTAACCCTAAACCTAACCCTCACCCTCCCGCTAAACTTTAGCCTTTCCCTCACCCTAACACTCACACTAAACCCAAACCTCAGCCTAACCTTAACCCTAACCGTCACCCTCACCCTCACGCTCACTCTCAGCCTAACTTTAAACCTAACACTACTCCTAACACTAACCCTCAACTTTACCCTCACACTAACCCTAACCCTAACCCTAAGCCTAACCCTCACACTCACCCTCACCCACAACCTAACCCTCACTGTCACCCTCACGCTCACCCTCACAATAACCCTAACCCTAACCCTAACCCTCACTCTAAACCTATCTCTCCCCATAACCATAAACCTCACAATCACCCTCACCCTCACCTCAACCTAACCCTAAACCTAAACCTAACCCTCACCCTAAACGTCACCCTAATCCTAATGCTAACTCTAAACCTCACACTCACCCTAAACTTCACGCTAACCCTTACTCTCATCGTAAATCTAAACCTAACCCTAACCCTCACTCTGTCCATAACCCTCACCTGAAACCTAATCCTAACCCTAGCCCTCACCCTCACCCTCAACCTAACCCTACCCCTAACGCTAACCCTCACCCTAAACCTAATCTCCAACCTAAAACTAACCCTAACCCAATCTCTAACCCTCACCCTAAACCTAACCCTCATCCTAACCCTAACCCTCACCCTCACAGTCACCCTCAGCCTAACCCTAAACCTAAGCCTAACCCTATCCCTAATCCTCACATTCACCGTCACCCTAAACCTAAACCTAAGTCACACCCTCACCCTCAACCTCACCCTAACGCTAACCCAAACCCTCAACTGAACCCTCACCCTCACCCTAACACTCACCCTAACCCTAACCCTCACACTCACCATAACCCTCAAATTAAACCTTACCCTCACCCTAACCCTGACCCAATCCTCACCCTATCCCTAATCCTAACCCTCAACCTAACACTTACACTCACTCTAACACTAAGCCTAACCCTAACACTAACTCTCTCACTAACCCTCACCCTAAATATCACCCTATTATTAACCCTAACCTTAACCCTATCCCTCAACCTCACCCTCAGGCTAACCAACAGCCTAAAGCCTAACCCTAACCCTAACCCTCAGAGTCACCCTCACCCTAACCCTAATCCTAAGCCTCACCCTCACCCTCAACCTCAACCTAAACCTAACGCAAACCCTCAAACCAACCCTCACCCTCACCATAAACAGGACCGTAACCCTAACACTCACCCTAATCCGCACCATAAACCTAACCCTCACCGTAACGCTGTCACCCTCACCCTAACCCTAACCCTCACCCTAACCCTAACCCTCACCCTCATCTAACCCTCAACCTAACCCAAACCCGAACCCTCACCCTAACCCTCAACCTCACCCTCACCCTAAACCTAACCCTAATGCTCACACTCAACATAACCCTAAACCTCACACTCACCCTCACCCTCAGCTTAAACCTAAGCCTAACAATAACACGAACCCTAACACTCACACTCACCCTCACCCTAAACCTAACCCTAACCCTAATCCTAACCCTCTCACTCACCCTCACACTCACCCTAACCCTAATCCAAACTCTCAACCTAAACATCACCTTAAACCTAACCCTCACACTAAACCTTAGCCTAACCCTCACCTTAACCCTAAACCTCACCCTCACCCTCACCCACAGGCTCACCCTAAACCTACTCCTAACCCTAGCCCTCCCCCTCCCCCTCAACCTACCCCAACCCCTAACGCTAACCCTCACCCTAAACCTAAACTCCAACCTAAACCTAACCCTAACCCTACAGCTAACCCTCACCCTAAACCTAACCCTCACCCTAACCCTAACCCTCACCCTAACCCTAACCCTCACGCTCACAGTCACCTTCAGCCTAAACCTAAACCTAAGCTTAACCCTATCCCTAATCCTCACACCATCACCCTAAACCTAACCCTGAGTCTCACCCTCACCCTCAACCTCACCCTAACCCTAACACAAACCCTCAACTGAACCCTCACACTCACCCTCACCCTAAACCTAACCCTAAAACTAACCCTCACACTCACCATACCCTCACCCTAAACCTTACCCTCACCCTAACCCTCTTCCCAACCCTCACCCTATCCCTAACCGTAACCCTCAACCTAACCCTTACTCTCACTCTAACACTAAGCCTAATCTTAACACTAACTCTCACACTAACCCTCACCCTAAATATCACTCTATAATTAAACCTAAACCTAACACTAACCCTCACCCTCACCCTCAGCATAAGCAACAGCCTAAAGCCTAACCCTAACCCTAACCCTCACAGTCACCCTCACCCTAAAACTAACCCTAAGCCTCACCCTCACCCCCAACCTCAACCTAAAACTAACGCAAACCTTCAAACCAACCCTCACCCTCATCATAAACATCAGGGTAACCCTAAAACTCACCCAAATCTGCACCATAAGCCTAACCCTCACCCTAACGCTAACTCTCACCGTCACCCTAACTCGAACCCTCACCCTAACCCTAACCCTCACCCTCATCTAACCCTCACCCTAACCCAAACCCTAACCCTCAAACACACCCTCACCCTAAACCTAACCCTAATGCTCACACTCAACATAACCCTAACCCTCACACTCACCCTCACCCTCAGCTTAAACCTAAGCCTAACAATAACCCTAACCCTAACCCTCACACTCACCCTCACCCTAAACCTAATCCTAAACCTAAACCTAACTCTCTCACTCAACCTCACCCTCAACCTAACCCTAACCCTCAACCTAAACATCACCCTAAACCTAACCCTCACCCTAATCCTTAGCCTAACCCTCACCCTAAGCCTAACCCTCACCCTCACCCTCACCCACAGGCTCACCTTAAACCTAATCCTAACCCTAACCCTCACTCTCACAATCAACCTTATCCTACCTCTAGCGCTAACCCTCACCCTAACCTAACCTCCAATCTAACCCTAACCCTAAACCTAACGCTACCCCTCACCCAAACCTTAACACTCACCCCAACATTTACCATCACCCTAACCCCAACCCTAATGCTCACCATAATACTAACCCTCAAGCTCACAGTCACCCTCAGCCTAACCCTAAAACTAAGCCTAAACCTATCCCTAAACCTCACACTCACCCTCACCATAAACCTAACACTAAGTCTCAACCTCACCCTAACCCTAACCCAAACCCTCAACTGAAAACTCACCCTCACCCTCACCCTCACCCTAAACATTACCCTAACCCTAACCCTCACCCTTACCCTCAACTTAGCCCTAACCCTAAACCTCACCCTAAACCTGACCCTCAACCTAACCCTTACCCTCACCCTAACACTTAGCCGAAACCTAACATGAACCCTCACAGTAACCCTAAACCTCACCCTAACCCTAAACCTCACCCTAACGCTAATCCTCACCCTCACCCTAACCCTAACCCTCACCCTAACCCTCACCATCACCCTCACCCTCACCCTCAGCCTAACCCTCAGCCTAAAGCCTAACCCTAACCCTAACCCTCAGAGTCACCCTCACCCTAACCCTAAATCTAAGCCTCACCCTCACCCTCAACCTCACCCTAAACCTAAAACAAACCCTCAAACCTACCCTCACCCTCACCCTAAACATCACCCTAACATTAACCCTCACCCTACTCCGCACCAAAACCCTAACCCTCACCCTAACGCTAATCCTCACCCTCACCCTAACCCTAACCCTCACCCTAACCCTAACCCTCACACTCATCTAACCCTCACCCTAACCCAAACCCTAACCCTCACCCTAACCCTCAACCTCACCCTCACCCTAAACCTAACCCTCATGCTCACACTCAACATAACACTAACCCTCAAACTCACTCTCTCACCCTCAGCTTAAAACTTAAGCCTAACAATAACCGGAACCCTAACCCTCACACTCACCCTAACCCTAAACCTAACACTAACCCTAATACTAACCCTCTCACTCACCCTCACACTCACCCTAAGCCTAACCCCAACTCTAAACCTAAACATCACCCTAAACTTATCCCTCACCATATCCCTTAACCTAACCCTCACCAAAACATTATCCCTCACCCTCACCCTCACCGACAGGCTCAACCTAAACCTAATCCTAACCCTAGCCCTCAACCTCACGCTCAACCTTACCCTACCCCTAACGCTAACCCTCACCCTAAACCTAACCTCCAACCTAACGCTAACACTAACCCTAATGCTAACCCTCACCCTAAACCTAACCCTCACCCTAACCCCAACCCTCACGCTCACAGTCACCCTCAGCCTAACCGTAAACCTAAGCCTAAACCTATCCCTAAACCTCACACTCACCATCACCCTAAACCTAACCCTAAGTCTCACCCTCACCCTCAACCTAACCCTAACCCTAACCCAAACCCTCAACTGTACCATCACCCTCACTCTCACCCTCACCCTCACCCTAACCCTCACACTCACCATAACCCTCACCCTAAACCTTACCCTCACCCTAATCCTCATCCAACCCTCACCCTATCCCTAACCCTAACCCTCAACCTAACACTTACACTCACTCTACCACTAAGCCTAACCCAAACACTAACTCTCACACTAACCCTCACCCTAAATATCACCCTTTCATTAACCCTTACCCTAACCCTAACCCTCACCCTCACCCTCAGGCTAACCCTCATCCTAAAGCCTAAACCTAACACTAACCATCAGAGTCACCTTAAAACTAACCCTAAATCTAAGCCTCACACTCACTCTCAACCTCACCCTAAACCTAACGCAAACCGTCAAATCAACGCTCACCCTCACCCTAAACATAACCCTAACATTAACCCTCAGCCTAATCCACACCAAAACCCTAACCCTCACCCTAACGCTAATCCTCACCCTCAACCTAACCCTCACCCTCATCTAACCCTCACCCTAACCCTAACCCACACCCTCATCTAACCCTCACCCTAACCCTAACCCTGACCCTCATCTAACCCTCACCCTAAACCAAACCCTAACCCTCACCCTAACCCTCAAACACTCCCTCACCATAAACCTAACACTAATGCTCACACTCAACATAACACTAACCCTCACACTCACACTCACCCTCAGCTTAAACCTAAGCCTAACAATAACGCGAACCCTAACCCTCACACTCACCCTCACCATAAACCTAACCCTAACACTAATCCTAACCCTCTTACTCACCCTCACACTCACCCTAACCCTAACCCAAACCCTCAACCAAAACATCACCCTAAAACTAACCCTCACCCTAACCCTTAGCCTAACCCTCACCATAATCTTAACCCTCACCCTCTCCCTCCCCCACAGGCTCAACCTAAACTTAATCCTAACCCTAGCCGTCACCCTCACCCTCAACCTAACCCTACCCCTAACGCTAACCCTCACCCTAAACCTAACCTCCAACCTAACGATAACCCTAACCCTAATGCTAACCCTCACCCTAAACCTAACCCTCACTCTAACCCTAATCCTCACGCTCACAGTCACCCTCAGCCTAACCCTAAACCTAAGCCTAACCCTATCCCTAAACCTCACACTCACCCTCACCCTAAACCTAACACTAAGTCTCAACCTCACCCTAACCCTAACTCAAACCCTCAACTGAACCCTCACCCTCACCCTCACCATAACCCTCACCCTCACTCTAAACATCTCCCTTACCCTAACCGTCACCCTTACCCTCACCTTATCCCTAAACCTCATACTAACCCTAAACCTCACCCTAAACATGACCCTCAACCTAATCCTTACCCTCACCCTAACACTAAGCCTAAACCTAACATGAACCCTCACAGTAATCCTAAAACTCACCCTAACCCCAACACTCACACTATACCTAACCCTCAAATGAACCCTAACCCTAACCCTCACCCTAACCCTAACCATCACACTCACCCTCACCCTCAGCCTAACCCTCAGCCTAAAGCCTAACCCTAACCCTAACCCTCACAGTCACCCTCACACTAACCCTAATTCTAAGCCTCACCCTCCCGCTCAACCTCACACTAAACCAAATGCAAATCCTCAAACCAACCCTCACCCTCACCCTAAATATCACCCTCACCCTAACCCTCACCCTAATCCGCACGAGAACCCTAACCCTCACCCTAACGCTAATCCTCACCCTCACCCTATCCCTAACCCTCACCCTCATTTAACCCTCACCTAACCCAAACCCTAACCCTCACCCTAACCCTCAAACTCACCCTCACCCTCATCCTAAACCTAACCCTAATGCTCACACTCAACATAACCCAAACCCTCACAATCACCCTAACCCTCAGCTTAAACCTAAGCCTAACAATAACCTGAAACCTAACCCTCACACTCACCCTCACCCTAAACCTAACCCTAACACTAATCCTAACCCTCTCACTCACCTTCACACGCACCCTAACCCTAAACCTAACCCTAAACCTAAACATCACCTTAAACCTAAACCTCACCCTAATCCTTAGCCTAACCCTCACCCTAACCCTAACCCTCACCCTCACCCTCAGGCTCACCTTAAACCTAATCCTAACCCTAACTCTCACCCTCACCCTCAACCTAGCCCTACCCCTAACGCTAACGCTCACCATAACCCTAACATCCAACCTAACCCTAACTCTAAACCTAATGCTAACCCTCACCCAAACCCTAACACTCACCCCAAAACTTACCCTCACCCTAACCCCAACCCTAATGCTCACCATAACCCTAACCCTCAAACTCATAGTCACCCTCAGCCTAACCCTAAACCTAAGCCTAACAGTATCCCTAAACCTCACACTTAACCTCACCCTAAACCTAACCCTAACCCCAACCCAAACCCTCAACTGAACCCTCAACCTCACCCTCACCCAAGCCCTAACCCTAATACTAACCCTAAACCTAACCCTAAACCTGACCCTCAACCTAACCCTTACCCTCACCCTAACACTAAGGCTAAACCTAACATGAACCCACACAGTAACCCTAAACCTCACCCTAACCCTAACCCTCACACTATCCCTAACCCTCACCCTAACGCTAACCCTCACCCTCACCCTAGCCCTAACCCTCACCCTCATCTAACCCTCACCCTAACCCTCACCCTAACCCTCACCCTAACACTCAACCACAACCTCACCCCAAACCTAACCCTAATGCTCACATTCAACATAACCCTAAACCTCACACTCACCCTCACCCTCAGCTTAAACCTAAGGCTAACAATAAACCGAACCCTAAACCTCACACTCACCCTCACCCTAACCCTAATCCTAACCCTAAACTTAACCCTCTCACTCACCCTCACCCTCAACCTAAACCTAACCCAAACACTCAACCGAAACTTCACACTCACCCTAACCCTAACCCTCACCCTCATCCTAGCCCTCACCCCAATCCTAATCCTAACCCTAATCCTCATCCCAAACTTCAACCTAACCATAACCCTAGCCATCACTCAAAAGCTAATCCTCATCCCCACACTCACCCTCAGCCTAACCCTAACTCTAAGCCTCACGCTCACCCTCAACCTCACCCTAAACTTAACACAAAACCTCAAGCCAACCCTCACACTCACCCTAAACATCACCTTCAACCTAAACGTCACCCTAATCCGCACCAGAACCCTAACCCTCCCCATAACGCTAACACTCACCCCCATCTAACCCTCACCCTAACCCAAACCCTAACCCTCACCTTAACCCTAAACATCACCCTCACCCTAAAACTAACGCTAAAGCTCACACTCAACATATCCCTAACCCTCACTCTCACCCTCACCCTCAGCTTAAACCTAAGCCTAACAATAACCCAAACCCTAACCCTCACACTCACCCTCACCTAAACCTAACCCTAACACTAATCCTAACCCTCTTACTCACTCTCACACTCACACTAACCCTAACCCAAACCCTCAACCTAAACATCACCCTAAACCTAACCCTCACCCTAACCCTTAGCCTAACCCTCACCCTAACCCTAACCCTCACCCTCACCCTCAGGCTCACCTTAAACCTAATCCTAACCCTAACCCTCACCCTCAACCTAACCCTTCCCCTAACGCTAAACCTCACCCTAACCCTAACCTCCAACCTAACCCTAACCCTAAACCTAACGCTAACCCTCACCCAAACCCTAACACTCACCCCAACACTTACCCTCACCCTAACCCCAACCCTAATGCTCACCATAACCCTAAACCTCAAGCTCATAGTCACCCTCAGCCTAACCTTAAACCTAACACTAATCCTATCCCTAAGCCTCACCCTCACCCTCACCCTAAACCTAACCCTAAGTCTCAACCTCACCCTAAACCTAACCCAAACCCTCAACTGAACCCTCACCCTCACCCTCACCCTAAACATCACCCTAACCCTAACCATCACCCTTAACCTCACCCAAGCCCTAACCCTCATACTAACCCTAAACCTCACCCTAAACCTGACCCTCAACCTAACCCTTACCCTCACCCTAACACAGAGCCTAAACCTAACATGAACCCTCACAGTTACCCTAACCCTCACCTCAACCCTAACCCTCACACTATATTTAACCCTCACCCTAACCCTAACACTAAACCTCACCCTAACCCTAACCATCACCCTCACTCTCACCCTGAGCCTAACACTCAGCCTAAAGCCTAACCCTAACCCTAACCCTCACAGTCAACCTCACCCTAACCCTAACTCTAATCCTCTAACTCACCCTCAACTTCACCCTAAACCTAATGCAAACCCTCAAACGAACCATCACACTCACCCTAAACATCACCCTAAACCTAAACCTCACCCTAACGCTATTCCTCACCCTCAACCTAACCCTAACCCTCACCCTAACCCTAACCCTCACCCTCATTTAACCCTCACCCTAAATCAAACCCTAACCCTCACCCTAACCCTCAACCTCACCCTCACCCTAAACCTAACCCTAATGCTGACACTCAACATAACCCTGACCCTCACACTCACCCTCACCCTCAGCTTAAACCTAAGCCTAACAATCATCCTAACCCTAAACCTCACACTCACCCTCACCCTAAACCTAACCCTAACCCTAATCCTAACCCTCTCACTGACCCTCACACTCACCCTAACCCTAACCCAAAACGTCAACCTAAACATCATCCTAAACCTAACCCTCACCCTAACCCTCACCCTAACCCTAACCCTCACCCTCAGCCTCACCCACAGGCTCACTCTAAACGCAATCCTAACCCTAACCCTCACCTTCACCCTCAACCAAACCCTCACCCTAACCCTAAACCTCACCCTAACCCTAACCCTCACGCTCACAGTCACCCTCAGCCTAACCCTAAACCTAAGCATAACCCTATCCTTAATCCTCACATTCACTGTCATCCTAAACCTAACCCTAAGTCTCACCCTCACCCTCACCCTCACCCTAACCCTAACCCAAACCCACAACTGAACCCTCACCCTCACCCTCACCCTAACCCTCACCCTCACCATAAACATCACCCTAACCCTAACCCTCACCATTACCCTCACCCTAGCCCTAACCCTCATACTAACCTTAAACCTCACCATAATCCTAACCCTCAACCTAACCCTTACTCTCACCCTAACACTAAGCCTAAACCTAACATGAACCCTCACAGTAACCGTAAACCTCACCCTAACCCTAACCCTCACACTAACCCTAACCCTCACCCTAACCCTAACCATACCCCTCACCCTAACCCTCACTCTGACCCTAAACCCAACCCTAACCCTCACCCTCACCATCATCCTAACACTCACCCAAACCTAACCCTCACCCAAACCCTAACCCTCATACTCTCCCTCACCCTCACCCTCACTCTAACTCTCACCCTCATCCTCACCCTAACCCTCACCCTAATCCTAACCCTATCAGTCACCCTCACCATCACCCTCACCCTCAGCCTACCTCTAAACCTAACACTACTCCTAAACCTATACCTCACCCAAACCCTCAACTTAACCCTAAACCTAACCCTCACTTTCACCCTAACCCTAACCTCACTGACAAGCTAGTATTCACCATAACCCTAATCCTAACCCTACCCCTCACCCTAACCCTAACCCTCACCCTAACACTCACCCTTACCCTCACCCTAACCCTCACCCTCACCCTAACCCTAAACCTCACCCTAACCCTAACCCTAACCCTCACCCTAACCTTTAACTTTACCCTCACCCTAACCCTCACACTAACTCTAACCCTCAACTTAATCCTAACCCTAACCATCAGCTTCACCCTCACCCTCACCCTAAGCCTCACTGTCACCCTCACGCTCACCCTCACCCTAAACCTAACCCTCACCCTAAACCTATCCCTCACTCTAACAATAAACCTCACAATCACCCTCACGCTCACCTCACCCTAACCCTAAACCTAATCCTAACCCTCAAGCTAAACCTACCCTAACCCTAATGTAACTCTAACTCTCAAACTCACGCTAAACCTCACGCTAACCCTTACTCTCAGCATGAATCTAACCCTAACCCTAACCCTCACACTAACCCTAACCCTCACCCTAACCCTAACCATACCCCTCACCCTAACCCTCACTCTGACCCTAAACCCAACCCTAACCCTCACCCTCACCATCATCCTAACACTCACCCAAACCTAACCCTCACCCAAACCCTAACCCTCATACTCTCCCTCACCCTCACCCTCACTCTAACTCTCACCCTCATCCTCACCCTAACCCTCACCCTAATCCTAACCCTATCAGTCACCCTCACCATCACCCTCACCCTCAGCCTACCTCTAAACCTAACACTACTCCTAAACCTATACCTCACCCAAACCCTCAACTTAACCCTAAACCTAACCCTCACTTTCACCCTAACCCTAACCTCACTGACAAGCTAGTATTCACCATAACCCTAATCCTAACCCTACCCCTCACCCTAACCCTAACCCTCACCCTAACACTCACCCTTACCCTCACCCTAACCCTCACCCTCACCCTAACCCTAAACCTCACCCTAACCCTAACCCTAACCCTCACCCTAACCTTTAACTTTACCCTCACCCTAACCCTCACACTAACTCTAACCCTCAACTTAATCCTAACCCTAACCATCAGCCTCACCCTCACCCTCACCCTAAGCCTCACTGTCACCCTCACGCTCACCCTCACCCTAAACCTAACCCTCACCCTAAACCTATCCCTCACTCTAACAATAAACCTCACAATCACCCTCACGCTCACCTCACCCTAACCCTAAACCTAATCCTAACCCTCAAGCTAAACCTACCCTAACCCTAATGTAACTCTAACTCTCAAACTCACGCTAAACCTCACGCTAACCCTTACTCTCAGCATGAATCTAACCCTAACCCTAATCCTCACACTGACCCTATCCCTTACCCTCACACTAACCCTCATCCTAAACCTCACCCTAACCCTAACCCTATCCCTAACCCTAACGCAAACCCTAATGCTCAATCTAACTGTAACCATACGCCTCAAACTAAATCTCATCCTAAACTTAACCCTAACCCAAACCCTTACGTTAACACTAACCCTAACACTCAACCTAACCCTAATCCTCTCCCACACCCTCAGCCATATCCTCAGCCTAACCCTAACCCTAATCCTCACCCTCATCCTAACTCTAACCCTAACCTTCACTCTCACCCTCACCCCCACCCTCACCATAACCCTAACCCGAACCCTAAACTGAAACCTCACCCTAACCCAAATCCTAACCTTCTCCCTAACCCTCATTCTAACACTAACCCTAACCCTTACCGTAACCCTACACCTCATCCTAAACCTCACCCTAACCCTAAACCTATCCCTAACCCTAACGCTAACCCTAACGCTCACACTAACCATAACTGTACCCCCCATCTAACCCTCATCCTAAACTTAAGCCTAACCCAAACGCTCACGCTAACCTTACCCCTAAAACTCACCCTAACTCTAATCCTCACCCACACCCTCACCATCACACTCAGCCTAACCCTCAGACTAAGCCTAAACCTAACCCTAACACTCACACTAACCCTCACACTCACCCTAAACCTAAGCCTCACCATCACCCTCAACCTCACCCTTACCGAAAACCTAACCCTCACGTTAACCCTAACACTCACCCTAATGCTAAGCCTCAACCTAACCATTACACTCACCCTAACACTAAGTGTAACCCTAAAACTTAATCTCACAATAACCGTCACCCTAAACATCACCCTATCCCTAATCCTAACCCTAACCCTCACCCTAACCCTAACCTCACACTCACTCCCACCCTCAGCTTAACCCAAAGCCTAAGACTAACCCTTACCCTAATCCTCACACTCACCCTCACCCTAACCCTAAGTCTAAGCCTCACCCTCACCCTCAACCTCACCCTAAACCTAACGCAAAACCGCAAACCAACCCTCAAACTCACCCTAAACATCACCCATACCCTAACCCTCACCCTAATCCGCACCAGAACCCTAACCTTCACCATAAAGCTAATACTCACCCTCACCCTTACCCTAACCCTCACGCTAACCCTAACCCTCACCCTCATCTAACCCTCACCCTAACCCAAACCCTAAATCTCACCCTAACCCTAAACCTCACCCTCACCCTAAACATAACCCTAACCCTCACTCTCACCCTCACAGTCAGCTTAAAACTAAGCCTAACAATAACCGGAACCCTAACCCTCACACTCACCCTGACCCTAAACTTAACCCTAACACTAATCCTAACCCTCTCACTCACTCTCACACTCACCCTAACCCTAAACCAAACCCTCAACCTAAACATCACCCTAAACATAACTCTCACCCTAACCCTTAGCCTAACCCTCACCCTAACACTAACCCTCACCCTCACCCTCAGGCTCACCTTAAACCTAATCCTAACCCTAACCCTCACCCTCACGCTCAACCTAACCCTACCACTAACGCTAACCCTCACCCTAACCCTAACCTCCAACCTAACCCTAACCCTAAACGTAACGCTAACCCTCACCCAAACCCTAACACTCACCCGAACAATAACCTCACCCTAACCCCAACCCTAATGCTCACCATAACACTAAATCTCAAGCTCATAGTCACCCTCAGCCTAACCCTAAACCTAACCCTAACCCTATCCCTAAACCTCACATTCACCCTCACCCTAAACCTAACCCTAAGTGTCAACCTCACCATAAACCTAACCAAACCCTCAACTGAACCCTCACCCTAACCCTCACCCTCACCCTAACCATCACCCTAAACCTAACCATCACCCTTAACCTCACCCAAGCCCTAACCCTCATACTAACCCTAAACCTCACCCTAAAGCTGACCCTCAACCTAACCCTTACCCTCAAGCTAACACTAAGCCTAAACCTAACATGAAACTTCACAGTAACCCTAACCCTCACCCGAACCCTAACCCTCAAACTATCCCTAACCCTCACCCGAACCCTAACCCTAAACCTCACCGTAACCCTAACCATCACCCTCACTCTCACCCTGAGCCTAACCCTCAGGCTAAAGCCTAACCTTAAACCTAACCCTCACAGTCAACCTCACACTAACCCTAAATCTAAGCCTCACCCTCACCCTCAACCTCACCCTAAATCTAACGCAAACCCTCAAACCAACCCTCACACTCACCCTAAACATCACCCTAACCCTAACCCTCACCCTAACGCTATTCCTCACCCTCAACCTAACCCTAACCCTCACCCTAACCCTAACCCTCACCCTCATTTAACCCTCACCCTAAATCAAACCCTAACCCTCACCCTAACCCTCAACCTCACCCTCACCCTAAACCTAACCCTAATGCTCACACTCAACATAACCCTAACCCTCACACTCACCCTCACCCTCAGCTTAAACCTAAGCCTAACCATCACCTAACCCTAAACCTCACATTCACCCTCAACCTAAACCTAACCCTAAACTTAATCCTAACCCTCTCACTGACCCTCACACTCACCCTAACCCTAACCCAAACCCTCAACCTAAACCTCAATCTAAACATTACCCTAACCTAACACTAAGCCTAACCTTAACACTAACCTTCACTAACCCTAAACCTCACCCTAACCCTAACCGTCACCCTAACTTAACCCTAACACTCACCCTAACCCTCAACCTAACCCTTAATCTCACCCTAACACTAACCATAACACTAAACCTCAACCTCACCCTAAACCTCACCCTAACCCTAACCCTAACAGTAACTCTCAACCTCACCCTCAACCTCACCCTAACCCTAACCCTCACCCCAACACTTACCTTCACCAAAACCCTCACCCTAACGCTAACCCTAACGCTAAACCTCACCTCACCCGCAACCTCACCTTAACCGTAACCCTAACCCTAACCCTAACAATAACCCTAACTCTAACCCTAAACTTAATCCTTACCTTAACCCACACCATCACCCTCACCTTCACCCTAAACGGAACCCTAATCCTCTCCATAAACCTAAATCTCTCCCTAAACCTAACCCTCACACTCACCCTAACCCTCACCCTAAAACTTACCCTCACCCTAACCCTCAGCCTGACCATAAACCTATCCCTAACCTTCACCTTAACCTTCACCCTAAACCCAACCGTAACGGTCACCCTCAAACTAACCCTGAACCTCACCATAGCCCTAAACCTGCCCCTCATCATAACCATCATCCTAACCCTCACCCGAACCATAAATCTAACCCTAAAACTTACCCGCACCCTAACACTCACCCTCACCCTCACCCTAAGCCTCAACCTCACCCCCACCCTAACCCTGACCCTATCCCTCACCCTCACCCTCACCCTAAGCCTAAGCCTCACACTAACCCTAACCCTAACTCTCACACTCACCCTCACCCTCAGCCTAATCCTAAGACTGATATTAACCCTAACCCTAGCCCTCACACTCACTCTCACCCTAAACCTAACCCAAACACTCAACCAAAACCTCACCCTCACCCTCACCCTAACCATCACACTCACCCTAAACATCACACTAAACCTTATCCTCACCCTCACCCTAACCTTAACCCTAAGAATAACCCAAACCCTAACCGTAAACCTAACCCTCACCCTAACCCTAAACCTCACGCTAACCCTCGGCCTCACCCTCACCCTCATCTTAACCCTAAGCCTAACCCTAACCCTCACCCTTACACTCACCTTAACACAAATCCTAACCCTAAAACTCACCCTAACAGTAACCCTAACCCTCACCCTTACTTTATCCTCACCCTCACCCTAACCCTCACATTAACCTTTATGCTCACCCTAACCCTAACCCTACCCTTCACCCTAACCCTCACCCTAATTCTAACCTTAACCCCTAACCTAACCCTCTCTCTAACCCTAACCCTAACCCTCACCCTCACCCTAACCCTCACCCTAATTCTAACCTTAACCCCTAACATAACCCTCTCTCTAACCCTAACCCTAACCCTCACCCTCACCCTAACTCTCACCTAATCCTCACCCTAACCCTAACCTCTACCTAACCGAGACCCTCACCCTCAACCTCGCCCTCATCTTTACACTAAAACTCACCCTCACACTTCTCCTCACCCTAAACATCACCCTAATCCTAAACCTCACACTCACCCTCACTCTCACCTTCAGCCTAAACCTAACTCTAAAGCTAATCCTAAACATAACCCTCAGCATTACCCTATCCCTCACCCTTAACCCTAAACCTCACCCTCACCCTAACCCTAATCATAACCCTCACACTAAACCTAACCCTCACTCTAAACCTAAACCTAAACCTCACCGTATCCCTCACCCTAAACCTAACCCTAACTCTCACCCTAACCCTAATCATCACACTAATCTAGCCATCACCCTAACCCTAACCCACACCCTAAAGCTGACCCTCACCCCACCCTCAAATTAACACTAAGGCTAACTCTCACCCTAACCCTAACCCTCACCCTAAACCTAACCCTCACCCTATCCCTCAACCTAACCCTAACCCTAAGCATCACCCTCACCCTCACCTTAACCAGAACCCTAATCCTAACCCTCAACTTATTCCTAACCCTCACCCTAACCCTAATCCTCACCCTAACTCTTTCCCTCACCCTAACACCAACCCTAACCCTAACACTAAGCCTCACACTAACCGTAACAATCACCCTAAGCCTAACATTAACCCTAACCCTAACCCTCACCCTCACCCTAAACCTATCCCTAACCCTAACCCACACCCTCACCCTCACCCTCATCCTCACCCTCACCCTAAATCTAACCCTAACAATAACCCTAACCCTAACCCTAAACCTAACCCATCACCCTCACCTTAACCCTAAGCCTAACACTAACCCAAACCCTCACCCTCACCTTAACACTAAAGCTAACTCTAACCCTCACCCTAACAGTAACCCTAACCCTCACCCTCACCCTAACCGTCACCCGAACTTTATCCTCACCCTATCCCTACCCCTCAAATTAACCCTAATGCTTACCCTAACCTTAACAGTACACCTCACCCGAACCCTCACCCTAACTCTAATCCTAACCCTAAACCTAACCCTCATCTAAACCTAACCCTAATTTTCAACGTTACCCTAACCTTTACCATCACCCGAACCCTCACACTAAACCTAACACTCACCCACACCCTAATCCTCAAGCTCACCCTAACCCTAACCCTCACCTAATCCTCACACTAACCTTAACCATTATCTAACAAAGACCCTCACCCTCACCCTCACCCTAAACTTCACCCTAACCCTCACCCTCACCCTAGCCCTCACCCTAAACGTAACCCTTACTCTAAACCTCACCCGCACCCTCACCCTCATGCTCAGCCTTACCTTACCCTACCACTAATCCTAACCTTAACCCTCAACCTGATCATAACACTCACCATAACCCTTACCCTCACCCTCACAATATCCCTAACCTTAACCCTCACACTAAACCTAACCCTCACCCTAAACCTAACCCTACCCCTCACCCCAAAACTCAACCTAAACTTAAACCTAACCCTCACCCTAACGCAAATCCTCACCCTCACCCTAGCCCTCACCCTAATCCTAACCCTCATCTTAAACTTCACCCTCACACCACCCTCAAACTAACCCTAACCATAACACTCACCCTAACCCTAACCCTAACCCGCACACTAGCCCTCACCTTAAACCGAACCCTAACCCTCCCCCTCACCCAAACCCTAACCTTAACCCTAACCCTAACCCTCACCCTAACACTAACCTTAACCCTAACCCTAACCCTTACCTTAACCCTCACCCTAACCCTTAACCTCATCCTCACCATAAACCTCACACTAAACCTAAACCTCACCCAAACTCTAACCCTAACCGTCACCCTCACCCTCACCCTCATGCTAACCCTATCCCTAACCCTCACCTTAACCCTAAAACTCACCCTAACCCTAACCCTAACAATCACTCTCAAGCTCACCTTATCCCTAACCCTAACCCTCACCCTAACCTTCACTCTAACCCTGCTGCTAACTCTAACACTCACCCTAACCCTCACGCTATCACTTACCCACACCATAAACCTAAAGCTAACCCTCACCCTCACACTCACCCTAAATCTCACCCTAAACTTAACCCTAACCCAAACACGAAACCCTAACCCTAACTTGAACCCTAAACCTCACCCGAAACCTTAAACCTAACCCTAAACCTAACCCTCAAGCTAAGTGTCACCCTATCCCTAACCCTATCCCAAACCCTAACCCTCACCCTAACCCTCACCCTAAACCTTATACTCACCCTCACCCTAACCCTAACCCTAACGCTGACGCTTACAATAACTCTAACCCTCACCCTAAACCTAACCTTACCCCTCACCCTAACCCTCATCCTAACCCTAAATCTAACTCAAAACCTATCCCTCACACTAATCCTAACCCTAACCCTCACCCTCATCATAACTCACCCTAACCCTAACACTCTCAACCTCACCCTCACCCTCAGCCTAACCCATACCCTCACACTAACCCTAACCATCACGCTAACCCTCAACCTAATACTCGACACTAAACCAAACCATAACCCTTACACTAACCCTAACCCTAAACATCACCAAAATCCTCAATAACCCTAAATCTAGTCCTAACCCTAACCCTTACCCTCACCCTAACCCTAACACTCACCCTAACCCTAACCTTCACCCTAACACTAAGCCTAATCCTAACACAAACCCTCACACTAATCCTAAACCTCAGCCTAAACCTAACCCTCAACCTAAACCTAACCCTAACCCAAATCCTCACCCTCATCTTATCCCTCACACTAACCCTTTTCCTGTCCCTAACCCTAACCCTAACCCTAACCCTCACACTTTCCGTAACCCTCACCCTCACCAAAAACTTCACCCTTACCCTTACCTTACCCTCACACTAACCCTCACCCTAAGCCAAAACCTCAACCTAACCTAATCAAAACACTCACACTAAACCTCACCCTAACCCTAATGCTAACCCCAACACTCACCCTCACTCTAACCCTCACCCTAAACCTGAACCTCACTCTAACCCTAACCCTAACCCACAATCTCACCCTAAACCTCACCCTAACCCTAACCCTCAACCTAATCCTTACCCTCACCCTAACCCTCACCATAAACCCAACCCTAAACTAACCATAAACCTCACCCTAACCCTCACCCTCATCCTAACCCTAATCCAAACCCTAACCCTCAACCTAAACCTCACCCTAACCCTAACCTTAACCTTCACACTAACCCTAACCCTCACCCTAAGCTTAACCCAACCCCTCACCCTAACCCTAACCCTCATGCTCACCCTAAACCTAACCCTAACCCTATTCCACACCCTCACCCTCACCCTCATCCTCACCCTCACCCTAAACCTAATCCTAACAATAACCCTAATCGTAAACCTAACCCTCACCTTAACCCTAACCCTCAAGCTAACCCTCATCCTCACCCTCACCCTCACCTTAACCCTAAGCCTAACCCTAACCCTCACCCTCACCCTCAACTTAATTCTAAAGCTAACCCTAACCCTCACCCTAACAGTAACCCTAACCCTAACTCTCACCCGAACTGTCACTCTAACATTAACCTCACCCTAACCCTAACCCTCACATTAACCATAATGTTCACCCTAACCTTAACAGTATCCCTCACCCAAACCCTCATCCTAACTCTAACCCTAACCCTAAACCTAACCCTCACCTAACCCTAAATCTCAACCTTACCCTAACACTCAACATCACCTGAACCCCCACCCTAAACCTAACACGCACCCACACCCTATCCCTAAAGCTCACCCTCACCCTCACCCTCACCTAATCCTCACCCTAACTCTAACCATTATCTAACAAAGGCCCTCACCCTCACCCTCACCCTAAACTTCACCCTAACCCTCACCCTCACCACAGCCCTCACCCTAAATGTAACCCTACCCGTAAACCTCACCCGCACTCTCACCTTCATGCTCAGCCTTACCCTAACCCTCCCCTAATCCTAACCCTAACCATCAACCCCATCATAACCCTCACCATAAACCTTACCGCCACCCTCACCCTAAGCCTAACAATAACGCTCTCACTAAACCTAACCCTCACCCTAAATCTAACCCTACCCCTCACCCCAAACATCAACCTAAACCTAACCCTAACCCTCACCCTAACGCTAACCCTAACCCTCACCCTAGCCCTCATCTTAATCCTAACCATCATCCTAAACCTCACCCTTACACCACCCACAAACTAACCCTATCCCTAACCCTCACCCTAAGCTTAACCCTCACCCTAACCCTAACCCGCACCCTAGCACTCACCGTAACCCTAACCCTAAACCTCCTCGTCACCCTAACCCTAAACCTAACCCTAACCCTCACCCTAAACCTCACCCTAACACTAAACCTAACCCGAACCCTCACCTTTACCTTAACCCTCACCCTAACACTTAACCTCATACTCACTCTAAACCTCACACTAAACCTAACCCTCACCCTAACTCTAACCCTAACCATCACCCTCACCCTCACCCTCACGCTAACCCAAACCCTAACCCTCTCCCTCACCCTCACCCAAACACTACTATTACCTGTAACACTCACTCTAACCCTCACGCTATCACTTAAACACACCATAAACCTAAACATAACCCTAACCCTCACCCTAACCATAAACCTCACCCTAACCCTAACAGTAACCCAAACACAAAACCCTTAACCTAACCCTAAACTGAGCCCGAACCCTCATCCGAAACCTTAACCCTAAACCTAAACCAAACCCTCAAGCTAACAGTCACCCTAAACCTAACCCTATCCCTAACCCTAACCCTCACCCTAACCTGCACCCTAAACCATATCCTCACCCTCACCCTAACCCTAAACCTAACGCTAACCCTCACAATAAATCTAACCTCACCCTAAACCTAAATTTACCCTTCACCCTAACCATCATCCTAACCATAAACCAAACCCAAAACCTCTCCCTAACCCTAATCCTAACCCTAACTCTCACCTTCACCCTCACCCTCAGCCTAACCCTAACCCTCACACACCCTAACCGTCAAGCTAACCCTCAACCTAATGCTCACACTAACCCTAACCCTAACCCTTACACTAACCCTAATACTAAACCTCAACAAAACCCTCAATAACCCTAAACCTAGACCTTACCTTAAAACTTACCCTCACCTTAAACCTAACCCTCACCCTCACCCTAACCCTAAACCTCACCCTAAACCTAACCTTCACCCTAAACCTTACCCTCACCCTAATACTAAGCCTAAACCAGACACCAACACTCATACTAACCCTAACCTTCAGCCTAAACCAAATCCTCAACCTAAACCTAACCCTAAACCTAATCCTCACCCTCACCTTATCCCTCACACTAACCCTTTTCCTAACCCTAACTCTAACCCTCACCCTAACCCTAACCCTCTCCCTTTCCGTAACCCTCACCCTCACCAAACACCTCACCCTTTCCCTTACCTTACCCTCACCCTAACCCTCACACTAACCAAAAACCTCACCCTAAACTAACCAAAACACTCACACTAAACCACACCCTAACCCTAATGGTAACCCTAACACTCACCCTCACCCTAAACCTCACCCTAAACCTTCACCTCAAACTAACACTAACCCTAAACCTCAACCTCAACATAAACCTGACCCTAACCCTAACCCTCATCCTAACCCTTACCCTTACCCTAACCCTAAACCTAATCTAACCCTTAACCTCACCCTAACCCTTACTCTCACCCTAACCCTAATCTAAAACCTAACTCTCAACCTAACCTAATCCTAACCCTAACCCTAACCTTCACACTAACCCAAACCGTCACCCTAACCTTAACCCTACCCCTCACCCTAAACCTCATCCTAACCCTAACCCTAAACCTAACCCTAGCCCTAAACCTCACACTAACCCTAACCCTCACCCTCACCCTCACCCTCAACATAACCATAAACCTAACCCTAAACCTAAAAATAACCCTAACCCTAACCCTTATCCTAACCCTCACCTTCACCCTCACCCTAACCCTAACCCTCACCCTTAACCTAACCCTCAACCTCACCGTAACCCTAAACCTAACCCTAAAATTTACGCTCACCCTAACACTAACCCTAACCCTAAAACTAGCCATTACACTATCCCTAATCCTCAGCCTAACCCTAACCCTCAACCTAACCCTATCCCTAACCCTAACCCTCACCCTCACCCTAAACCTAATCCTAATCCTAACCCTCACCCTAAACCTAACCCTCACCCTATTCCCAACCCTCAATCTCACCCTCACTCTAACCCTAACCCCAAACCTAACACTCACCCTAAACCTCACCCTTACTGTAAACCTAAACCTAACCCTCACCCTAACCCACAAGCTTACCATAATCCTCACCATAACCCTAACCCTCACACTTAACATTACTCTCACCCTCAACCTAACCCTCACCCTAAACCTAACCCTCACACTAACCTTACGCTAACCCTCACACTAACCCTCACCCTACCATAATGCTAACCCTAACACTCACCCTGACCCTAACCTTCACCCTAACCCGAAACCTCACCCTAAACCTAACCCTATCCCTAACCCTCAACCTAACCTTTACCCTCAACCTAACACTAACACTAACCCTCACACTAACAATAAACCTCACCCTAACTCTAACCTCACCCTAACCCTAATCCTCACCCTAACCCTAACCCTAACCCTCACCCTCAGCCTAACCTTTAACCTTACCCTCACCCTAACCCTCACACCAAACCTAACCCTAAGCCTAACCGTTACCCTCTCCGTCACGCTCACCCTCAGCCTAAATTTAAACCTAACCCTACTCTTAACCCTAACCCTCAGCTTCACCCTCACACTAACCCTAACCCTAAACCTAACTCTAAGCATAACCCCCACACTCACACTCACCCTCACCCTAAGCCTCACTGTCAACCTCACGCTCATCTGCACCCTAACCCAAAGCCTAACCCTCACCCTAAACCTATCTCTCACCCTAACCATAAACCTCACAATCACCCTCACCCTCACCTCACCCTAACCATAAATCTAACCCTAACCCTCACCCTAAACCTCACCCTAACCCTAATGCTAACGTTAACCCTCACACTCACCATAAACCTCATGCTAGCCATTACTCTCACCGTAAATCTAACCCTAACCCTAACCCTCACCCTGACCCTAACCCTCACGTAAACCCTAACCCTAACCCTAATCCTAACCCTCATCCTAAACCTCACCCTAACTCTAAACCTATCCCTAACCCTAAAGCTAACCCAAACGCTCACCCTCACCCTCACCCTAACCTAATCCTAACCCTAACCCTCACCCTTAACCTTAAACTAACCCTCATACTAACCATCACCCTAACTCTAACCCTCACCCTAACCTACCACTAAATCTCACACTAACACTCACCCTCACCCTATCCCTATTCCTCACAATAAACCTCACACTCACACTCACCCCACCCTATTCCTAACCCTAAATCTCACCCTCACCCATACCCTAACCCTCACCCTCACCCTCACACTAACCCTAACCCTAACCCACAACCTAACCCTAACGCTAAACCTAACCCTCACGCGAACCCTAAACCTAACCCTCACCCTCACACTCACCCTAACCCTAATCCTAAACCTAACCCTCACGCTAACTCTAACCCTAACCCTAATGGTAAACATAAACCTCACCTTCACCCTAACCCTCACCTTAAACCTTACCCTCACCCTAAACCTCATCTTAACCCTCACCCTAACCCTAATCCTAACCATCACCCTAACCCTAATCCTCAACCCCACCCTCACCCTAAGCCTAACCCTAAGACTAAGCCTAACCCTAACCCTACCCCTCAGCCTAATGCTCACCCTAACACTAATCCTAACCCTAATACTCACCCTATCCCTAACCCTAACCCTAACCCTCACCCTAACACTAACACTAATGCTAACCATAAACCTTACCAACAATCTAACCCTCACCCTAACCCCTACCCTCCGCCTAACCCTAACACTCACCCTCACCCTAACCCTCACACTAATCCTTACCCTCAACCTAACCCTAAACCTAACCCTCACACTAACCCTAACCCTCACCTAACCCTACACCTACCCCTCAGCCTAACCCTCATCCTACACCTAAACCTAACCCAAAACCTCACCCTAATCTTAAGCTTAACCCTAACCCTAAACCTTCTCCTAACCCTAACACTCACCCTCAACCTCACCCTCTCCCTCACCCTAAACCTAACCCTCATCCTAACCCTCACACTAACCCTAACCCTAAAACTCACACTCACCCTCAACCTCAACATCACCCTCAGCATAACACTAAACATAACCCTAATCCTAACCCTAAACCTCACCCTCACCCTAACCGTCACCCTAATTCTTACCTTCAAACTAATCCTAACCCTAATCCTAACCCTAACATTCACAATAAACCTAACCCTCACCCTAATCACAACCCTACCCCTTACCCTAACCCTCAACCTAAACCTAACCCTATCCTAAACCTAACCCTCACCCTAACCCTCACCCTCACGCTAACCCTAACCCTAACACTCAACCTTACCCTAAACCTCAGCCAAAGCCTTAACCTCATCCTCACCCTAAACCTCACATTAAACCTGACCCTAACCCTAATGCTAAGCCTAACCCTAACCCTCACCCTCACCCTAACCCTCACCCTAAACCTCACACTAACCCTAATACTAACCTCCACCCTAACCCTAACGTTCACCCTAACCCTAACCCTAACCCTAACCCTCACGGTCACCCTCACTATCTCTCCGTAACCCTAAGACTAACCCAAACCCTCACCCTAACCCTAATACTAACCTCCACCCTAACCCTAACGTTCACCCTAAGCCTCATGCTCACACTCACCCTCTCCTTAACCCTAAGCCTAACCCTAACCGTCATCCTAACCCTCCCCTTAACACTAAACCTAAGCCTAACCCTCACTCTAATAGTAACCCTAAACCTCACCCTCACCCTAACTCTCACCCTTACTTTATCCTCACCCTAACCCTAACCCTCACATTAAACCTAATACTCACCCTAACCATAACCCTACCCCTAACCCTAACTCTTACCCTAACTTTATGCCTAACCCTAACCCTCACCTAACCCTATCCCTAAGCCTAACCCTAACCCTCACCTAACCCGGTTAGGGTTACTAAACCTCAACCTCATCCTAACCCTCACCATCACCTGAACCTACACCCTCACCCTAACCCTCACCTAATCCTCACCCTAACCCTAACATTACCTAACCAAGACCCTCACCCTTACACTCACCTTCACCCTAATCCTCACCCTCACCCTAGCCCTCACCCTAACCGTAATCCTAACCCTAAAATTCACCCGCACCCTCATCCTCACCCTCAGCCTAACACTAACACTATCCCTATTCGTATCCCTAAACCTTGCACTCACCCTTACCCTCACCATTACCCTTACCTCACCCTCACCCTAACCCTAACCGTAACCCTCACACTAAACCTAACCTCACCCTAAACCTAACCCTACCCCTCACCATAACCCTCATACTAAACCTAACTCAAACCCTCACCCTAACCCTAAACCTCACACTCACCCAGGCCCTCACCATAACCCTTTCCCTCACCCTAAACCTCACCCTCATACCACCCTCAAATTAACCCTAACCATAACCCTCAACCTAACCCTAACACTAAAACTCACACTCACCCTCACCCTCACCATCACCCTCAGCGTAACACTAACCATAACCCTAATCCTAACCCTAAACCTCACCCTCACCCTAACCGTCACCCTAATTCTTACCTTCACACTAATCCTAACCCTAACCCTAACCCTAATACTTACACTAAACCTAACCCTCACCCTAACATAACCATACCCATTACCCTAACCCTCACCCCAACCCTATCCGTATCCCTAACCCTAACCCTATCCCTAACCCTCACCCTAACACTAACCCTAACCCTCACCCTTACCTCACAATAAGCCTTAACCTCATCCTCACCCTAAAACTCACACTAAACCTAACCCTCAGCCTAACTCTAACCCTAACCGTCACCCTCACCCTTACCATTACCCTTACGCTAACACTAACCCTAACCCTCACCCTAACCCTAAAATCCACCCTAACCCTAACCCTAACCCTCACCCTCAAGCTCACCTTAACCCTACCCATATCCCTCACCCTAAACTTCACTCTAACCCTAATGCTAACTCTAACACTCACCCTAACTCTCACACTATCACTTACCCACACGATAAACCTAAAACTAACCCTAACCGTCACCCTCACCTTAACCTTCTACCTAACCATAACCCTAATCCGAAAGCCTCACCCTAAACTTAACCATAACTCTAACACTAATCCTAAACCTAACCCTTACCCTAACGCTAACCCTTACCCTAACCCTAACTCTAACTCTGACCTAACCCTCAGCCTAACCCTAACCCTAACCATGACCCTCACCCTAACCCTAACCCTCACCCTAACCCTAACCCTCACTCTAACCCTTATCCTCACCCTAACACTAAGCCTAACCCTAACACCAACCCTCCCACTAAACCTAACCCTCAGCCTAAGCCTAACCCTCACCCTAAACCTAATCCTAACCCTAAACCTCACCCTCACCTTAGCCCTCACACTAATCCTATTGCTAACCCATCCCTCACCCTAAAACTAACCCTAACCCTAAACCTCACCCTAAGCCGAACCCTCACCTTAACCCTAACCAAAACCATACCCCTCACCCTATCCCTAACCCTAATCCTCACCCTAAACTTCCTCCTAACACTAACCCTAACCCTAACCATAAACCTCACCCTAACTGTAACCATATCCCTCACCTTCACCCTCACCCTAAACTGAACTGTAATCCTCACTCTAACCCTAACAATAACCCTAACCCTAAACCTAATCTTAACCCTCACCCTCACCCTAACACTAACCCTAACCTTAACCCTGACATTTACCCTAACCCTCACTCTAACCCTAACCCTCAACCTAACCCTTACCCTCACCCTAACACTAAGGCTAATCCTAACTTGAACCCTCACAGTAACCCTAAACCTCACCCTAACCATAACCCTCACAGTAACCCTAACCCTCACCCTAACCATAACCCTACCCCTCACTCTAACCCTAACATCAACCCTAAACCTCACCCTCACCGTCACCCTAACACTCACCCTAACCCTAACCCTCACTGCAACCCTAAACCTCACACTCTCCAAAACCCTCATCCTCACTCTAACACTCACCCTCACCCTAAACATAAACCTAACCCTAACCCTCACCATAACCGTAACCCTAAACCTCACACTAAGAGTAACCCTAACCCTCACCCTCACCCTTACCTTATCCTCACCCTAACCCTAACACTCACCCTAACCCTAACCCTCACCGAAAACCTAACCCTCATACTTTCCAAAACCCTCATCCTCACTCTAACACTCACCCTCACCCTAAACATAACCCTAACCCTAACCCTCACCATAACCGTAACCCTAAACTTCACCCTAATCCTAACACTTAACCTCACCCTCAACCTAACCCTCACTGTTACTGTAACCCTCACCCTAACCTTAACCGTCACCCATACCCTAACCCTCACACTCACCCTCACCCTAACCCTCAGCCTCATTCTACACATCACCCTAACCATAACCCTCACCCTAACCCTAATCCTCTCTCTCACCAGAACCCTAACACCCACCCTAATCCTCACCCTAACCTCCAACCTAACACTAACCCTCACCCTAACCCTAATGCTAACCCTCACCGTAACCCTTACCATGAACCTAACCCTTACCTTCATGCTAACCCTAACAATCACACTGTCCCTAATCTTCACCCTTACCCTAACCCTACCCCTCACCCTAACCCTCAGCCTAACCCTGACCCCAATCCTAACCCTAACCCTCACCGTCACCCTAACACTCATCCTAACCCTCACCCTTCCCCTCACGCTAACCCTAACCCTAACCCTAAAACTCACTCTCAGCCTAACCTTCACCCTGAACCATAACCTCACCATCACGCTAACCCTAAACCTCACCCTAAGCCTAACCCTTACACTAAACCTCAACCTAGTCCTCACCCTAACCCTAATTCTAACCCTAACCCTCCACCGAACCCTAACCCTCATCCTCACCCTAAACCTCACATTAACCCTAAACCTAATCCTCAATCTAATCCTTACCCTAACCCTAACCCGAAACCTTACCCTAACACTCACCCTAACCCTAAACCTCACCTTTATCTTTACCCTCACCCTCCGCCTAACCCTCACATTTACAATTACCATCACCCACAACCTAATCCTCACCCTAACCCTAACCCTCACCCTAGCCCTCACCCTAACACTAACCCTAACCCTAACCCTCACCCTCACGCTCACCCTCAGTGTAAAACTAACCCTATCACTATACCTAACCCTAAACTTCACCCTCACCCTAATTCTTACCCTCACACTAATCCTAAACCTAACCCTAACCCTAACTCTCACACTAAACCTAACCCTCACCCTAACCGTAACCCTACCCTTTATCATAACCCTCATCTTAACCCTAACCCTAACCCTCACCCCAACCCTCACCCTAAACCTCACCGTCATCTTAAACCTGACCGTAACCATAATAATAAACATAACCCTCACCCGACCCCTAACCCTCACCCTCACCCTAACCATCAACCTAACCCTCACCCTAATCCTAACCCTAAACCTCACCCTAACCCTAAGCATAACTGTAAACCTAAACCTCACCCTAACACTCACCCTTAACCTAACCCTCACCCTAACCCTAAAACTCACCCTAATCCTCACCCTAACGCTCACTCTCACCCTCACCCTCACCCTAACCCTGACCCTAACGCTCACCCTAACCCTAATGCTAACTCTAACACTCACCCTAACCCTCATGCTATCACTTACCCACACCCCAAACCTAAGCCTAACCTTAAACCTCACCCTCACATTAAACCTCACCCTAACACTAAACCTAATCCTAACCCTAACCCTCACCTACCCCTAACCCTAACCTTCAACGTCACCCTAACCCTAACCATTACCCGAACCCGAACCCTAACCCTAACCCTCACCCACACCCTAACGCTAAAGCTCACCCTCACCCTCACCGTAAACCTAACCCTTAACCTCACCCTAATCATAACAGTAAGCCTAAATTAAAACTCAAAATAACCCTCACCCTCACCCTAACTGTAACCCAAAACCTAACAATCAACCTAACCCTCACCCTAACCTTAACCCTAAACCTAACCCTAAACCTCACATTAACCCTAACCCTACCCCTCACCCTAACCCTCTTGCTAACTCTAAACCTCAACCTTAGCAGAAACCTAACCATATCCCTAACCATAAACCTCACCTTAAGGCTAACTCCAACCCTAAACCTAACCTAACCCGTACCCTAACCCTAAGTCTAACACTTTCCCTAAACTTAAACCTTACCTTCACCCTCTCCCTCAGCCTAACCCTAAACCTAACCCTAACCCTCACCCTCACCCTAGCCCTCACACTAAACCTAATCCTAACACTAACCCTCATCTTAATCCTCACCCTAACCCTAACCCTAAACATCACCCAAAACCTATTCCTCACCCCCACCCTACCCTTCAGCCTAAACCTAAGTCTAAGCCTAACCCTATCCCTAAACCTCACCCTCAACCTAGCCCGCACCCTAACCCTAATCCAAACGATAACCCTCAACCTAACCCTCACCCTAAACCTAACCCTAAACCTCACACTAAACCTAACCCTAACCCTCAACCTAAACCTAACCCTCATCCATACAGTAACTCTAACCCTAACCCTCACCCTAACACTAAACCTAACCGGAACCCTAAACCTCACACTAAACCTAACCCTAAACTTAACCCTCAACCTAGCCCACAACCTAACCCGAATCCTAACCCTATACCTCATCCTAACCCTCACCCTAAACCTGATCCTAAACCTCATACTAAACCTAAACCTCACCCTCACCCTCAGCCTAACCCTAAGCCTAAGCCTAACCCTAAACCTAACCCTGACTCTCACCCTCACCCTAGCCCTCACCCTAACCCTAATCCTAACCCTAACCCTAACCCTAACCCTCACCCTCACCCTAAGGCTAAACATCACCCTAAGCCTAATCCTCTCCCCAACCATCACCCTCAACCTTACCCTAAGCCTAAGCCTAATCCTTATCCTAACCCTCACACTCACCCTCACCCTAAACCTAATCCTAAACCTAAACCTAACAGTAACCCTCACCCAAACCCTAACTCTAACCCTAATCCTCACCCTCAACCTAACCCTAAACCTCACCCTCACCCTCAGCTTAAACATAAGCCTAACTCTAACCCTAACACTAATCCTCACACTCACCCTCACCCTAACCCTAAACTTAATCCCAGCCCTAACCCTAACCCTCACCCTAACCCTAACTCTAACCCTAAACCTCACCCTCACCCTAACCCTAAACCGCAACCTCACCCTCAGCTTAAACCTAAGCCTAACTCTAACGCTAACCCTAAACCTAACACTAACGCTAACCCTAACCCTCACACTAACACTAAATCTAAACCTAAACCTCAACCTCACCCTAACCCTAACCCTAACCCTAAACCTCACCCTAACCCTAAACCTCACCCTCACAGTAACCCTAATCCTAATCCTAAACCTAACAATAACCCTAACCCTAACACTAACCCTCACCCCAAACATAAACCTCACCCTAATCCTAACCCTCACCCTAACACTTACCCTCAAGCTAACACTTAACCTCACCCTAACACTAACCCTCACACAAACCCTAACCCTCACCCTAACCCTAAACCTCACCCTAACCCTAACCCTAAACTTCACCCTCACCCTAGCACACAACCTAACCCTAATTCTAACCCTAACCCTCAACCTCAACGTCATCCTCATTCTCACTGTAACCATAACCCTAACACTAACAATAACCCTAACCCTAGCCCTTAAACCTCACCCTAAACAAAACGATCAAGCTAACACTAAACCTCAACCTAACATTTACCTCACCCTAAGACTAACCCTCACACTATCCCTGAACCTCAACATAACCCTAAACCTAAACCTATCCCTAATCCTAACCCTCACCCTAACCCTAATTCTAACCCTAAACCTAACCCTAAAACAAACCCTCACCCTAAACCTCACCCTAACCCTAATCCTAAACTTCACACTCACACTATCCCACACCCTAACCCTAATCCTAAACTTAAACCTCACCCTAACCCTAACCCTAACACACACCCTCACCCGAACCCTCACCCTCACCCTAACCCTAACACTAACCCTAAACCTAACTCTCACTGTAAACCTCAACCTAACACTAATCTCTAAACCTAAACCTCAAACTCAAACTGATCCTAACCCTAACCCTAACCATAAACCTCACCCTAACACTAACCCTAAACCTCACCCTCACCCTAGCCCTCACCCTAAACCTAATCCTAACCCTAACCCTCACCCTAACCCTAAACCTCACCGTCAACCTAAACCTCAGCCTAACCATAAGCCTAACCCTAAACCTAACCCTAACCCACACACTCACCCTCACCCTAACCCTAATCTTAACCATAACCCTAACAATAAACCTCACCCTAACCTTAAACCTAAAACTAACCCTAAACCTAACCCTTATCCTAACCCTCACCTGATCCCTAACTCTAACCCTAAACCTCACCTTCACCCTAACCCTAACTCTAACCCTAAACCTAACTCTAACCCTAACCCTTACCCTAAACCTCACTCTAACCCTAACCCTCAACCTCACCCTCACCATAACCCTAATCCTCACCCTAACCAAAACCTTCATTCTAACCCTAAACCTCACCCTAACCACAACCCTCACCCTAACCCTAACCCTCACCCTAACAATTACCCTCACACTAACAATAACCCTAAATCTAACACTAACCCTCACAGTAACCCTAACTCTCACCCTAACCCTAAACCTCACCCTAAACTGAACCCTAAACCTCAGCCTCGCCCTAGCCCTCACCCTAACCCTAATTCTAATCTTAACCCTCAACCTAACCCTAACCCTCATCCTCGCCCTAAACCTCAAACTAACCCTAACAATAATGCACAATCTAACCCTCACCCTCATCCTAACCCTCACCCTAACCCTTACCCTAACCCTCACCCTTAACCAAAACCTCACCCTTAGGGGAACACTGACCCTCAGCCTCAGCCTCACCTTTATTCTTACCGACACAATCACCCTAATCCTCATTCTAACCCTAACCGTCATCCTAACACTCACCCTAACCCAGACCCAGTCCATCACCCTAACCATAACTCTCACCCTCACCCTCAACTTCAGCTTAAACCTAAGCCTAAGCCTAATATTAACCTTAACCCTCATCCTAACCCTCACCCTAACCCTAACCCTAATCATCACCCAAAACCTATTCCTCACCCCCGACCTCACCCTCAGCCTAACCCTAAGCCTAACCCTAACCCTCTCCCTCACCCTAGCTCTCACCCTAGCCCTAATTATAACCCTCACCCTCACCCTAACCTTAATCCTCATTCTCACCTTAAAACTCACATTAACCCTAACCCTAATCCTCAATTTAACCCTCACCCTAACCATATCCCGAAACATTAGCCTAACCCTCACCCTAACCCTAACACTCACCCTTATCTTAACCCTCACCCTCAGCCTAACCCTAATCCTCATCCTCACCCTAAACCTCATACTAACCTTAACACTAATCCTCAATCTAACCCTCACCCTAACCATAACCCGAAACCTTACCCTAAACCTCACCCTAACACTAACCCTAACAGTAACTCTAACTCTAAAACTAACCCTAAACCTAAACCTCATCCTATCCCTAACCCTAAACCTCACCCTCACCATCACCCTCTGCCTAACCCTCAGCCTAATGCTAACCCGAACCCTAACCCTCATACTCACCCGCACCCTCACCCTCACCATATCTCTAACCCTAAACCTCTCCCTAACCCTAACCCTAAACCTCAACATAAACCTCACCCTCACCCTAACCCTAACACTAACCCTAACCCTAAACCTCACACTAACCATCCCCCCTAACCCTAACCCTAACAATAACACTAACCCTAACACTAACCCTAACCCTAACCATAACCCTCACCCTCAGCCTCACCCTCACCACAACTTTACCGTAACCATAACACTAACAATCACCCTGCCCCTAACCCTAACCCTAACCCTAACCCTCAACTCACCCTCACCGTAACGCAAATCCTAAACATAAACCTATCCCTAACACTAAACCTCACCCTAACCCTCACCCTAGCCCTCACCCTAAACCTAATCCTAACCTTAAACCTCATCCTAACACTCACCCTAACCCTAACCCTAATCCGAACCCTAACATGAACCCTAACACTTACCCTCATGCTCGGCCAAAGCCTAAGCCTAAGCCTAATCCTACCCCTAATCCTAACCCTCACCCTAACCCAAACCCTAACACTACCCCTAATTCTAACCCTAAATCTCACCCTCACCATAACCCTAACTCAAACCCTAACCCTAAACTGAACCTCATCCTAACCCTAACCCGAACTCTCATCCTCACACTAACTATAAACCTCACCCTAATCCTAACTCTCACCCTAAAACTTAACCTCACCCTAACACTAACGGCAATGCTAACACTAACGCTCACACTAACCCAAACATCACCCTAACCCTAAACCTCACCCTAATACTAACCCTAACCCTCAACCTCACCCTAGCCCTCACCCGGACCCTAACCCTCATCCTCACCCTAAACCTCACACTAACTCTAACTCTAATACTCAATCTAACTCTCACCCTCAACCTAGCCCTAATCCTAACCCTCACCCTTACCATAACCCTCACCCTCAGCCTAATCCTCACCTTTACCCTTAGCATCACACGCACCCTAACCCTCACCCTAACCCTCACCCTAAACTTAACCCTCACCCTAATCCTCTCAACCCCTAAACCTCACCCTCACCTTAATCCTAATTCCAACCCTAACGCTAACACTAAACCTCACCTTAACGCTAAACCTAAACCTCACCTTCCCCCTAACCATAACCCTGACCCTAAACCTAACACTCACACTAACACTTACCCTCACCCTAACCCTAACCCTAACCCTCACACTAATCCAAACTCTCACCCTAATCCTAAACCTCACCTTAACCTAACTCTAACCCTCACCCTCACACTAGCCCTCAACTTAACGCTAATTCTAACCCTCACCCTCACCATAACACTAACCCTCATCCTCAACATAAACCTCACACTAACCCTAACCCTAACCCTAATCCTCAATCTAACCCTAAACCTAAATCTAACACTAACCCTTACCCTAACCCTAAACCTAACCATAACCCTCAACATTATCTTAACCCTCACCCTCAGCCTAAACCTCATCTTTACACTTAACATCATCCTCACCCTAAACCTCACCCTAAAACTAAACCTCATCCTAACACTCACCATAACCGTAAACCTAACGATCACACTAACCCTAACCCTCACCCTCAACCTCACAGTCAGCCTAACCCTAAGCCTAAGCTTAAACCTTGCCCTAAACCTCACCTTCACCCTAGCACTCACCCTAAACCTAATCCTAACACTAACCCTCATCCTAACCCTCACCCTAACCCTAACCCTAACCATAACCCTAACCCTAATCCTCACCCCAACCTCACGCTCAACCTAACCCTAAGCCTAAGCTTAACCCTAACCCTAACCCTCACACTCACCCTCACCCTAAACCTAATCCTAACTCTAAACCTAACCCCAATCCTAAACCTCAACCTAACCTGCAACCTAACCTTAACCCTAACACTAACCCTAACCCTAACCCTAACCCTGGACATAAATCTCCCCCAAACCCTAAATGTAAACCTAAAACTAACCCTCACCCTAACCCAAATCCTAACCCAAACCCTCAACCTAACCCTAACCCTCCCCCTCACTGTAAATCTAACACTCATCCTAACCCTCACCCAAACACTAACATTAACCCTCACCCTCACCCTAGCCCTCACCATAACACTAATCCTAACCCTAATCCTCATCCTAACCCTCACCCTAATCCTAACCCTAACCCTCCCCCTAATCCTAAGCCTTACCCTAACCCTCAACCTAAACTTAACACTCACGCTAACCGTAACCCTAACCCTAAACCTCACCTTAAACCTAAACCTAACCCGAACCCTAATTCTCACCCAGACTCTAACTCTAACTCTAACACTAACCCTAACCTTAACCCTCATCCTCAGCCTCACCCTAAACCTAACCCTAAACACTAACTCTCACATTAACCCTAACCCTAAGTCTCACCCTAACCCTAACACTAAAAACCTCACCCTAAATCTAACACTAACCCTCAACCTCACCCTCTCAGTAACCGTAACCCTAACCCTAACCCTAACAATAAGCCTAAACCTAACCCTAATCCTAACTCTCACCCTCACCCTAAACCTAATCCTCACCCTTACCATAACACTAACCCTCATCCTAACCCTCACCCTAAACCTAAACCTCACCTTAACACTAACCCTAACCCTCACCCTCACCCTAGCCCTCATCCTAACCCTAATCCTAACCCTAATCCTCATCCTAAACCTCACCCTAACCCTAACCCTAAACCTCACCCTAATCCTAAGCCTAACTTTAAACCTCAACCTAACCCTAACACTCAGCTCAACTTAACCCTAACCCTAACCCTCACCCTAACCGTAAACATAACCTGAACACTAACTCTCACCATAATCCTAACCCTAAACCTCACCCTAACACTAAAACTCACCCTCAGTGTAACCCTAAGCCTAACCCTAAACCTTACGCTAACCATCACACTCACCCTAAACCTTACTCTAATCCTATTCCTAACCCTAACACTAACCCTCACCCTTCAGCCTCAAATTAACCCTAACTCTTACCCTAAACCTCACCCACAACCTGACCCTAAATTTAACCATAACCATAAACCTCACCTTAACCCTCACCCTAAACGTAACCCTCACGCTAGCCCTCACCCTAAACCTAATCCTAACCCTACCCTCAATCTAACCCTCACCATAACCCTAACACTAACTCTCACCCTAAACCTAACCCTCACACTCAGCCTAACCCTAAGCCTAACCCTAAGCATAACCCTAAACCTAAACCTAACCCTCACACTCACCCGCACACTCACCCTAACTCTAAACTTAACCCTAACCCTAACCCATACCCTAACGCTCCCCCTAACTCTATATCTAACCCTAAACCTCACCCTCACCCTAACCCAAACCCTAACCGTAACCCTAAACTCCACCCTAACCTTAACCCTAACCATCACCTAAACCTAATCCTCACCCACACCCTCACACTCAGCCTAACCCTAAGCCTAAGCCTAACCCTAACCCTAACCCTCACACTCACCCTCACCTTAACCCTAACTCTAACCCTAACACAAACCCTAAACCTCACCCTAACCCTAACCCTAACCCTCACCCTCACCCTCACAGTAACCTTAAACCTGAACCTAACCGTAAAAATAACCATAACCCTAATCCAAACCCTCACGCTAACCATAACCCTCAACCTAAACCATTCCCTAACCCTAACACTTACCCTCACACTAACACTAACCCTAACCCTAACCCTCAGACTAACCCTAACCCTAACCCTAAACCTCACCCTCAACCTAACCCTAACATTAACCCTAAGCCTCACCCTAAACCTAACCCTCACCCTAACCTTAACTCTACCCCTAAACCTCACCCTCTACCCCTAACTCTAACCCTAACCCTAACACTGAACCTCACCCTAAACCTAACCCTAACCCTTACCCTCAGACTCATGCTCAGCATAAGCCTAAGCCTAAGCCTAACCCTTACCCCAAAACTCACCCTCACCCTAACCTTTACCCTAATCCTGATCCTAACCCTAAGCCTAACCCTAACATTCACCCTAACCCTAAACTTCACACTCACCTTCATCCTCAGTGTAATCCTAAGCCTAAGCCTAAGCCTAACCCTAACGCTCACATTAACCGAAACCTTTACAATAATCCTAATACTAAATCTAAGCCTAACCCTCACCCTCACCCTCACCTTCACCCTATCCCTAACACTAACCCTAACCCTAATCCTCACCCTCAGCCTCACCCTAAAACTAACTCTAACACTAAACCTTACCCTCACCCTAACCCAAAACTCACCCTAACCCTAAACCTCACCCTCACCCTAACACTTACCCTAACCCTAATCCTATCCCTAATCCTCATCCTAACCCTCCCCCTAACCCTAACCCTAACCCTCACCCTAACCCTAATTCTAACCCTAACCATAACACTAAAAACCTCACCCTAACCCTAACCATCATCCTCACCCTCACCGTAACCATAACCCTAACCCCAACAATAACATTTACCCTAACACTAATCCTATCCCTCTCCTCATCCTCACCATAACCATAACCATAACCCTAATAATAACATTAATCCTAACCCTAATACTAACCCTTACTCTAACCCTAATCCTAACACTAACCCTCAACTTAACCCTAACTATCACCTTTACCGTAACCCAACCCTCATCCGAACCCTCACCCTAAACCTAACCTTAACCCGAAACCTCACCCTAACACTAACCCTAACCCTCACCCTCACCCTAGCCCTCAAGCTAACCCCAATCCTAACCCTAATCCTCATCCTAACCCTCACCCTAAACCTAATCCTAAACCTCACCCTAACCCTAAACCTAACCCTAACCCTCAAACTAAGCCTAACCCTAACACTCACCCAAACCCTAAACCTCACCCTCACCCTCCACTTCAGTGTAACCCTAAGCAGAGCCCTAATCCTAACCCTAACCCTCACCCTCACCCTAATACTTACCCTAATCCTAATCCTAACCCTAACTCTAACCCTCACCCTCAGCCTCACCTTAACCCAAACTCTAACACTAAACCTCATCCTCACCCTAACCCTAACCCTGAACCTCACACTAACCCTAACCCTAAACCTCACCCTCACCCTAGTCCTCAACCTAACCCTAATCCTAACACTAACCCTCATCTTAACCCTCCCCATAACCCTAACCCTAACCCTCTCCCTAAACCTAATCCTCACCCACACCATCACCCTCAGCCTAACTCTAATCCTATCCCTAACCCTAACTCTCACACTATCCCTAATCCTAAACCAAAACCTCACTCTAACCCTAAAGCTCACCCTCATCCTTACCCTCAGCCGAACTCTAAGCCTAATCCTTACCCTAACCCTAACCCTCACACTCACCCTAACCCTAACCCTAATCCTAATCCTAACCCTAACCCTAACCCTCACCCTCAACCTAACCCTCACCTTAAGCCTAACCCTAACATTAATCCTAACCCTAACCCTCGACCTAACCCTCCAACAAACCCTAAATATAACCCTAAACCTCACCCTCACCCTAACCCTAATCCTAACCCTAACCCTAAACCTCACCCTAACCCTAACCCTAACCCTCAACCTCACCATCACCCTCACCATAACTCAAATGCTAACCCTAAAAATAACACTAATCCTAATCCTAAACCTAACCCTAACCCTAACCCTAATGCTAACACTCACCCTCACCCTAACCCTAATCCTAACCCTAACCCTCACTTTAATGTAACCCTCAACCTCAACATAATCCTAACCCTCATCCTAACCCTCACCCTAACCCTAAACCTAACCCTAAAACTTACCCTAACACTAAACCTAATCCTCAACCTAGCCCTCACCCTAACCCAAATCATAACCGTAATCCTCATCCTAACCCTCACCCTAACCCTTACCCTAACCCTCACCCTAACCCTAACCCTTACCCTCAGCCTAACCCTAACCCAGCCCTCAGCCTAACCCTAAGCCAAACCCTAACTCTAACCTTAACCCTCACACTCACCCTAACCCTTAACCTAATCCTAATCCTAACCCTAATCCTAACCCTCACCATCACCCTAAAACTCACCCTAACCCTAACAATAACACTAATCTTAACCCTAACCCTCAATCTCAGCCTCACCCTTACCCTAACTCTAACCCTAAATCTCACCCACAACCTAAACCAAACGCTAACCCTAAACCTCACATTAACCCTAACCCTAAACATCACGCTCACCCTAGGCCTCACCCTAACCCTAATCCTAACCCTCATCCTAACCCTCACCCTAACACTCACCCTAACCCTCACCCTAACCCTACTCCTAACCCTAACCCTCACTCTACCCCTAACCCTCACCCTGACCATAACCCTAACCCTCATCCTAACCCTAACCCTAAACCTTACCGTAACACTAACCCTAAACCTCAAATTCAACCTCAGCCTCACCCTTACCCTAACTCTAAAACTATACCTCACGCTCACCATAACCCTTACCCTAATCCTAATCCTAACCCTAAGCCTAACCGTAACATTCACCCTAACCCTAAACTTCACCCTCACCTTCACCATCAGTCTAATCGTAAGCCTATGCCTAACCCTAACACTAACCCTCACACTCACCCTAACCTTTACCGTAATGCTAATCCTAAGCCTAAGCCTAACCCTCACCCTCACCCTCACTCTCAACCTAACCCTAACACTAACACTAACCCTAACCCTCACCCTCAGCCTCACCCTCACCCTAACTCTAATACTAACCCTAACCCTCACCTTAACCCTAACCATCACCCTTACCGTAACCCTAACCCTCATCCTAACCCTCACCCTAAACCTAACCCTAACCCTAAACCTCACCCTAACACTAACACTAACCCTCACCCTCACCCTAGCACTCATCCTAACCCTAATCCTAACCCTAATCCTCATCCTAACCCTCACCCTAACCCTAACCCTAAACCTCACCCTAAACCTAAACCTAAACCTCAACCTAACCCTAACCCTCAAGCAAAACGTAACGGTAAACCTAACCCTCACCCTAACCCTAAACTTATCCTGAACCCTAACTCATACCCTAAACCTAACCCTAACCCTCACACTCACCCTAACCCTTACCGTAATCCTAATCCTAACCCTAACTCTAACCCTCACCCTCAGCCTCACCTTAACCAGAACTCTAAACCTAAACCTCAACCACACCCTAACACTAACCCTAAACCTAAACCTCACTCTAACCCTAAAACTCACCCTCACCCTCACCCTCAGCCGAACCCTAAACCTAATCCTAATCCTAACCTTAAACCTCACACTCACCCTAAACCTAACCCTAATCCTAATCCTAATCATAACCCTAACCCTCACCCTCAACCTAACCCTCACCTTAAGGCTAACCCTAACATTAATCCTAACCCCAACTCTCGACCTAACCCTCCAACTAACCCTAAATATAACCCTAAACCTCACCCTCACCCTAACCCTAATCCTAACCCTAACCCTCAACCTCACCCTAACCCTAACCCTACCCCTTCACCCTCAACGTCATCCTCACCATAACTCAAATGCTAACCCTAAAAATAACACTAATCCTAACCCTCAACCTAAACCTAGCCCTAACCCCAAACCTAATGCTAACACTCACCCTCACCCTAACCCTAATACTAACCCTAACCCTCACCCTAATGTAATCCTCACCCTCACCATAACACTAACCCTCATCCTAACCCTCACCCTAACCCTAAACCTAGCCCTAAACCTTACCCTAACACTAAACCTAATCATCACCCTAGCCCTCACCCTAACCCTAATCGAAAACCTAATCCTCATCCTAACCCTCACCCTAACCTTAACCCTAACCCTCACCCTAACCCTAACGCTAAACCTCAACCTAACCCTAACCCTCATGCTCACCGTAGCCCTAACCATAACTTTCACCCTAACCCTAAACTTACCCGAACCCTAACTCTCACCCTAACCCTATCCCTTACCCTCACCCTAACCCTAACCCTCACACTCACCCTAACCCTTACCCTAATCTTAATCCTAACCTTAAGACTAACCCTCACCATCACCCTAAACCTCACCCTAACCCTAACAATAACACTAACCTTAACCCTAACCCTCAACCTCAGCCTCACCCTTACCCTAACTCTAACCCTAAATCTCACCCTCACCCTAAACCTAACCATAACCCTAAAACTCACACTAACCCTAACCCTAAACCTCACCCTCATACTAGGCCTCACCCTAACCCTAATCCTAACCCTTATCCTAAACCTCACCCTAACCCTAAAACTAACCCTCACCCTAACCCTAATCCTAACCCTAACCTTCACTCTACCCCTAACCCTCACCTTGACCATAATCCTAAACCTCATCCTAACCCTCACCCTAAACCTAACCCTAAACCTTACCCTAACACTAACCCTAACCCTCACCTTCAACCTCAGACTCACCCTTAACTTAACTCTAAATCTAAACCCCACCCTCACCCTAACCCTTACCCTAATCCCAATCCTAACCCTAAGCCTAACCCTAACACTCAACCTAACCCTAAACTACACCCTCACCTTCACACTCAGTCTAATCCTAAGCCTAAGCCTAACCCTAACCCTAACCATCACACTCACCCTAACATTTACCGTAATCCTAATCCTAAGCCTAAGCCTAAACCTCACCCTCACCCTAAACCTCACCCTCACCCTCACCCTCACCCTAACCCTAACACTAACCTTAACCCTAACCCTCACCCTCAGCCTCACCCTAAAACTAACTCTAACACTAAACCTTACCCTCACCCTAACCCAAACCCTAAACGTAACCCTAAACCTCACCATAACCCTAAACCTCACCTTCACCCTAGCACTTACCCTAACCCTAACCCTAACCCTCACCCTAACCCTAAATCTAACCCTAACGCTAACATTAAAAACCGCACCCTACCCCTAACCCTAACCCTCATCCTCACCCTCACCGTAACCGTAACCCTAACCTTAACAATAACATGAACCCTAACCCTAATCCTAACCCTCAGCCTCACCATAACCCTAACCCTAACCCTAACCCTAACATTAACCCTAACCCTAATCCTAACCCTACTCTTCACCCTAACCCTCACCTTAAACTTAACCCTAACCCTAACACTCACCCTCACGCTAGCCCTCACCCTAACCCTAATTCTAACCCTAACCCTCATCCTCAACCTAAACCTCACAGTATCCCGAACCCTAATCCTCTATCTAACCCTAACCCTCACCCTAGCCCTAACCCTCACCCTTACCGTAACCCTCACCCTCAGCCTCACCCTCACCTTTGCTCTTACCCTCACTCTCATCCTAAACCTCACCCTAACCCGAACCCTCATCCTAACCCTCACCCTAACCCTAACCCTATCCATCACCATAACCTTAAGCCCCACCATCACCATCACCCTCATCCTAACCCTATGCCTAAGCCTAAACCTAACCCTAACCCTCACCCTCACAGTAGCTCTCACCGTAACCCTCACCCTAAACCTAAACCTCACCCTCACAGTAACCCTAACACTAACCGTTACCCTAAACCTAAACCTTATGCTAACCCTCACCCTAATCCTTAAACTCACCCTAACCCTAAACCTAACCTTCACACTAACCCTAATCCTCACCCTAAACCTAACCATAACCCTCAGCCTAACCCTCATCCTAACCCTAAACCTTAGCCAAACCCTCAACCTAACCCTAACCATTACTCTAACCCTAAACCTCATACTAACCCTAACACTCACCCTCAACCTCACCCTCACCCTCACCCTAACCCTAACCCTCACACGAACCCTCACCCTCACATTAACCCTAACCCTAACCCACACCCTCACCCTCACGCTAATCCTAACCATAACCCTAAACCTAAACTTAATGGTAACCCTCACCCTCATCCTAAACCTAACCCTAACCGTAAAAAAAACCCAATCCCTAACTCTAATCCTAATTCAATCCCACACCTTAACCCTAACCCTAACCCTAAACCTCACCCTAAAACTAACCCTCGACCTCACTGTAACCCTAACCCTAACCCTCACCCTGACCCTCATCCTAACCCTAACCCTAATCCTAACCCTAAAACTCACCCTCAACTTAACCCTTACCCTAAACCAAACCCTCACCATAAACCTAACTCTCACCCTCAGCGTAAACCTAACCCTAACCCTAAACCTAACTCTCAACCTAACCATAACCCTAACCTTAATCCTAAACTCCACACTAGCCCTAGCCCTCACCCTAACCCTAACCCTAACCCTAAAGCTCACCCTAACCCTCACCCTCAACTTAACCCTAACCAAAACCCTAACCCTTACCCTAAGCCTCACTCTAACCCTAACACTCATTCTAACCATCACACTAACCCTAACCCTCACCCTAACCCTAAACCTACCCCTCACCATAAACTTCATATTAACACTAACCCTAACCCTAACCCTAAACCTCACCCTAACCCTAACCATAACCCTCACTTTCACCCTCACCCTAAACTGAACTGTAACCCTCACTCTAACCCTAACAATAACCCTAAACCTAATCTTAAACCTCAACCTCACCCTAACCCTCAGCCTCACCCTCAACCTCAACTTCACCCTAACCCTGACCTTCACCCTAGCCCTCACCCTCACCCTAACCCTAACACTAAACCTCACCCGCACCCTCACTTTCACCCTCAGCCTAAACCTAACGCTATCTCTAATCATAACCCTAACCTTCACCCTCACCTGAACCCTCAACATATCCCTTACCCTCAACCTCAACCTAACCTTAACCGTAAACCTCACACTAAACCTAACCCTCACCGTAAACCTAACGCTAACCCTCATCATAACCCTAATGTTCACCCTCAACCTAGCCCTCACCCTAACCCAAAGCCTCACCCTAAACCTCACCCTCACACCACCCTCAAATTAAACCTAACCCTTACCCTCACCCTAAACCTAGCCCTCACCCTAACCCTAACCCTCACCCTAGCCCTCACCCTAACCCTAAACCTAACGCTCACCCTCACCCTCATCCTCATCCTCAGCGTAACACTAACCCTATCCCTATTCCTAACCCTAAACCTCACCCTCACCATAACCATCACCCTAATTCTTTCCCTCACACTAATCCTAACCCTAACCCTAACCTTTACTCTCACACTAAACCTAACCCTCACAGTAACCGTAACCTGACCCCTTACCCTAACCCTCACCTTAACCCTAAACATAACCTTCACTCTAAACCTCACCCTAAACATCACAGTCACCCTAACCCTGACCCTAACCCTAATCCTAACCCTAAGCCTCACTCTAAACCTAACCCTCCCTCTCCCCCTAACCCTCACCCTAAACCTCACCCTAATCCTAACCCTAACCCTCAGCCTAACCCAAAACCTAACCCTCACCCTAACCCTAATCCTAACCTCCACTCTAACCCTAATATTCAGCCTAAACTTAAACCTAACCTAAAACCTCACCCTCACCCTCACCCTCTCCTTAACCCTAAGCCTAAACCTAACCCTCACCCTCACCCTTACCTTAACACTAAACCTAATCCGAACCCTCATTCTAACAGTAACCATAAACCTCACCTTCACCGTAACCCAAACCCTGACTTTATCCTCACCCTAACCCTAACCCACACATTAACCCTAATACTCACCATAACCGAAACCCTACCCCTAACCCTAACCCTAACCCTAACCCTAATTTTAACCCTAACCCTAACCCTCACCCTAACCTCCCCCTCATACCACCCTCAAACTAACCCTAACCCTAACCCTAACCCTAACCCTGAGCCTAACCCTCACCCTCACCCTAACCCTAACCCTCATCATAGCCCTCACCCTAACCCTAACCCTAAAACTCACCCTCACCCTCACCCTCACCATTACCCTCAGCGTAACACTAACGATAACCCAAATCCTAACCCTAAACCTCACCCTCACCCTAACCGTCACCCTAATTCTTACCTTCACACTAATCCTAAACCTAACCCTAAACCTAACACTCACACTAAACCTAACCCTCACCATAAACTTCACCCTAACCCTAATGCTAACTCTAACACTCACCCTAACCCTCACGCTATCACTCACCCACATGATAAACCTAAACATAAACCTAAACCTCACCCTCACCATAACCCTCACCCTAGCCTTAACCCTAACTCTAACACTAATCCTAACCCTAACCCTCACCCTAAGGCTAACCCATACCCTAACCCTAATCATAACCCTCAACGAAATCCTCAAACTAACCCTAAACATAATCCTAACCCGAAACCCTCATCCTAACCCTAACCCTAACTCTAACACTAACCCTAACCCTCACCCTAACCCTCACCCTAACCCTAACCCTAACCTTAACCCTCACCCTAACCTTAACCCTACCACTCATCCTAAACCTCATCCTAACCCTAACCCTAAACCTGACCCTAATCCTAAACCTCACCATAACCTTAACCCTCACCCTCAACATAACCATAAATCTAAACATAACTCTAAAAATAACCCTAACCCTAAACTTTATCCTAACCCTCACACTCACCCTAACCCTAACCCTAACTCTAACCCTCACCCTAAACCTAACCCTCTCCCTCACCGTAAACCTAAACCTAACCCTAACACTTACCCTCACCCTAACAGTAAACCTAACCCTAAACCTCACACTCACTCTTACCCTCACCCTAAACGTCATCCTAACCCTCACCCTATCCCTAACCGTAACCCTCAAACTAACCCTAACCCTCACCCTAACCTTAACCCTACCACTCACCCTAAACCTCATGCTAACCCTAACCCTAAAACTAACCCTAATCCTAAACCTCACCCTAACCCTAACCCTCACCCTCAACGTAATCATAAACCTAAACGTAACCCTAAAAATAACCCTAACCCTAACCTTTATCCTAACCCTCACCCTCACCCTAACCATAACCCTAACCCTAACCCTCACCCTAAACCTAAACCTCACCCTCACCGTAAACCTATACAAAACCCTAACACTTACCCTCACCCTAACACTAACCCTAACCCTAAACCTCACACTCACTCTAACCCTCACCCTAAACCTAATCCTAACCCTCAACCTTATCTTACCCTCACCCTAACCCTAACCCTTACCCTCACCCTAACCCTCAATCTCACCCTCACCCTAATCGTAACCCTCACCCTAAACCTCACCCTCATCATAACCTTCACTCTTACCGCAACTCTCAAAATCACCCTAACCCTCCCCCTTACCCTTATTCTTACCCTCACCCTAATCCTCACTCTAACCCTAACCCTCACCCTAACCTAAACTTATCCCTCACCCTAGTCCTCAATCTAACCCTAATGCTAACCCTAACCTTCACCCTAACCCTAACCCTAACCCTTAACCTCACCCTAACCCTAACCCTCACCCCAACACTTACCCTCACCCTAACCCTCACCCTAACGCTAACCCTAACACTACACCTCACCTTACCAGCAACCTCACTGTAATCGTAACCCTAACCCTAACAATAACACTAACTCTAACCCTAAAACTAATCCCTAACCCACACTCTCACCCTCACCTTCATCCTAAATCTAACCCTAAACCACTCCATAAGCCTAACCCTATACTCACACTCACCCTAACCCTCACCCTAAAACTTACCCTCACCCTAACCCTCACCTTAACCCTAAACCTAACCCTAACCCTCACCTTAACCCTCACCCTAACCCTAACCCTAACGTTAACCCTTAATCTTACCCTGAACCTCACCCTAACCCTAACCCTACCCCTCATCCTAATCATCATCCTAACCCTAACACTAAAACCTCACCCTAAGCCTAAACCTAACCCTAAACCTCACCTGCACCCTAACAGTCACGCTCTCTCTCACCCTTACCCTAACTCTAAACCTCACCCTAACCATCAAACTATCCCTAACCCTCACACTAACCCTACGCATAACACTCGCCCTAACCCTGAGCCTCACCCTCATCTAACCCTCAGCCTATCCCTAACCCTAACCCTAATGCTCACACTCACCCTAACCCTAACCCTCACACTCACCCTCAGCTTAAACCTAATCCTAAAAATAACCCTAACCCTAACCCTCACAATCACCCTCACCCTAAGCCTAACCCTAACTCTAAACCTAACCCTCACCCTCACCCTCACCCTCACCCTAACCCAAACCCTCAACCGAAACCTCACCCTCAATCTACCCAAACCCTCACCCTCAACCTAAACATCACCCTAAACCTAACCCTCACTCTAACCCTTAGCCTAACCCTATCGTAACCATAATCCTCACCCTAACCCTCACCCTCAGGCTCACCATAACCCTATTCCTTACCCTAACCTTAACCCTAACCCTCACCCTCAGCCTCACCCTAAAACTAACTCTAACACTAAACCTTACCCTCACCCTAACCCAAACCCTAAACGTAACCCTAAACCTCACCCTAACCCTAACCCTAAACCTCACCCTAACCCTAACCCTAAACCTCACCCTCACCCTAGCCCTTACCCTAACCCTATTCCTAAGCCTAATATTAACCTTAACCCTCATCCTAACCCTCACCCTAACCCTAACCCTAACCATCACCCAAAACCTATTCCTCACCCCCAACCTCACCCTCAGCCTAACCCTCAGCCTAACCATAACCCTCTCCCTCACCCTAGCTCTCACCCTAGCCCTAATTATAACCCTCACCCTCACTCTAACGGTAACCTCCAACCTAACCCTAACCTTCACCATAACCCTAACGCTAACCCTAACCCTAACCCTCACACTTAACCTTACCCTAAAACTAACCCTAAGCCTCACCCTCACCCTCAACCTCATCCTAACCCTAACCCAAACACTCAACCCAAACTTCACCTTCACCTTCACCCTAACCCTCACCCTCACCCTAAACATCAACCTAACCCTAACCCTCACCCTAACCCTCACCCTAAACTTAACCCTCACATTAACCCTAACCTTCACCCTAACCCTAATCCTCAACCTAATCCTTACCCTCACCCTAACACTAAGCCTAACCCTAACTTGAACCCTCACAGTAACCCTAAACCTCACCTTAATGCTAACCCTCACAGTAACCGTAACCCTCACCCTAAACTTAACCCTACCCCTCACCCTACCCCTCATTCTAACTCTAATCCCAACCCTAACACTCACCCTCACCGTCACCCTAACACTCACACTAACCCTAACCATCACCCAAACACTAACCCTCACACTCTCCAGAACCCTCATCCTCACTCTAACACTCACCCTCACACCAACCCTCACCCTTACCTTATCTTCACCCTAACCCTAACCCTCAGACTAACCCTAAACTTAACTTTAACCCTACCCCTGAACTTACCCCTCTCCCTAACTCTAACCCTAACCCTAACACTAACCCTCACCCTAATCCTAACCCTTACCCTCACCCTCACCCTAAAACTTACCCTTACCTTAAATCTCACCCTAACGCTAACCCTCATTCTACACATCACCCTAACAATAACCCTCAATTTAACCCTAACCCTATCACTCACACGAAACCTAACACTCACCCTAACCCTCAACCTAACCCTAACCTCCAACCTAACACTAACCCTCACCCTAACCCTAATGCTAACCCTCACCCTATCCCTAACCCTCACCCTAACCCTTATCCTCACTCTAACCCTAACCCTCACAGTAACCCTAATCCTCACCCTAACCCTAATATACCCTTCACCCTCACCCTCACTCTAACCCTAACCCCAACCCTAAAACTCACCCTGACCGTCACCCTAACACTCAGCCTAACCCTCAACCTTATCCTCACCCTAACCCTAACCCTAACCCTAACCCTCACCCTAAACCTTAACCTCACCCTCACCCTAAAACTAAACCTCACCCTAACCCTAAACCTAACCCTAAACCTCACCCTAGCCCTCATGCTAACCGTAATTCTAACTCTAACCCTCACCCTAATCCTAAACCTCACCCTAAACCTAACCCTATATCTAACCCTCACCCTCACCCTAGCCCTCACCCTAACCATAATTCTAACACTCACCCTCACCCTAACCATAACCCTCATCCTCACCCTAAACCTCACATTAACCCTAAACCTAATAATCAATCTAACCCTTACCCTAACCCTAACCCGAAACCTTACCCTAACCCTCACCCTAACACTAAACCTCACGCTTCTATTAAACCTCACCCTCAGCCTAACCCTCACCTTTACCCTTACCATCACCCTCACCCTAACCTCACCCTAGCCCAAACCCTAAACCTAACCCTAACCCTCACACTCACCCTCAGCGTAACACTAACCCTATCACTATTCCTAACCCTAAACCTCACCCTCACCCTAACCATCACCCTAATGCTTACCCTCACCCTAATCCTAACCCTAACCCTAAACCTATCACACTAAACCTAACCGTCACCATAACCATAACCCTACCCCTCATCCTAACACTCACCTTAACCCTAACCCTAAACATCACCCCAACCCTCATCCTAAACCTCACCTTCACCCGAAACCTGACTCTAACCCTAATAATAATCCTAACCCTCATCCTCACCCTAACTCTCACACTCACACTAAACCTCACCCTAACCTTCACCCTAATCCTAAGCCTAACCCTCAGTCTAACCCTCACCCTAACCCTAAGGATAACCCTAATCATAACACTCAACCTAACCCTAACCCTCACCTTAACCCTAAACCTCACCCTAATCCTCACCCTAACCCTCACTCTCACCTGCACCCTCACCCTAACCCTAATGCTAACTCTAACCCTTACCCTAACCCTCATGCTATCACTTACCCACACCACAAACCTATCCCTAACATTAAAACTCACCCTCACCCTAAACCTCACCCTAAACCTAAACCTAATCCTAACCCTCACCCTAAAAGTTACCCTCACACTAACACTAACACTCATACTAACCCTAAGCCTCACCATAACCCTAAACCTCACCCTCACCATAACCCTAAACCTAACCCTAACACTCACCCTAACCCTAAACCTAACACTAACCCTAACACTAACTGTCACCCTAACCCTAACTCTAAACCTAAACCTCAACCTCAACCTAACCCTAACCCTAACCCTAACCCTAAACCTCCCCTAAACATATCCCTAAACCTCACCTTCATCCTAATCCTCATCCTAACCCTCACCCTAACCCTAACCCTAACCATCACCCTAACCCTAATCCTCAAGCTCAACCTCACCCTCAGCCTAACCCTAAACCTAAACCTAAATCTAACCCTAACCCACTCACTCACCCTCACCCTAACCCTAACCCTAATCATAACCTAACCCTAACACTAACCCTCACCCCAAACATAACACTCACCCTAACACTAACCCTCACCCTAACACTTCCCCTCTCCCTAACACTAACCCTAACTCTAACACTAACCCTCCCACTAACCCTAACACTCACCTTAACCCTAAACCTCACCCTAACCCTAAAGCTAAACTTCACCCTCACCCTAGCCCTCACTGTAACCTTAATTCTAAACCTAACCCTCAACCTAATCATAACCCTCATCCTCACCCCAAACCTCACATTAACCCTAACCCTAATCCTCAATCTAACCCTCACCCTATCCCTAACCCTTAACCTAACCCTCACCCTAACCCTAACCCTCACCCTTATCTTAACTCTCACCCTCAGCCTAACCCTCACCTTTACCCTTACAATCACCCTCACACTAACCCTCCCCTATACCCTAACCCTCACCATAGCCCTCACCCAACCCTAAACCCAACCCTGAGCCTCACGCTCACCCTCAGCGTAACACTAACCCTGTCACTATTCCTAACCATAAACCTCACCCTCACCCTAACCGTCACCCTAATTCTTAACCTCACACTAATCCTAACCCTAACCCTATCCATAACCCTACCCCTTATACTAACACTCACATTAACCCTAACTCTAACCCTCAACCTAACCCTCACCCTAAACTTCACCGTCACCCTAAACCTATCCCTAACCCTAATAATAACCGTAACCCTCACCCTAACACTAACCCTCACCCTCATCCTAACCCTCAACCTAACCCTCAACCGAATCCTAATCCTAACCCTCTGCCTAACCCTCAAACTAACCCTAAGCATAACCCTAACCCTAACCCTCACACTAACCCTCACCCTAACCCAAACCCTAACCCTAACCCTCACACGCACCCTAACCCTCACACTAACACTTAACCTCATCCTCTCCCTAAACCTCACACTTAATCGAACCCTCACGATAACTCTAACCCTAACCGTGACCCTCACCATCACCCTCACGCTAACCATAACCCTAACCCTCACCCTAACCCTAAAATTCACCCTAATCCTCACCTTAAACCGCACTCTTACCCTCACCCTCACCCAAACCCTAAACCCAACACTCATCCTAACCCTCACCCTAACCCTAATGCTAACTCTAACACTCACCCTAACCCTCATAATATCACTTACCCACACCACAAACTTAACCCTAACCTGAACCTTCACCCTCCACCTAAACCTCACCCTAACCCTAAACCTAATCATAACCCTAACCCCCACCCTCAACCTAACCCTCACCATAACCCTTACCCTCACCCTCACCCTCACCCTAACCATAACCCTCACACTAAACCTAACCCTCACCCTAAACCTAACCCTACCCCTCACCCTAACCCTCACCCTAAACTTAGCCCTAACCCTAACCCTCACCTTCATGCTAGCCCTCACCCTAACCCTAATTCTAACCCTAACCCTCATCCTCACCCTAAACCTCACACGAACCCTAACCCTAATCCTCAATCTAACCCTAACCCTAACACTTACCCTAACCCTCACCCTAACCCTAACCCTCACCCTTACTGTAACCCTCAAGTTCAGCCTAACCCTCAACTTTACTCTTACCATAACGCTAATACTGACGCAAACCCTAACCTGAACCCTCATCCTAACCCTCCCCCTAACCCTAACCCTATCCATCAAAATAACCCTAACCCTCAAACTCACCATCACCCTCAGCCTAAACCTATGCCTAAACCTAAGCCTAACCCTAAACTTCACCTTCACCCTAGCCCTCACCCTAACCCTAATCCTATCCCTAACCCTCATGCTAACCCTCACACTAACCCTATGGATAAACATCACCCTAAGCCTAATACTCATATCCACCCTTACCCTCAGACTAACCCTAAGCCTAAGCCTAATCCTAACCCTAACCCTCACACTCACCCTCACCGTAACCCTAATCCTAACCCTAATCCCAACCCTAACCCTAAACCTCAACCTAACCCTCACCCTATACCTAATGCTAACCCTAACACTAACCCTGACCCTCACCCTAACCCTCCCCCTCAACCTAACTCTAACCCTAAACCTCATCCTGACCCTATCCCTAATCCTAACCCTAAGCCTAAACCTCACCCTAACCCTAAACCTAACCCTCACCCTCTCTCTCACCCTCACCCAACCCATAGTCAAACCCTAACCCTAACATTAACACTAATCCTAACCCTAAAACTAACCCTAACCCTAACCCTAACCTTCAACCACAGCCTCACCCTCACTGCAAATGTAACAGTAATCATAACACTTACAACAACCCTAACCGTAATACTAACCATCACCCACACCCTAACCCTAATCCTAACCCTAACCATCACGCTAACATTAACCGTCACTCTCACTGAAACCCTAACCCTCATCTTAACTCTCACCCTAACCCTAAGCCTAACTCTCACCATAAACCTTAACCTCACCCTAATCCTAACACTAAGCCTAACCTAAACCTTACCCAAACCATCACGCTCAGCCTAATCCTAACCCAAACCGTAACCCTCAACCTAAACCTCACTCTAACCCTAACCATAACCCTAAAACTCACATTAACCCTAACACATATCCTAACCCTAAACCAAACCCTCACACTAACCCTGATGCTAACTCTAACCCTCATCATTACCAGAACCCTAAACCTAACCATAAACCTCACCTTAAGGCTAACTCTAACCCTAAACCTAACCCTAACCCGCACCCTAACCCTAACCCTCACCTTCACCCTCACCCTCAGCCTAACCCTAAGCCTAACCCTAACACTAACCCTAACCCTCACACTCACCCTCACCTTAACCCTAATCCTAAACTTACCCTATCCGTAAACCTAACCCTCACCCTAAGCCTAACCCTAACACTAACCCTAACCCTAACCCTCATCCTAACTCTCACCCTAACCCTAACTCTAACCCTGAACCTCAACTTCACCCTAACCCTAAATCTAACCCTAACTCTAACCCTAAATCATACACTAACCCCAACTCTAAACCTCACCCTCCCTCTCAACATCACCATAAACATAAACCTAACCTTAACCCTAACAATAACCCTAACCCTAACCCTAAACCTCACCCTAACCATAACCCTCACCCTAACGCTAAACCTCACCCTAACATTTACCCTCACCCTAACACTAACCCTCACACTAAACCTAACTCTCACCATAACCCTAAACATCACCCTAACCCTAACCCTAACCCTAACCCTCACCCTAACCCTAAATCTAACTCTAACCCTCAACCTAACCCTAACCCTCATCCTCACCCTAACACTCACCCTAACCCTAACCCACACCCTTACCGTAACACTCGCCCTCAGACTAACCCTCACCTTTAACCTTATCGACACCCTCAAACTAACCCACAAACTAACCATAAACTTAACCCGAACCCTCTCACCCTGACCCTAACCCTAACACTCACCTAACACTAACCCTCATCTTCACCCTCACCCTCAGCCTAACCCTAAGCCTAAACCTAACCCTAACCCTAACCGTCACACTCACCCTCTCCCTAACCCTAATCATAAACCTCACCCTCAACCTAGCCCTTACCCTAACCCTAATCCTAAACCTAACCCTCACCCTAACCCTAACACACATCCGCAGCCTAACCCTCACACTAACTCTAACCCTAACACCAGCCCTAACAATAACCCTCAGCCTAACCCTCACCCTAACCCTATCTCTAACGCTAAACCTCAAACTCACACTGACCCTAACCCTAACCCTAAACCTCACCCTAACACTAACCCTAAACCTCACCCTCACCCTAAACCTAATCCTAAACCTAACCCTCATCCTAAAACTCACCCTCACCCTAAACTTAACCCTCACCCTAACCCTAACCCTTACCCTCAACCTAACTCTCAGACTAACCCTAAGCCTAAACCTAAACCTAACCCTAACCCACTCACTCACCGTCAACCTAACCCTAATCCTAACCATAACCCTAACCCTAAATCTCACACTAACCCTAAACATAAGATTAACCCTAACCCTAACCCTCATCCTAACCCTCACCTGAACCCTAACTCTAAACCTAAACCTCAACCTTACTCTAACCCTAACTCTAACGGTAACCCTAAAACTCTCCCTAACCCTAACCCTCACTCAAACCCTCACTGTAACCCTGACCCTCACCCTAACCATAACCCTCACCCTAACCCTAACCCTCACCCTAACCCTTACCCTGACCCTAAACAAAACCCTCAACCTAACCCTAACCCTCACCCTAACCAAAACCCTCATCCTAATCCTAACCCTCTCCCTAACACTTCCCCTCACCCTAACACTATCGCTCATTATAACACTAACCATCACACTAACCCTAACTCTCAACCTAACCCTAAACCTCACCCTAACCCTAACCGTCAGCCTCACCCTAGCCCTCACTCTAACCCTATTCTAACCCTAACCCTCACCCTAATCCTAAACCTCATCCTCACCCTAAACTCACACTAACCCTAACCCTAATCCTCAATCAAACCCTCACCATTACCTTAACCCTCACCCTAACCCTTACACTAACCCTCACCCTAATCCTAAACCTCATCCTCACCCTAAACTCACACTAACCCTAACCCTAATCCTCAATCAAACCCTCACCATTACCCTAACCCTCACCCTAACCCTTACCATAACCCTCACCCTAATCCTAACCCTCACCCTTAGGGGAACACTCACCCTCAGCCTAACCCTCACCTTTACTCATACCGTCACGCTCATCCTAACCCTAATCCTAACCCTAACACTCATCCTAACACTCACCCTAAACCTAACCCTGTCCATCACCCTAACCCTAACCCTCACCCTCACCCTCAGCCTAACCCTAGGACTAAGCCTAACCCTAAACCTAACCCTCACCCTCACCCTAGCCCTCAGCCTAAACCTAATCCTAACCCTAACCCTCATCCTAACCCTCACCCTAACCCTAACCCTAACCATCACCCAAAACCTAATCCTCACCCCCACCCTCACCCTCAGCCTAACCCTAACCATAACCCTCACCCTCATTCTCACCCTCACCGCAAACTTAACCCAAACCAAAACACTAACAATAACCCTAATTTTAACCCTAACCCTAACCCTAATCCTCACCCACACCCTCACCCTCAGCCTAAACCTAAGCCTAACACTAGGCCTAACCCTAACCCTCAACCTAACCCTAACCCTAATCCTAACCCTAACCCTAATCCTAAACCTAACCCTAATCCTCAGCCACACCCTCATCCTAACCCAAATCCTAACCCTAACCCTAATCCTAATCCTAACCCTAATCCTAAACCTAACCCTAATCCTCAGCCACACCCTCATCCTAACCCAAATCCTAACCCTAACCCTCACCCTAACCCTAAGTCTAAGCCTAACCCTAACCCTAAAGCTCACACTTTTCCTCACCCTAACCCTGATCCTAAACCTAACCCTATCCCTAACACTAACCCTCACCCTAACACTAACCCTAGCCCTCACCCTAACCCTAATCCTAACCCTAACCCTCACCCTCAAGCTCAGCCTAAGCCTAAGCCTAAGCCTAAGCCTAACCCTAACCCTAACCCTCACACTTACCATAACAATAACACTAACCCTAACTCTAACCCTAAAACTAAACCTCACCCTAGCCCTAACTCTAACCCTAACTCTAACCATAATCGTCACCCTCACCGTCACCCTCACGCTAACCCTAACCTTAGCCCTCACCCTAACCCTAATGCTAACTGTAACACTCACCCTAACCCTCACGCTATCACTTACCCACACCACAAACCTAACCCTAAAAATAACCCTCACCCTCACCCTAAACCTCACCCTAACCCTAAACCTAATCCTAACGCTCACCCTCACCCTAACCCTCACCCTCACCCTAACCCTCACCATAACCCTTACCCTCACCCTCACCCTCACCCTAACCGTAACCCTCACACTAAACCTAACCCTCACCCTAAACCTAAACCTACAGCTCACCCTAACCCTCAACCTAAACTTAACCCTAATCCTAACCCTCACCCTCACGCTAGCCCTCAACCTTACCTTAATTCTAACCCTAACCATCACCCTAACCCTCATCATCACCCTAAACCTCACACTACCCCTAACCCTAATCCTCAATATAACCCTAACCTTAACCCTTACACTAACCCTCAACCTAAACCTAACTCTCACCCTTACTGTAACCCTCAGGCTTTTACTAACCGTCAGCCTAACCCGAACCCTCATCCTAACCCTCACCCTAAACCTAACCATATCTATCACCATAACACTAACTCTTACCCTCACCATCACCCTCAGCCTCAACCTATGCCTAAGCCTAACCCTAAACCTAACCCTCACTTTGACCCTAGTCCTCACCCTAACCCTACTCCTAAACCTAACCCTCATCCTAACCCTCACCCTAACGCTAATGCTAACCATCACTCTAAGCCTAATACTCCCCACCACCCTCACCCTCACACTAACCCTAAGCCTAACACTCACCCTAACCCTAACCCTCACCCTCATCTAACCCTCATCCTATCCCTAACCCTAACCCTACTGCTCACAGTCACCCTAACCCTAACCATCAAACTCACCTCACCCTCAGCTTAAACCTAAGCCTAACCATAACCCTAACCCTAACCCTCACAATCACCCTAACCCTAAGCCTAACCCTAACCCTAAACCTAACCCTCACCCTCACCTTCACCCTAACCTTAACCCTAACCCAAACCCTCAACCGAAACCTCACCCTCAACCTCACCCTAACCCTCACCCTCAACCTAAACATCACCCTAAACCTAACGCTCACCCTAACCCTTAGCCTAACCCTCACCCTAACCCTAAACCTCACCCTCACCCTCACCCTCAGGCTCATCCTAACCCTAATCCTAACCCTAACCCTCACCCTCATCCTCAACCTAAACCCATCCCTAACCCTAACCCTCACCCTAACTGTAACCTCTAACCTAACTCTAAGCCTCAACATAACCCTAACACTAACCCTAACCCTAACCCTAACCCTAACCCTCACCCTCACCCTAAGCCTAAGCCTAAGCATATCCCAAACCCTCACACTAACCCTTACCCTAAAACTAACCCTAAGCTTCACCCTCAACCTCAACCTCAGCCTAAACCTAACCCAAACACTCATCCGAACCGTCACCCTCACACTCACACTAACCCTCAACCTCACCCTAAACATCACCCTAACCCTAACCCTCACATTAACCCTAACCCTCACATTAACCCTAACCCTCACTGTAACCCAAACCTTCAACCTAACCCTTACCCTCATCCCAACACTAAGCCTAATCCGAACTTGAACCCTCAGAGTAACCCTAAACCTCACCCTAACCCTAACCCTACACCTCACCCTACCCCTCACTCTAACCCTAACCCCAACCCTAACCCTCAACCTCACCGTCACCCTAACACTCACGCTAACTCTAACCCTCACCCAAACCCTAACTCTCACACTCTCAAGAACACTCATCCTAACTCAAACACTCACTGTCAAAATAAACATAACTCTAACCCTAAACTTCACCATTACCGTAAACCTAACCCTCACACTAACAGTAACCCTAACCCTCACCCTCACTCCAACCCTCACACTTACCTTATCCTCCCCCTAACCCTAACCCTCACACTAAACCTAACCTTAACTCTAACCTTACCCCTCACCCTAACTCTAACCCGAAACCCTCACCATAAACCTAACCCTTATCCTCACCCTCACCATAACCCTCACCGTAACATTAACCTTCACCCTAACACTAACCCTCATCCATAACTTAACCTTCACTGTCACCCTCACCCTAACCCTCAACCTCATTCTACACATCACCCTAAACATAACCCTCAGCCTAACCCTAACCGTATCACTTACCTTAACCCTAACATTCACCCTAACTCTCACCCTAACCCTAACTTCCAACCTAATATTAACCCTGACCCTAACCCTAATGCTATCCCTCACCCTAACCCTAAACCTCACCTGACCCTTACCCTCACTCAAACCCTAACCCTCACACTATCCCTAATCCTCACCTTAAACCTAACACTACCCCTCACCCTAACCCTCACTCTAAACCTAACCCCAACCCTAAACCTCACATTCACCGTCAAACTAACACTCACCTTAACCCTCAACCTTACCCTCACCCTAACCGTAACCCTAACCCTAAAACTCACATTAACCCTAACACTCACCCTAACCCTAACCCAAACCCTCACCATAACCCTGATGCTAACTCTAACCCTCACCATTACCAGAACCCTAAACCTAACCATAAACCTCACCTTAAGGCTAACTCTAACCCTAAACCTAAACCTAACCCGCACCCTAACCTTAACCCTCACATTCACCCTCACCCTCAGCCTAACCCTAAGCCTAAACCTAACACTAAACCTAGCCTTCACACTCACCCTCATCCTAACCCTAAACCTAATCCTAACCCTATCACTAACCCTAACTTTCACCCTAAACCTCACCCTAACCCTAACCCTAACACTAACCCTAACCTTCATCATAACCCTCATCCTAACCCTAACTGTAACCCTAAACCTCAACTTCAACCTAACACTAAATCTAACCCTAACCGTAACCCTAAATCTCACACTAATCCTAACCCTAAACATTACCCTCACCCTAACCATAACCGTATCCCTAACCCTAACCCTAACAATAAACCTAACCCTAACCTTAAACCTCACCCTAACCATAACCCTCACCCTAACCCTAAACCTCACCCTAAAACTTACCCTCACCTTAACACTAAACCTCGCACTAAACCTAAACCTCACCATAACCCTAAACCTCACCCTAACCCTAAACTTAACAGAACCCTCCCCCTAACCCTAATTCTAACCCTAACACTCACGCTAACCCTAACCCTCATCCGCACCCTAACTCTCACCCTAATCCTAAACTTAACCCTAAACCTCACCCTAACCCTAACCCTCACCCTCAGCCTAACCCTAAACCTAACCCTAACCCACACACTCACCCTCACCCTAACCCTAATCCTAAACCTATCCCTAACACTAACCCTCCCCCTAAGTCTCACCCTAACCCTAAACCTAACCCTCAACCTAACATTCACCCTAACCATAACTCTAACCCTAAACTTCACCCTAACCCTAAACCTAATTCTAACCCTAACCCAAACACTAAACCACACCCTATCCATCACCCTAACCCTAATCCTCAAACCCACCCTCACACTCAGCCTAACCCTAAGACTAAGCCTAACCCTAAACCTTACCCTCACAGTCACTCTCAACCTAAGCCTAATCCTTACCCTAACCCTAACCCTTAACCTCAACCTAACCCCCACCCTAACCTTAAGCCTAACACTCACCCTAACCCTAACCTATGAACTAACCCTCCCCCTAAACCTAAATCTAACCCTAAACCTCACCCTCCCCCTAACACTTATCCTAACCCTAACCCTAACCCTCACCCTAAACCTAAACCTCACCCTCACCGTCACCCTCACCGTAACTCTAAACATTACCCTAACAATAACACTAATCCTAAAGCTAAACTTAAATCTAACCCTAACCCTAACCCTAATCCTAACCCTAACACTCAGCCTAACCCTAACCCTCACCCTCACCATAACTCTAACCCTCATCCAAACCCTCACCCTAACCCTAATCCTAAACCTCAGCCTAACACTAAACCTAACTGTAATCCTCACCCTAACCCTAAACTTAACCCAAACCCTAACTCTCACCCTAAACATAACCTTAAACCTCAACCTAACCCTAACCCTACACCTCATCCTCAACCTCAGCCTAACCCTAAGCCTAAGCCTAACCCTAACCCTCACACTCACCCTATCCCTTACCCTAATCCTAATCCTAACCCTAAGCCTAACCCTCACCCTCACTCTAACCTTCACCCTAACCCTAACTCGAACCTTAACCCTAACCATAAACCTCACAGCCTCACCCTAACCCTAACTCTAACCATATAGCTCACCCTCACCCTAACCCTAACCCTAAACGTCACCCTAACCCTATCCCTAAACCTCACCCTAACCCTAATCCTCACCCTAACCCTAATCATAAACCTAACCCTCATCCTAACCCTCACCATAACACTAACCCTAAACCTAACCCTCACCCTCACTGTAACCCTTACCCTAACGCTCACCCTAAACCTAAACTTAACCCGAACCCCAACTCTCACCCTAACCCTAAACCTAACCCTCACCCTAACCATCAGCTTCACCCTCACTCTCAGCCTCAGCCTAATCCTAAGCCTAACCCTCAACCTAACCCTCACCCTTACCATCACCCTCACCATAACTCTAACCCTAACCCTAACAATAACACTAATTCTAACCCTAAACCTAACCTTAACCCTAACCCTAATCCTAATCCTAAGACTCACCCTCACACTAACCCTAATCCTAACCCTAACCCTCACACTAACCCTCACCCTCACCCTCATTGTAACCCTAACCTTCATCCAAAACCTCACCCTAACCCTAAACCTAACCCTAAACCAAAACCAAACCCTAACACACACACCACCCTCGCCCTAACTCTAAATCTAACCCTAACCCTATAACCCTGAACGTCCCCCTAACTCTCACACTAACCCTAACCCTAACACTAACCCTAACCCCAACCCTCAACCTAAACCTCACCCTAACCCTAACTCTAACCCTAACCCTAACCCTCACCCTCACCTTCACTGTAACTGTAACAGTAACCCTAACCCTACAATAAACGTAAACCAAACCCTAACCCTCACCCTAACCCTAACCCTCACCCTCACCTTCACTGTAACTGTAACAGTAACCCTAACCCTACAATAAACGTAACCCAAACCCTAACCCTCACCCTAACCATGACCCTCACCCTAGCCCTAAACCTCACCCTAACCCTAACCCTAAACCTAACCCTCACCCTCACCCTAGACCTCACCCTAATTCTAACCCTCACCCTCACCCTAACCCTAACCCTTACCTGAACCCTAAACCTAACCCTAACCCAAACCCTTATCTTAACCATCACCCTTAGCCTAAACCTCACCTTTAACATTAACATAATCCTCACCCTAACCCTCACACTAACCCTAAACCTCATTCTAACCGTCAACCTAAGCATCACCCTAAACCTAACCTTCAACCTCAAACACACACTCAGACTAATCCTTACCCTAACCCTCACACTAGCCTTCACTGTAACACTAACCCTAACCCTAACCCACAAACGTTAGTTTGTGGTTAAACTTAACCTTAACCTTAAGGTTAACCCTAACCTTAACCATCACCCTAGCCCTAATCCTCACCCAAACCCTCACCCTCAGCCTAACCCTAGGCCTAAGCCTAAACCTATCACTAACCCTAACACTCACCCTCACCTTAACCCTAATCCTAACCCTAACCCTAACCCTAACCCTAACCCTAAACCTCAATCTCACCCTCATCCTAACCCTAATCCTAACCCTAACCCTAAACCTCACCGTAACTCTAACACTCACCCTCAACTTCAACCTCACCGTAACTCTAAACCTCACCCTAATCCTAAACCTAACCCTAAGACTAACCCTAAACCTCAACATAACCCTCACCCTAACCTTAATCCTAACACTAAGCCTAACCTTAACCTTCGACCTAACCCTCCCCCTAACCCTAAATCTAACTATAAACCTCACCTCACCCATACCCTAAACCTCACCCTAACCCTAACCCTAACCCTCACCCTCACCCTCACCCTCACGGTAACTCTAATCCTAACCCTAACAATAACACTAATCCTAACCCTAAACCTAACCCTAACCTTAACCCTAACCCTAATCCAAAAACTCACTCTCACCCTAAAACTCACCCTAACCCTCACCCTCACCCTCACCGTAACCCTAACCCTCACCCTCACCGTGACCGTAACCCTAATCGTAACCCTCACCCAACCCTAACCCGAACCTTAAACCTCTTGCTAACACTAACCCTAACCCTGTCCCTCACCCTAGCCCTCACCCTAACCCTAATTTTAACCCTAATCCTCATCCTACCCCTCACCCTAACCCTAAACCTAACACTCATCCTATCTCTAAACCTAACACTAACCCTCAACCTAACCATAACACTCATCGTCACACTAAATGTAACCCGAACCCTAACACACACACTAACCCTAGCTCTAACCCTCACCTAACCCTAAACCTCACCCTCAGCCTAAACCTAAGCCTAACCCTAACCTAACACTAACCCTCACATTCACCCTAACCCTTTCCCTAATCCTAATCCTAACCCTAAGCCTAACCCTCACCCTCAACCTAACCGTCAACCTAACGCTAACTCTAATGCTAACTCTAACCCTAACCCTCACCTTACCCTCACCCTTACCCCAATTCTATCCCTAAACCTCACCCTCACCCTAACCCTAAACCTCACCCTCACCCTAGCCCTCATCCTAACCTGAATCCTAACACTAACCCTCCTGCTAACCCTCACCCTAACACTAATCCTAACCCTAACCCTCACCCTCACCCTAACCCTAACCCTAACCCTCAACATAACCCCAACCCCTCACCCTCACCGTAGCCCTTACCCTAACTTACACCCTAACCCTAAACTTAACCCGAACCCTAACTCTCACCCTAAACATAGCTCTAACACTCAACCCAACCCTAACCCTCACCCTCATCCTCACCCTCAACCTAAGCCTAAGCCTAACCCTAACCCTCACACTCACCCTAACCCTAACCCTAATCCTAACCCTAATCCGAACCCTAACACGATCCCTCACCCGAACCCTCACCTTAACCCTAACCCTAACATTAAACCTAAACCTAACCCACACCCTCAGATTCACCCTAACCCTAACAATAAACGTCACCCTGACCCTCACCCTAACACTAAACTTAAACCTAAACCTCACCCTAACCCTAAAACTCAACCTCACCCTCAGCCTAGCCCTCACCTTAACCCTAATCCTAACCCTAAACCTCATCCTAAACCTCCCCATAATCCTAAGCCTAACCCTCACCCTAACCTTAACTTTCTCACCCTCCACCTCACCCTCAGCCTAACCCTAAGCCTAATCCTAATCCTAACCCTCACCCTCAACCTCACCCTCAGCCTAAACCTAACTCTAACCCTAACCCTCGCCCTAACACTAACCCTCATCCTCACCATCACCCTAACTCTAATCTTAACCCTAACCCTAACCCTTACCTTCACACTCACCCTCACTTTAACCCTAATCCTAAAACTAACCCTATCACTAATCCTCACCCCCACAGTAAACCTCACCCTAACCCTTACCCTAACACTAACCCTAACCTTAATCCTAACCGTCACCCTAACCCTAACTCTAACCCTTAACCTCACCCTCACCCTTACCCTAACCCTAACCATAATCCTAAACCTCACCCTAAACCTAAACCTTACCCTAACACTTACCCTCACCCTAACACTAACACTAACCGTAACACTAACCCTCACACTAATGCTAACCATCACCTTAAACCTAAACCTCACCCTAACCCTAACTCTAACCCTCAACTTCAACTTAGCCCTCAACCTAACCCTAACCCTCATTCTCACACTAAACCTCACACTAACCCTAACAATAATCCTCAATCTAACCCTGTCCCTCACATTAACCATAACCCGAAACCTCACCCTTACCATAAACTTCACCCTCAGCCTAACCCTCACCTTTATTCTTATTGTCACCCTCATCCTAACCCTCACACTAAACCTAACCCTTATCCTAACCTTCACCCTAACCATAACCCTAAGCATCACCCTAACTCTAACCCTAACCCTCACCCTCACCTTCAACCTCAGCCTAACCCTAAGTCTAAGCCTAAACCTATCCCTAAACCTCACACTCACCCTAGCCCTCACCCTAACCCTAATCCTAACCCTAACCCTCATCCTAACACTAAACCTAACCATAAACTAAACCAGGACTCTAAACCTAATCCTCATCCTAATCCTCACCCTCACCCTCAGTCTAACCCTAAGCCTAAGCATAAGCCTAACCCTATCCCTAACCCTCACACTCACCCACACCCTAACCCTAATCCTAACCCTAAAACTAAACCTCAACCTAACCCTCACCCTTAACCTAACCCTAACCATAAACCTCACCCTTACCTTAGTCCTCACCCTAACCCTCACCCCAAACCTAAGCCTCACCCTCACCCAAACCCGAACCTTAATCCTCACCCTAACCCTACGCTTAACATTAACCCTAAACCTCACCCTAACCCTAACAATAACCCTCACAATCACCCTAGCCCTTACCCTAACCCTAATTGTAACCCTAAACTTCATCCTAACCCTCAGCCTAACCCTAACCCTAACCCTCACCCTAACCCTAAACCTAATTATAACCCTCAAACTAGACCTAACCCTGACCCTCACCATAACCCTAACCCTAATCCTCAGCCTAAATCTAAACCTAACCCGAACAATAAACCTCACCCTAACCCTATCCCTAATCCTCACGCTCACCCTAGACCTCATCCTAAACCTAATCCTAACCGGAACCCTCATGCTAACCCTCACCCTAACCCTAACACTAACCCTAACCTTAAACCAAGCCCTAATCCTATCCCTCACCCTATTCCTAAACTTAACCCTAACCCTAATCCTCACCCTCACAATAGCCCTCACACTAACCCTAAATCTAAACCTAACCCTCATCCTAACCCTCACCCTCACCCTAACCCTAACCCTCACCCTCACCCTCAGCCTAACCCTTAAGCTTAACACTAACATTAACCGAACCCTAACCATCACACTCATCCTCACCCAAACCTTAATCCTACACCTAACCCTATCCCTAACCCTAAACCTCACCCTAAAACTCACGTTCAACCTAACCCAAACACTAACCCTAACACTAACCCTCACACTAACCCTCACCTTAACACAAACTCTAAGCCTAAACCTTACCCTCACCCTAAACCTAAACCTCACCCTTAACCTCTCCCTCAGCCTATCACTATGCCTAACCCTAACCCTAACCCTAACACTCACACTCACCCTGACCCTAACCCTCAGCCTTACACTAAGACTAAGCTTAAGCATAACGCTAACACTAACCCTCACCCTAACCATAACCCTCACCCTAACCCTAACACTCACACTAAGCCTAACACTAACCCTCACCCTCACCCACACCCTCACCCAAACCCTAACACTCACCCTGATCCTAACTCTAAGCCTCAACTTCATGCTCTGCCTTAGTTTAAGCCTAAGCCTAAGCCTAACCCGAACCCTCACCTAACCCTAACCTGAACACTAATCCTAACTCTAACCCTAAACCTCACCCTCACCCTAACCCTAACCCTAACCCTAACTCTAAACCTCATCCTAACCCTAAACCTCACCCTCACCCTAGCCCTCACCCTAACCCTAATCCTAACATTAAATCTCATCCTAACCCTGACCCTAACCCTAACCCTAACCCTCACCCAAACCATAGCCCTAACCCTAACCCTAACCCTCAACCTAATCCTAACCCTCACTCTCACCGTAAACCTAACCCTAACCCTCACCCTAACCCTAAACTTAACTGGAAAGCTAACTCTCACCCTAGCCCTAAACCTAACCCTCAGCATAACCCTAACCCTCACCCTCACCATCATCCTCACCCTAACCCTTGCCCTAATCCTAATCCTAACCCTAAGCCTAACCCTCACCCTAACCCTCAACCTAACCCTAAATCTAACGCTAACCCTAACCCAAAACCTCACAATCAGCCTCACCCTAACCCTAACTCTAAACCTAAACCTCACTCTCACCCTAATTCTAACCCTAAACCTCACCCTAACCTTAACCCTAACCCTAAACCTCATCTTCACCCTAGCCCTCACCCTCACCCTAATCCTAAGCCTAACCCTCATACTAACACTCACCCTAACCCTAACCCTAACCCAAACCCTCATCCTATGCCTAACCCTCACCCTCACCCTCAGCCTCAGCCTAAGCCTAAGCCTAAGCCTAACCCTAACAATAACCCTCACACTCACCCTAACCCTTACTCTAATCCTAATCCTAACCCTAACCCTAAACTTCACCCTCACCCTATCCCTCACCTTAACCCTAACACTAACACTAACCCTAAACCTAAACCTCACCCTCAGCCTCAACCTAACGCTAACACTAACCATAATCTCACCCTCAACCTAAACCTAACCCTACACCTCAACCTAACCCTAAACATAAACCTCACCCTCACTCTTCCCCTAACCCTAAACCTCACCCTAACCCTAACCCTCACCCTTTCAGTAACCCTCACACTCAGCCTAACCCTCAAGTTTACCCTGACCGTCATCCCCACTCTAAAACTCATCCTAACCCTTAACCTCACCCTCATGCTCAGCCTAAGCCTAAGCTTAAGCCTAAACGTACACCTGACCCTCATTCTAACCCTAACACTAACACTAACACTAACCCTAACTCTAAACCTAAAACTCACCCTCACCCTCAGCCTGAACCTAAGGCAAACCCTAACCCTAACATTAACCCTCACACTCACCCTAACCCTCACCCTAACCCTAACCCTAACACTAAACCTAATCCCCTAAGCCTCACCCTCAGCCTCACCCTAACCCTAATTATAACCCTAAACCTCACCCTCACCCTAACCCTAACCTTAAAACTAACCCTAACCCTAACCCTAACCCTAACCCTCCCCCTAACACTCAACCTAACCCTAACACTAATCACTAACCCAAACTCTAACCCTAACCCTAACACTAAACCTCACCCTAACCCTAATCCTAACCCTCACCCAAACCCTAAGCCTCACCCTCACCCAAACCCTAAGCCTAACCCTAAGCCTAACAATTACCCTAACCCTAACCCTCACACTAATCCTAACAATAACCCTAATCCTAATCATAGCCCTAACCCTATCCCTCACCCTCACCCTAACCCTAAACCCAACACTAAACCTAACCCTAACCCTCAACTTCAACCTCACCCTCAGCCTAACTTTAAGCCTAACCCTAAACCTAACGCTAACACACACACTCACCCTTACCCTAACCCTAATCCTCACCCTAACCCTAACCCTAACCCTAACCCTCCCCCTAACTCTCACCCTCACCCTAACCCTAACACTAAGCCTAAACCTAACCCTCACCCTAACCCTAACTCTAACCCTAAATCTCACCCTCTCCCTAAGCCTAACTCTAACCCTAAACCAAACCCTAAACCTCACCCTAAACCTAAACCTAACCGTAACCCTAACATTCACCCTAACTGTAACTCTAATCGTAAACCTCCCCCTCCCCCTAACCCTAACCCTAAGCCTGATGTAAACGTCACCCTAAACATAAACCTTACCCTAACACTTACCCTCACCCTAACACTAACAGTAACAATAACCCTCCACTTAACCCTAACCATCACCCTTACCGTAACCCTAACCCTCATTCTCACCCTCACCCTAAAACTAACCCTAACCCGAAACCTCACCCTAACACTAACCCTAATGCTAACCCTCACCCTAGCCCTCACCCTAACCCTATACTTAACCCTAACGCTCAAACTAAACCTAACCCTCAAGCTCAACGTAACCATAACCCTAACCCTCACCCTAACCCTAAACTTAACCTGAACCCTAACTCTCACCCTAAACATAACCCTAACCCTCACTCAAAACCTAACCCTCACCCTCAACCTCACCCTCAGTGTAACCCTAAGCCGAACCCTAACCCTAACCCTAACCCTCACACTCAACTTAACCCTTACCCTAATCCTAATCCTAACCCTAACTCTAACCCTAAACCTCAACCTCACCCTAACCCTAACCCTAAACCTCACCCTATCCCTAACCCTAAACCTCACCCTCAATCTAGCTCTCACCGTAACCCTAATCCTAACCCTAACCCGCATCCTAACCCTCAAACTAATGATAACCTGAACCATCACTCTAAACCTAATCCTCAACCCCACCCTCACCCTCAGCCTAACCCTCAGCCAAAGACTAACCCTAACCCTAACCCTCACACTCACCCTCACCCTAACCCTAATCCTAACCCTAACACTAACCCTTACCCTAAACCTCAACCTAACCCTCACCCTAAGCCTAACCCTAACCCTCATGCTCACCTTAGTCCTCACCTTAACCCTCACCCCAAACCTAACCCTCACCCTCACCCAAACCCTACCCCTAACCCTCACACTCACCCTAACCCTACCCCTATCCCTAATCCTAAACCTCACCCAACCCTAACACTAACCCTCACAATCACCCTAACCCTAAACCTAACCCTACCTCTAAAATTCATCCTAACCCTTAACCTGACCCTCAACATCACGCTCATGCTCAGCCTTACCTTAACCTTAACCCTAACCCTAAACTTAAGAATAACCCTAACCATAAACCTAACCCTAAACGTCACCCTAACCGTAACTCTAACCCTATCCCAAACCTTCACCCTAACCCTAACACTGACCCTAACCCTAACCCTAAACCTCATCCTAACCCTAAACCTAACCCTCACCCTAGCATATATCCTAACCCTAATCCTAACACTAACACTCACACTAACCCTCACTCTAATCCTAAAACTCACCCTCAGCCTCAGACTCAGCCTAAACCTAAGGCTAACACTAACTCTAACCGTCACACTCACCATTACCTTAACCCTAATCCTAACCCTAACCCCAACCCTAAACCTAAATCTAACACTAACACTAACCCTCAACATCAACCTAACCCTAAACCTAACACTCAACCTAGCACATTGTTTAACCCTAATCCTAACCCTAACACTCACCCTAACCGTCACTCTAAACCTAACCCTAACCCTAACCCTCACCCTAACGCTAACCCTCACCCTACCCCTACCCCAAACCCTCATACTAACCCTAAACCTCACCCTAACCCTCACCCTAACCCTAACTCTAAACCTAAAACTCACACTCTCCCTAACCCTAACCATAACCCTAAACCTCAAACTAACACTAACCCAAAACCTCACCCTCACCCTAAAACTCACCCTCACCCTAATCCTAAACCTCACCCTCACCCGAGTCCTCACCCTAAACCTAACCCTAGCCCTAACACTCACCCTAACCATAACCCTCAACATAACCCTAACACTCACACTAACCCTAACCCTAACCCTCACCCTCACCCTCACCCTCACCCTAACCCTAACCCTCCCCCTTACCCTAAACCAAACCCTAACCCTAACCCTCACCCTAACCCTAAGCCTAACCCTAACCCTAACCCTAACCCTCACCCTCACCCTCAACCTACACCTAATCCTAAACCTAAACCTAACCCTCACAGTAACCCTCAAACTAGCGCTCACACTAACCCTAATCCTAACCCTAAAACTCATCCTAACCCTCACCCTGACCCTAACCCTCACCCTCACGCTAACCCTAACCCTAACCCTAACCCTCATGCTCGGGCCTAAGCCTAACCCTAAGCCTAAGCTTAAGCCTAAACCTAACCTTCACACTAACCCTCAACCTAACACTAACCCTAACACAAAAGCTAACTCTAACCCTAAACCTCACCCTCACCCTAACCCTAACTCTAACCCTAACCGTAAACATAAACCTAACCCTCACCCTAACCCTAAACCTAACACTCACCTTAACAGTAAACCTAATCCTAATCCTAACAGTAACCCTAACCCTAAGCCTCATTCTAACCATAACACTCACCCAAAACCTAACCCTCACCCTAACACATAAATTCACCCTAACACTAAACCTAACCATAACACTAGCACTCACACTAACCCTAACACTCCTCCTCACCCTAAACCAAGTCCTAACCCTAACCCTCACCCTAAACCTAAGCCTAACCCTAAACCTAACCCTCACACTCACTCTCAACCTACACCTAATCCTAAACCTAACCCTAACCCTCACAGTAACCCTCACCCTAGCGCTCACCCTAACCCTAATCCTAACCCTAAACCTCATCCTAACCCTCACCCTATCCCTAACCCTAACCCTCACCCTCATGCTCGGCCTAAGTCTAACCCTAAGCCTAAGCTTAAGCCTAAACCTAACCCTCACACTAACCCTCAACCTAACAAAAGCTAACTCTAACCATAAACCTCACCCTCACCCTAACCCTAACACTAACCCTAACACTAAACATAAACCTAACCCTCAACCTAACACTAAACCTCACACTCAAGAGTAAAACTAATCCTAACCCTAACAGTAACCCTAACCCTAAACCTAACCCTCATTCTAAACATAACACTCATGCTAACACTAACCCTCACCCTAACACTTAAATTCACCCTAACACTAAATCTAACCCTCACCCTAGCCCTGACCCTAACCCTAACCCTCATCCTCATCCTAAACCTCACACTAACCCTAAAACTAACCCTCAATATAAACCTCACCCTCAACTTAACCCTAACCCTAACCCACACCCTAACCCTAACCCTCACCCTTAACTTAATCCTCACTCTCAGCCTAACTCTCACCTTTACCCTTACCTGCACCCTCACCCTAACCCTCACCCTAAGCCTAACCCTCATCCTGACCCTAACCTTGACCGTAACCCTAAGCCTAACCTTAACCCTAACCCTCACCCTCACCCTAGACATCATCCTAACCCTAATCCTAACCCTAAACCTAACCCTAACCCTCACCATCACCCTTAACCTAATCCTCAACCCCACCCTCACCCTCAGCCTAACCCTAAGCCTAAGCCTAATCCTAACCCTAACCCTCACACTCAGCCTCATCATAACCCTAATCCTAAACCCAACCCTAACACTAACCCTAAACCTCAACCTAACCCTGCCCCTAACCCTTCCCCTAACTCTAACTCTAATCCTAAACTTCACCCTCACCCTCACCCTACCCTCACCCTAAACCTAAATCTAACCCTCACCCTCACCGTAACTCTAACCTAAACCCTAACAATAACACTAACCCTAACCATCACCCTAACCCTAACCGTAACCCTAAACCTCACCCTAACCCTAAACCAAACCCTCAACGTCAGCCTCACCCTAACCGTAAACTTAACCTTAACCATAACACTAACAATTACCCTAACCCTAAACCTAACCCTGAAACTCACCCTAACCCTAACCCTCACACTCACCGTAACCAAACCCTATCCCTCACCCTAACCCTCACACTCAGGTTAACCTAAGCCTTAACCCTATCCCTAAACCTAACACAATCACTCACCCTAACATTAACCCTAATCCTAAACCTAACCATAACCCTAAACCTCATCCTAACCCTCACCCTAACCCTAACCCTAACTCTAACCCTAACCCTAACAATCAACCTAACCCTAACTCTAACCCTAAACCTCACCTTACCTTCACCCTAACCCTAATCCTAACCCTAAACCTCACCCTAACCCTAACCCTTACCCTCACCCTCACTGGAACTCTAACCCTAAACCTAACAATGACACTAATCCTAACACTAACCCTCACCCTCACCCTCACCGTAACCCTAACCCTAACCCAAAACCTCACCCTAACCCTAACCTTAACCCTAACCTAAACCTCACCCTAACCCTAACCCTAACCATCACCCTGAGCCTCACCCTCACCATAAAGTTAAACCTAACCATAACACTAACAATAACCCTAACCCTAACCCTAATCTAACCCTCACTCTCACCCTAACCCTAACCCTAACCCTCACCCTAACCCTAACCATCACCCTCACCGTAACCCTCACACTAACACTCACCCTAACCCTAAACTTAACGCTAACCCTAAACGTCACCCTAACGCTAACCCTAACCCTCACCCTCACCCTAGCCCTCACCTTAGCCCTAATCCTAAACCTACACCTCACCCTAACCCTCACCCTAACCCTTAAACTCTAACAATCACCCTAATCCTAACCCTTAACCTCACCCTCACGCTCGGGCTAAACCTAAGACTAAGGCTAACCCTAACCCTAACTTCACACTCACCCTCACCCTCATCCTCACAGTAACTCTAACCTTAACCCTAACAATAACACTAACCCTAACCTTAAACCTAATCCTAACCCTCACCCTGACAGTAAACCTCAACCTAAACCAAGCCCTCACCCTAACACTAACACTAACCCTAACCCTAAACCGCATCCTAACCCTAACCCTAAACCTCACCCTCAGCCTCAACCTCACTGTAAACTTAACCTTAATGATAACACTAACAATAACCCTAACCATAACACTAATACTAACCCTCACCCTCACCCTAACACTAACCCTCCCTCTCACAGTAACCCTAACCCTAACCCTCACCCTAACACTAAACCTAACCCTAATCCTAAACCTCGCCATAATGATAACCCTAACTCTCACCCTCACCCTTGCCCTAATACTAACCCTAAACCTAACCCTAAACCTCATCCTAACCCTCACTCTTACAATAACCCTAACCCTCAACCTAACCTTAACCCTAACCTTGAATCTAACCCTAACACTCACCCTCACACTCAGCCTCAGCCTAAACCTAAACCTAAGTCTAACCCTAACCCTCACACTCACCCTCACCTTAACCCTAATCCTAACACTAACCCTCACCCTAACCCGCAACCTAACCGTCCCGCTAATCCTAACCCTAAACCTAAACATCACCCTCAACCTAACCCTAACTCTAACCCTGACCCTAAACCTAAACCTCACCCTAAACCTAACCCTAACCCTCAACCTCACTGTAACAGTTACCCTAACCCTAACAATAACCCAACCTTAACGCTAACACTAACTCTAAACATAAACCTCACGCTAATGCTAACCCACACCCTAAAACTAACCCTAATATTAACACTAACCGTCACACTAACCCTAACCATCACCTTAACCATAAACCTCAACATAACCCTAAACCTAACGCTCACCCTCACCATAGTTCTCACACTAACCCTAACCCTCATCCTCACCCTAAACCTCACACTAACCCTAACACTGATACTCAATCTAAACCTCACCCTCACCCTAACCCTAACCCTAATCCTCACCCTAACTCGCACCCTAACCCTAACCCTCACCTTTACCCTTACTGTCACCCTCACCCTAAACCTCACCCTACCCCTAACAATCATTCTAACCCTCACCCTAAACATAACTCTAACCATCAAGCTAACCCTAACCCTCAACCTCACACTCAGCCTCATTCTAAACCTAAGCCTAACCCTAATCCTAACCCTAAACCTCATCCTCACCCTACCCCTCACCCTAACCCTAATCCTAACCCTAACCCTAAAAATAACACTAACCCTAACCCTAACCCTCATTCTAACCCTAACCCTCACCCTAACCCTTACCCTCACCGTAACACTTACCTTACCCTAACAATAACCCTAACCCTAACCCTAACCCTCATTCTAACCATAACCCTCACTCTAACCCTTACCTTCACCCTAACACTTACCTTACCCTAACAATAACCCTAACCCAAACACTAACCCTCACACTAACCCTAACCATCACCCTACCCTAACCCTAACGCTAAACCTCACCCAAACCCTAACCCTAACCCTCACCCTCACCTTCACCCTCACCATAACTCTAACCCTAACCTTAACAATAACACTAATCCTAACCCTAAATCTAACCCTAATCCTAATCCTAACCCTAATACCCACCTTCAGCCTCACCCTAACCACAAACTTAACCCTAACCATAACACTAACAATAACCCTAACCCTCATCCTAACCCTATCTCTAACACTAAACCTCAAACTCTAGCCCTCACCATAACCATAATCCTAAAACTAACCCTCTTCTTAACCCTCATCCTAACCCTAACCCAAACCCTCACCCTAAACCTAATCCTAACCATAACCCTAACCCTAAACCTCAACCTAACCCTAAACCTAAAACTAACCCTAACCCTAACCCTCATCCTTACCCTCACTTGAACCCTAACTGTAATCCTAAACCTCACCCTCACCCTCACCCTAACTCTAACCCTAACCCTAAACCTAAACCTCACTCTAACCCTAAACCTCACCCTCACCCTCAACGTAACCCTAACTCGAAACTTAACAATCACCCTAAACCTAACCCTAAGAGTCACCCTAACCATAAAACTCACCCTAACCCTAACCCCCACCCTAACACTTACCCTCACCCTAACACTAACCCTAACTCCAACAATAACCCTCACAGTAACCGTAACTCTCACCCGAACCATAAACCTCACCTTAACCCTAACCCTAATCCTCAGCCTCACCCTAGCCCTCACCCTAACCCTAATTCTAACCCTAACCCTCACCCTAACCCTAACCCTCATCCTCACCTTAACCTCACACAAACCCCAACCCTGATCCTCAATCTAACCCTCACCCTCACCCTAACCCTCATCCTAACCCTTACCCTAAACCTCAACCTAATCCTAACCCTCACCCTTAGGGGAACACTCACCCTCAGCCTAACCGTCACCTTTATTCTTCCCGCCACATCCATGCTAACCCTCACCCTAACCCTAACCCTCATCCTAACACTCACCCTAACCCTAACCCTATCCATCACCCTAACCCAAACCCTCAAACTCACCCTCACCCTAAGCCTAACCCTAAGGCTAAGCCTAACCCTAACCCTAACCCTCACCCTCACCCTAGCCCTCACCCTAAACTTAATCCTAACGCTAAGCCTCATCCTCACCCTCAACCCAACCCTAACCCTAACCATCACCCAAAACCTATTCCTCACCCCAATACTCACCCTCAGCCTAACCCTAAGACTAAGCCTAACCCTAACCATAACCCTCAACCTCAGGCTCGCCCTCACCGCAAACTAAACCCAAATCATAACACTAACAATAACCTGAATTTAAACTAAAACCCAAACCCTAATCCTCACCCCCACCCTCACCCTCAGCCTAACCCTAACCCTAACCCTAAACATAAACCTAACACTAAACCTCACCCTAATCCTCAGCCTCACCCTCACCCTAACCCAAACACTAATATAAAACCTCACCCTAACCCTAAGCCTAACCCTAAGCCTAACCCTAACTCTCAAACTCACCCTCAACCTAACCTTAATCCTAACCCTAAAACTCACCCTAAACCTCACCCTAAACCTAACCCTCACCCTCAACCTCAACCTCACCGCAAACTTTACCCTAACCATAAAAATACCAATAAACCTAACCCTAACCCTAAACTTAACCCTAATCCTCACCCCCACCCTCACCCTCAGCCTAATCATAAGCCTAATCCTAAGCCTAACCCTAAGCCTCACCGTAACCCCAAACCTAACCCTCACCCTAACCCTAACACTAAACCTCACCTTAAGGCTAACTCTAAACCTAACCCTAACCCTAACCCACACCCTAACTCTCACACTTACACTCTACCTCAGCCTAACCCTAAGCCTAAACCTAACCCTAACCCTAACCCTCACACTCACGCTCACCCTAACCCTAATCCTAAACCTAACCCAAACCCTCACCCTAACGCACACCCTAACCCTAACCCTAACACTAACCCTAAACCTAACCCTCACCCTAACCCTCCTCCTAAACCTATCTCTAACCCTAAACCTCAAACTCACCGTGACCCTAACCCTAAACCTAACCCTAAACCACACCCTAACTCTAAACCTCAACCTCACCCTAGCCCTCACCCTAACCCCAATCCTAAACCTAACCCTCATTCTAACCCTCACCTTAACCCTAAACCAAACCCTCACCCTAACCTACACCCTCACCCTAACCCTCAGCCTAACACTAAGCCTAACCCTAAACCTAACCCTAACACAAACCCTCACACTCACACTCAAGCTAACCCTAATCCTAAATCTAATCCGATCCCTAACCATAACGTTCACTCAAACCCTCACCCTAACACTAACCTTAACACCAACCCTAATGCTAACCCTCACACTAACCCAAACTCTAACCCTAAACCTCACCCTCAACCTCACCTTAACCCTCACCCTCAACCTCACCTTAACCCTCACCCTCAACCTAAGCCTAACACTAACCCTAACCCTCAAAATCACACTCACCTTCACAAAAACACTTATCCTAATCCCAGGCCTAACCCTAAAACTCACCCTAATCCTAGCCCTCACCCTAACCCTAAACATAACACTAACCCTAACCCTAACCCTCACCCTAACCCTAATTCTAAACCTAAACCTCACCCTCAACTTAACCCTAACCCTAACCTTAACCCTAACCCTATACCTCACCCAAAACATAACCCCAAAACTCACCTTCACCCTAGCCCTCACCCAAACCCTAATCCTAACTCTAACCTTCATCCTAACCCTCACCCTAACCCTAACCCTAACCATCACCCTAACCCTAACCCTCAGCCTCAACCTCACCCTCAGCCTAAATTTAACCCTAAACCTAAACCTAAACCTAACCCACACACTCACCCTCACCCTAACCCTAATCCTAATCCTAAACCTAAAAATAACCCTAACCCTAAACCTAACCCTCAAACTAAACATAACCCTCGCCCTAACCCAAACCCTCATTCTAACACTTACCCTCACCCTAACAGTAACCCTCACACTAACACTGAAGCTCACAGTAAACCTAAACCTCTCCCAAACCTTAACCCTAACCCTAACCTAAACCTCACCCTCACCCTAGCCCTCACCTTAACCCTAATTCTAACCCTAACCCTCAACCTAACCCTATCCCTCAACCTCACCCTAAACCTCACACTAACCCTAACCCTAATCCTCAATCTAACCCTCACCCTAACCGTAACCCGAACCCTTAACCTAACGCTCACCCTAACCCTAACCCTCACCCTTATCTTACCCCTCACCCTCAGCCTAACCCTCATCTTTACCCTTACCATCAATCTCACCCTAACCCTCAATCTTAACCTAACCCTAACCAAAGCCCTCACCCTAACCCTAACCCTAAACCTCACCCTCACCCTCAGATTTACACTAATCCTATCACTATTCCTAACCCTAAACCTCACCCTCACCCAAGCCATGACCCTAATTCTTACCCTCACACTAACCTTAACCCTAACCCTAAACCTAACTGTCACAATAAATCTAACCCTCAACCTAACCGTAACCCTACCACTTACCCTAACCCTCACCTTAACCCTACCACTAACCCTCAACCTAACCCTCACCCAAAACCTCACTGTCACCCTAAATCTGACCTTAACCCTAATAACAACCCTAACCCTCACCCTCACCCTAACCCTCACCCTAACCCTCACCCTAAACCTCACCCTAATCATAACCCTAAACCTTAGCCTAACCCTCACCCTAACCCTAAGCATAACCCAAATCTTAACCCTAACCCTCACCCTCACCCTAAACCTCATCCTAACACTTACCCTCATCCTCACCCTAAACCTCACACTTAACCGAATCCTCACCGTAACTCTAACCCTAACCGTCACCCTCACCGTCACCCTCACGCTAAGCCTAACCCTAACCCTCTCCCTAACCCTAATGCTAAGTCTAACACTCACACTATCCCTAATGCTATCACTTATCCACAACACAAACCTAACCCTACCCTTAACCCTCACCCTCACCCTAAACCTCACCCTAACCCTAAACCTAATCCTAACCCTCACCCTCACCCTAACCCTAACAATAACACTCACCTAACCCTAATCCTAACCTTCTACCTCACCCGAACCCTCACCATAACCCTAACGCTAACCCACACCCTAAACCTCAAGCTCACCCTTACCCTAACCCTCAACTAATCCTCACCCTAACCCTAACCATTACCTAACTAAGAGCCTAACCCTCACTCTCACCTTAACCATATCCCTATCCCTAAACCTCACCCTCACCCACACCCTCTACCTCAGCCTATCCCTAACCCTATCCCTAATCCTAACCCTAACCCTCACCCTCACCCTAACCTTCACCATAAGCCTTAGCCTCACCTCACTCTCACCCTAACCTTAACCCTCAAACTAATCCTAACCCTCACACTAAACCTAAACCTACCCCTCACCCAAAACCTCACCATAAACTTAACCATAACCCTAACCCTCACCCTCACCCTAGCCCTCAAACTAATACTAATTCTAACCCTAACCCTCACCCTAACCCTCATCCTCACCCTAAACCTCACACTAACCCTAACCCTAATCCCCAATCTAACCCTAACCCTAAACCTTACCCTAACCCTAACCCTAACCCTAACCCTCACCCTCACCGTAACAGTAACCCTAACCCTAACAATAACCCAACCCTAACGCTAACACTAACCCTAAACATAAACCTCACCCTAATGCTAACCCTCACCCTAAAACTAACCCTAATACTAACGCTAACTGTCACACTAACCCTGAACATCACCTTAAACCTAAACCTCAACATAACCCTAAACCTAACCCTCACCCTCACCATAGCCCTCACACTAACCCTAACCCTCATCCTCACCCTAAACCTCACACTAACCCTAACACTGATACTCAATCTAAACCTCACCCTCACCCTACCCCTAACCCTAATCCTCAACCTAACTCACACCCTAACCCTAACCCTCACCTTCACCCTTACTGTCACCCTCACCCTAACCCTCACCCTACCCTTAACAATCATTCTAACCCTCACCCTAAACATAACCCTAACCATCACGCTAACCCTAATCCTCAACCTCACATTCAGCCTCATTCTAATCCTAATCCTAAGCCTAACCCTAACTCTAAACCTCTTCCTCACCCTACCCCTCACCCTAACCCTAATCCTAACCCTAACCCTAAAAATAATACTAACCCTAACCCTAAGCCTCATTCTAACCCTAACCCTCACCCTAACCCTTACCCTCACCCTAACACTTACCTTACCCTAACAATAAGCCTAACCCTAACCCTAACCCTCATTCTAACCCTAACCCTCACCCTAACCCTTAACCTCACCATAACACTTACCTTACCCTAACAATAACCCTAACCCAAACACTAACCCTCACACTAACCCTAACCATCACCCTAACCTAACCCTAACCCTAAACCTCATCCTAACCCTAACCCTAATCCTCACCCTCACCCTCACCCTCACCATAACTCTAACCCTAACCTTAACAATAACACTAATCCTAACCCTAAATCTAACCCTAATCCTAATCCTAAACCTAATACCCACCTTCAGCCTCAACCTAACCACAAATTTAACCCTAACCATAACACTAACAATAACCCTAACCCTCACCCTAACCCTAACATTAACCTTCACCTTAACCCTAACCCTAACCCTAATCCTTACGCTATACCTCATCCTAACCCTCACCCTAACCCTAACCCTAAACCTCAACCTAACCGTAACCCTCACCCACACACTCAGCCTAACCCTAAACCTAAACCTAACACTAACCCTCACACTCACACTCAAGCTAACCCTAATCATAGATCTAACCCGCTCCCTAAACATAACCCTCACCCTAAACCTCACCCTAACCCTAACCCTAACACCAATCCTAACACTAACCCTCACAATAACCCTTACTCTAACCCTAAACCTTAACCTCACCCTCACCTTAACCCTGACCGTCAACCTCAGCCTAAACCTAAGCCTGACCCTAACCCTAACCCTCACACTTACACTCACCCTCACCCTAACACTAACCCTAACCCTAACCCTCACCCTAACCGTAACTCTAAACCTAAACCTCACCCTCAACTTAACCCTAAGCCTAAACCTAACCCTAACCCTAAACTTCACCCTAAACATAACCCTAAAACTCACCTTCACCCTAGCCCTCACCCAAACCCTAATCCTATCTCTAACTCTCATCCTAACCCTCACCCTAACCCTAACCCTAACGATCACCCTAACCCTAGCCCTCAGCCTCAACCTCACCCTCAGCCTAACCTTAAGCCTAAACCTAAACCTAAACCTAACCCACACTCACCCTCACCCTAACCCTAATCCTAATCCTAATCCTAACCCTAACAATAACCCTAACCCTAAAGATAACCCTCACCTTAAATATAACCCTCACCCTAACCCAAACCCTCACCCTAACATTTACCCTGAACCTAACACCAACCCTAACCATCACCTTAATGTTCACACTAAACCTAACCCTCACAGTAACCGTAAACCTCATCCTAACCTTAACCCTAACCCTACCTTAAACCTCACTCTCATCCTAGCCCTCACCCTAACCCTAATTCTAACCCTAACACTCACCCTCAACCTCACCCTAAACCTCACACTAACCCTAACCCTAATCCTCAATCTTACCCTCACCCTAACTGTAACCCGAACCCTTAACCTAACCCTCAACCTAACCCTAACCCTCACCCTTATCTTAACCCTCACCCTCAGCCTAACCCTCACCTTTACCCTTACCATCACTCTCACCCTAACCCTCAACCTTACCCTAACCCTCACCCAAGCCCTCACCCTAACCCTAAACCTAAACCTCACCCTCACCCTCAGATTTACACTAATCCTATCACTATTCCTAACCCTTAATGTCACCCTCACCCTAACAGTCAGCTAATTCTTACCCTCACACTAATCCTAACCCTAACTCTCACACTAAACCTAACCCTCACCCTAACCGTAACCCTACCCCTTACCCTAAACCTCATCTTAACCCTAACTCTAACCCTCACCCTAACCTTCACCCAAAACCTCACCGTAACGGTAAATCTGACCCTAACCCTAATAACAACCCTAACCCTCACCCGAACCCTAACCCTAACCCTCACCCTAACCCTCACCCTAATCCTCACCCTAATCATAACCCTAACCCTCACCCTAACCCTCACCCTAACCCAAACCTTAACCCTAAGCCTCACCCTCACACTAACCCTCATCCTAACACTTAACCTCATCCTCACCCTAAACCTCACACTTAACCGAATCCTCACCATAACTCTAAACCTAACCGTCACCCTCACCGTCACCCTCACGCTAAGCCTAAACCTAACCCTCACCCTAACCCTAAAACTCACCCTAATCCTCACCATAACTCTAATGCTAAGTCTAACACTCACCCTAACCTTCATGCTATCACTTATCCACAGAACAAACCTAACCCTAACCTTAACCCTCACCCTCACCCTAACCCTAATCCTAACCCTAACCCTCATCCTAACCCTCACCCTAATCCTAAGGTTAACCATCACCCTAAGCCTAATCCTCACACCCACCCTCACCCTCAGACTAACCCTAAGCCTAAGCCTAATCCTAACCCTAACCCTCACACTCACCCTCAACCTAAACCTAATCCTAACCCAAAACCTAACCCTAACACTAAACCTCAACCTTACCCTCACCCTAAACCTAACGTTAACCCTAACACTAACCCTAACCCTAACACTCAGCCTTACCCTCCCCCTCAACTTAACTCTAACCCTAAACCTCTCCCTCACACTATCCCTAATCCTAACCCTAACTCTAAACCTCACCCTAACCCTAACCCTAACCCTCACCCTCCCCGTCACCCAAAACGTATGTCTAACCCTAACCCTAACATTAACACTAATCCTAACCCTAAAACTAACCCTAACCCTAAGCCTAACCCTAATGCTTACACTTACCCTCACCCTAATCCTAATCCTGACCCTAACACTCAAACTAACCCTAACCCTCACCCTCACTGTAACCCTAACCCTCATCCAAAAGCTCATCCTAACCCTAAACCCAACCCTAAAACTCACCCTAACACTAACCCTAACCCTCACCTTCACCCTAGCCCTTACCCTAACCCTAAGCATAACCCTAATCCTCATCCTAACCCTCACCCTAACCCTAACTCTAACCCTAAAATTCACACTAAACCTAACCCTAACTAAAACCCTAACCCTAACCCTAAACCTCAACCTAACCCTAACCCTCACCCTCACCCTCACTGTAACCCTAACCCTAAACCTAACAATAACCCTAAACCTAACCCTAACTCTCACCCTAAACATAACACTCACCCTAACCCTAACCCTCACCCTAACACTTACCCTAAACCTTACCCTAACCCTAACTCTAACACTAACCCTCCCAGTAACCCTAACTCTCACCCTAATCCTAAACCTCACCCTAACCCTAACCCTAACCCTAACCCTCACCCAAACCGTAGCCCTCACTCTCACCCTAATTCTAACCATAACCCTCACCCTAACCCTAACCATCATCCTCACCATAAACATCACCCTGACCCTAACCCTAATTCTCAATCTAACCCTGACCCTCACCCTAACCCTCACCCTCACCCTAACCCTTATGCTAACCCTCACATTAATCCTTACCCTCACCCTTAACGGAACACTCACCCTCAGCCTAAACCTCACCTTTACTGTTACCGTCATGCTCACCCTAAACCTCACCCTAACCCTTACACTCATCCTAACACTCACCCTAACCCTAACCCTATCCATCACCCTAACCCTATCACTCACACTCACCCTCACTCTCAGCCTAAACTTATGCCTAAGCTGAACCCTAACCCTAACCCTCACCCTCACCCAAGCCCTCACCCTAAAACTTATCCTGACCCCAACCCTCATCTTAAACCTCACCCTAACCCTAACATTAACCATCACCCAAAACCTATTCCTCACCCCCACCCTCATCCTCACCCTAACCCTAATCCTAATCCTAACCCTAACAATAACCCTAACACTAAACCTAACCCTCAACCGAAACATAACCCTCACCCTAAACCAAAACCTCACCCTAACACTTACCCTCAACCTAACACTAACCCTAACTCTAACTCTAACCCTCACACTAACCCTAACCCTCACAGTAACCCTAAAACTCACCCTAACCTTAACCCTAACCCTAACCTAAACCTCACCCTCATCTTAGTCCTCACCCTCACCCTATTTCTAACCCTAACCCTAAACCTAACGGTAACCCTCAATCTCACCCTAAACCTCACACTAACCCTAACCCTAAACCTCAATCTAACCCTCACCCTAACCGTAACCCGAACCCTTATCCTAACCCTCACCCTAACCCTTACTCTCACCCTTATCTTAACCCTCACCCCAGCCTAACCCTCACCTTTACCCTTACCATCACTCTCACCCTAACCCTCAACCTTACCCTAACCCTCACCCAAGCCCTCACCCTAACCCTAACCCTAAACCTCACCCTCACCCTAAGATTTACACTAATCCTATCACTATTACTAACCCTAAACCTCACCCTCACCCTAATTCTTACTCTCAAACTAATCGTAACCCTAACCCTAACCCTAACTCTCACACTAAACCTAACCCTCACCCTAACCGTAACCCTACCCCTTACCCTAAACCTCACCTTAACCCTAACTCTAACCCTCAACCTAACCCTCACCTAAAACCTCACCGTCACCCTAAATCTGACCCTAACCCTTATAACAACCCTAACCCTAACCCTTACCCTAACACTCACCCTAAACATAACCCTAAAACTCAGCCTAACCCAAACCTTAACCCTAACCCTCACCCTCTCCCTAACCCTCATTCTAACAGTTAACCTCATCCTCACCCGAAACCTCACACTTAACCGAATCCTCACCGTAACTCTAACCCTAACCGTCACCCTCACGCTAAGCCTAACCCTAACCCTCACCCTAACCCTAAAACTCACCCTAATCCTCACCCTCACCCTCACCCTAACCCTAATGCTAAGTCTAACATTCACCCTAACCCTCATGCTATCACTTATCCACACCACTAACCTAACCCTAACCTTAACCCTCACCCTCTCTCTAACCCTCACCCTAACCCTAAACCTAATCCTAACCCTCACCCTAATCCTAACCCTAACACTAACCCTCACCTAACCCTAACCCTAACCTTCTACCTCACCCTAACCCTCACCATCACCCAAACCTTCACCCCAATCCTAACGCTCACCCACACCCTAAACCTCAAGCTCACCCTTACCATAACCCTCAACTAATCCTCACCCTAACCCTAACCATTACCTAACCAAGACCCTCACCCTCACCCTCACCTTCACCCTAACCCTCACCCTCACCCTAGACCTCACCCTAACCATATCTCTAACCCTAAACCTCACCCTCACCTTCACCCTCAACCTCAGCCTATCCCTAACCCTATCCCTAATCCTAACCCTAACCCTCATCCTCACCCTAACCCTCAACATAACCCTTAACTTCACCCTCACTCTCACCCTAACCGTAACCCTCACACTAAACATAACCCTCACCCTAAACCTAAACCTACACCTCACCCTAAACCTCACCATAAACTTAACGCTAACCCTAACCCTCAACCTCATGCTAGCCCTCACCCTAACCCTAATTCTAACCCTAACCCTCAACCTAAGCCACATCCTCCCCCAAAACCTCACACTAACCCTAACCCTAATCCACAATCTAACGCTAACCCTAACACTTACACTAAACCTCACCTTAACCCTAACCCTCACCCTTACCCTAACTCTCACCCTTAGCCTAACCCTCAACTTTACTCTTACCATCACGCTCATCGTAACCCTCACCCTAACCCGAACCCTCATCCTAACCCTCACCCTAACCCTAACCCTATCCATCACCATGACCCTAACCCTCACCCTCACCATCATCCTCAGACTAAACCTATGCCTAAGCCTAACCCTAACCTCAACCCTCCCCTCACCATAGCCCTCAACCTAACCCTAATCCTAACCCTAACCCTCATCCTAACCCTCACCCTAACCCTAAGGTTAACCATCACCCTAAGAGTAATCCTCACACCCACCCTCACCTCAGCCAAACCCTAAGCCTAAGCCTAAAACTAACACTAACCCTAACCCTAACCCTCACCCTAACCCTCACCCTAAACCTCCCCCTCAACCTAAGTCTAACCCTAAACCTCAACCTCACCCTATCCCTAATCCTAACCCTAACCCTAAACCTCATCCTAACCCTAACACTAACCCTCAACCTCACCCTCACCCAAATCGTAAGTCTAACCCTAACCCTAACATTACCACTAATCCTAACCCTAAAACTAACCCTTACCCTAACCCAAACCTTCACTCTCAGCCTTACCCTCACTGCAAATGTAACCCTAACCATTACATTTACAATAACCCTAACCCTAATCCTAACCATCACCCTCACACTAACCATAATCCTAACCCTAACCCTCGCCCTAACCTTAACCCTCACTCTCACTGAAACCCTAACCCTCACCCTAACCTAACCTTAAGCCTCACCCTAACCCTTTACCTCACCCTAATCCTAACACTAAGCCTTACCTAATCCTCCCCCTAAACCTCCCCCTCACCCTAACCCTAACACAAACCCTAACCCTCAAACTAACACTCAACCTAACTCTAAACCTAACCCTAACCCTAAACCTCACATTAACCCTAACCCTCACCCTAACCCAAACCCTACCCCTCACTCTAACCCTCAAGTTATCTCTAACCCTCACCCTCACCAGAACCCTAAACCTAACCCTAACCCTAAACCTCACCTTAAGGCTAATTCTAACCCTAACCCTAACCCTAACCGGCAACCTAACACTAATCCTCACCTTCACCCTCACCCTGAGCCTAACCCTAAATCTAACCCTAACCCTAATCCTAACCCTCACACTCATCCTCACCCTAACCATAAATCTAAAACTAACCCAAGCCCTACCCCTTACCCTCAACCTAACCCTCACCCTAACCCTAACCCTAACACTAACCCTAACCCTAACACTAACAAACACCCTAAACCTCAACCTAACCCTAACCCTCACCCTCACCCTAACCCTCACCATAACCCTTAGCCTCACCCTCATTCTCACCCTAACTGTAACCCTCACACTAATCCTAACCCTCACCCTAAACCAAAACCTACCCATCACCCTAAACCTCACCATAAACTTAACCCTAACCCTAACCCTCACCCTCACGATAGCCCTCAACCTAATCCTAATTCTAACCCTAACCCTCACCCTAACCCTCATCCTCACCTTAAACCTCACACTAACCCTAACCCTAATCCCCAATCTAACCCTAACCCTAACCCTTACCCTAACCCTAACCCTAACCCTCACCCTCACCCTCACCCAAATCGTAAGTCTAACCCTAACCCTAACATAACCTCTAATCCTAACCCTAAAACTAACCCTTACCCTAACCCCAAACTTCACTCTCAGCCTCACCCTCACTGGAAACATAACCCTAACCATAACATTTACAATAACCCTAACCCTAATCCTAATCATCACCCTCACCCTAACCATAACCCTAACCCTAACCCTAGCCCTAGCCTTAACCCTCACTCTCACTGAAACCCTAACCTTCATCTTAACCCTCACCCTAACCTAACATTAACCCTCACCCTAACCCTTAACCTCACCCTAATCCTAACACTAAGCCTAACCTAAACCTCCCTCTCCCCCTAAACCTAAGACAAACCCTAACACAAACCCTAACCCTCAAACTAACCCTCAACCTAACCCTAACCCTAAACCTAACCCTAAACCTCACATTAACCCAAACACTCACCCTAACCCTAACCCTACCCCTTACCCGAACCCTCAAGCTACCTCTAACCCTCACCCTCACCAGAACCCTAAAGCTAACCCTAATCCTAAACCTCACCTTATGGCTAATTCTAACCCTAACCAGCACCCTAACCTTAATCCTCACCTTCACCCTCACCCTCAGCCCAACCCTAAGCCTAAACCTAACCCTAACCCTAACCCTCACACTCACCCTTACACTAACCATAATCCTAAACCTAACCCTATACCTAATCCTTACCCTCAACCCAACCCTCACCCTAAACATAACCCTAACACTAACCCTAACCCTAACCCTCACCCTAAACATCACCCTAACGTTAACACTAATCCTAAACCTGACCTTCACCCTAACCCAAACTCTAACCCTAATCCTAACCCTAAACCTCATCCTAACCTTCACCCTAACCCTCACCCTCACCCTAACCCTAACCGACAACCTGGGCCTAGGCCTAAGCCTAAGTCTAGTCCTAAACCTAACCCTCACCCTAACCCTAACCCTAACACTAACCATAACTCTAACCCTAAACCTCACTCTCACCCTAACCCTAATTCTAACCCTAACCCTAACCTTAAACCTCATCTTAACACTAAACCTAACCCTCACCTTCACCCTCACATTAAACATAACCTTGAACTTAACCCTAACAATAACTCTAACCCTAACCCTCACCCTCACCCTTACTATAAGCCTCACCCTAACATTTATCCTTAACCTAACACCCTAATCCTAACACTAACCCTCACACTAACCCTAACCATCACCCTAATCCTAAGCCTAACCCTCACCGTAACCATAAACCTCACCCTCAGGCTAACCCTAAGCCTAACCCTAAACCTAACCCTAACAATAACTCTAAACTTAATCTTAACACTCACCCTAACCATAACCCTCACCCCAACCTAAACCCTTACCCTAACACTTACCCTCCCACTAACACTAACCCTAACCCTAACAATAACCCTCAAACTAATGCTAACCTAACCCTAAACCTCAACCTAACCCTCACCCTCACCCTAACCCTAACACTAACCCTAACCCTAACCCTCACCCTAACCCTCCCCCTAACCCTATATCTCACACTAAATCTCACCCTCACCCAAATCCTTACCCTAACCCTAACCCTAAACCCCACACTAACCCTAACCCTAACCCTGACCCGCACCCTCACCCTCACCGGAAATCTAACCCTAACCCTAACAATATAACTAAACCTGAACAAAACCATCACCCTAACCCTAATCCTCACCCCCACACTCACCCTCAGCCTAACCCGAAGCCTAAGCCTAACCCTCAAACTAACCCTCACACTCACCCTCACCCTAAACTTAATCCTAAACCTAACCCTATCACTAAACCTCAACCTAACCCTCACAATCACACTAACCCTAACACTAACCCTAACCCTAAACCTCAAACTAACAGTCCCCCTAACCATAACTCTAACCCTAATACTAAGCCTAAACCTAACCCTAACCGTCACTGTAAACCTAACCCTGACCCTCAACCTAAACCTAACCCTAAACCTAACCCTAAACCAAACCCTAATCCTCAGCCTCACCCTCACCCTAATCCAAACCCTAACCTTAACCCTCACTCTAACCCTAAGCTTAATCCTAAACCTAACCCTAACCCTCAGATTCAACCTCAACCTAATCTTAATCCTAAATCTAACCCTATCCCTAACCCTAACCCTCATTCTAACCCTCACCCTAACCCTAACACTAACCCTCACCATAGCCCTAAACCTAACCCTCAACCTAACCCTAACACTCACCCTAACCCTAACCCTAAACCTGACCCTAACCCTAACTCTCACCCTCACCCTCACCCTCAGCCTAAACCTAAGCCTAATCCTAAATCTAACCCTAACACACACACTCACCCTCACCCTAACCCTAATCCTATACCTAACCCTAACCCTAAACATATCCCTACCTCTCACCCTAAACCTAACTCTAACCCAAACCCTAAACCTCACCCTAACCCTACGCATAACCCTCACACTAACCCAAACCCTCACCCTAGCACTTACCATGACCCTAACACTAATCCTAACCCTAACACTAACCCTCACACTAACTCTAAACCTAACCCTCACCCGCAACCTCACCCTCATTGGAACTCTAACCCTATCTCTAACAATAACACTAATCCTAACCCTAACCGTCACCCTAACCCTAATCCTCAACCCCCCCCTCACCCTTATCCTAACCCTAAGCCTAAGCCTAACCCTCACCTTATCCCTTACACTCACCCTCACCCTAACCTAATCCTAACCCTAAACCTAACTCTAAACCTCATCCTAACCCTCACGCTCACCCGAACCCTAACACTCACACTAACCCTCCCGCAACCCTAATTCTAACCCTAAAACACACCCTCACCCTAACCCTAAACCTAACCCTAAACCTCACCCTAAAATTCACCCTAACCCTAAACCCTCAACCTCACCCTCAACCTCACAATAACTCTAACCCTAACAATAACACTAACACTAACCCTAACCCTAACCATAACCATAACCCTCAACCTCAGCCTCACCCTCACCACAAACTTAAACCTAACCATGACGCTAACAATAACCCTAAACCTAACCCTAACCCTAATCCTCACCCCACCCTCTCCCTCAGCCTAACCCTAAGCCGAAGTCGAGCCCTAACCCTAACCCTCACCATAACCCTAACCCTAACCCTAAACTTAACCCTAAATCTAACCCTAAACCAAACCCTAATCCTCAGCCTCACCCTCACCATAACACAAACCCTAATTTAACCCTCATCCTAACCCTAAGCCTAATCCTAACTCTAACCCTAAACCTCACACTCAACCTCACCCTAACCTTAATACTAAACCTAACTCTCATCCTAACCCTAACCCTCAACCTAACCCTCAACCTAGCCCTAACCCTAAACCTAATCCTAGCCCTAAACCTCATCCTAAACTTCACCTTCAACCTCATGCTCGGCCTAAGCCTAAGCCTAAGCCTAAGCCTAAGCCTAACCCTCACCCTAAGCCTAAAACTAACACAAAGCCTAACTCTAAACGTAAACCTCACTCTCACCCTAACCCTAATTCTAACCCTAACATAACCCTAAACCTCATCCTTACCCTAACCCTAACCCTCACTCTCTCCCTCACTGTAACCGTAACTCTAACCCTAACCCTAACAATAACCCTAAACCTAACCCTAACCCTCACCCTAACCATAACCTCACCCTATCCCAAACCCTCAACCTAACACTTAAGCTAACCATAACACAAACCCTAACCCTAACCCTAACCCTCACACTAACACTAACCCTAACCCTAACCCTTAACCTCAACCTAACCCTCACTCTTACCCTAAGCCTAATACTAACCCTAACCATAACCATCACCCTAACCTTTAACCTAACCCTACATCTAACACTAAATCTCACCCTCACCCTAACCCTAACCCTAAACCTAACCCTAAACCTCACCGTAAACCTCACCCTAACACTAATCCTCACCCTTACCCTCAACCTCACCGTAACTTTAACCCTAACCCTAACAATAACATTAACCCTAACCCTAACCATAACCCTCACCCGCAGATTCACCCTCACAGCAAACTTAACCCTAACGATAACACTAACAATAACCTAAACCAAACCCTAACCCTAACCCTAATCCTCACCCTCAGCCTAACCCTAAGCCTAACCCTATCCCTAAACATAACCCTCAACATAGCCCTAACCCTAACCCTAACCCTAAGTCTAAACCTAACCCTAACCCTAAACTTAACCCTAATCCTAAACGTAACACTAATCCTCAGCCTCACCCTCACCCTAACCCAAACCCTAACACTAATCCTTACGCTAACCCTAAGCCTAATCCTAACCCTAGCCCTAACGCTCACACTCACCCTCAACCTAAACCTAATCCTAAACCTAACCCTATCCCTAACACTAAACCTCACCCTAACACTCACCATAGCCCTCACCCTAACCCTAAACCTAAACCTCATCCTAACTCTAGCCCTCACCCTAACCCTAAATCTATCCCTCACCCTCACCCTAACCCTAACCCTCATCCTCACCCTAAACATAACACTAAACTTAAACCGAATCCTCAATCTAACCCTCACCCTAACCCTAACAGTAACCCTTAACCTAACACGAAAATTAACCCTAAAACTCACCCTTATCTTAACACTTACCCTCAGCCAAAACCTCTCCTTTACCCTTACCATCATAATCACCCTAACCCACAACCTAACCCTAAACCTCATACTAAGCCTCACCCTAACCGAAACCCTCATCCTAGCCCTCACCCTAACCCTAATCCTAACCCTAACCCTCATTCTAACCCTCACCCCAACCCTAACCCTAACCATTACCCTAACCCTAATCCTCACCCCCACCCTCACCCTCAGCCTAACCCTAAGTCTAAGCCTAACCCTAACCCTAAACCTCACACTAACCCTCACCTAATCCTAATCATAACACTAACCCTAACCCTAACCCAAAACCTCAACGTAACCATCAACCTAACCTTAACCCTAACACTAAACCTAACCCTAACCTCGAACTAACATTCCCCCTAACCCTAAATCTAACACTAAACCTCACACTCACCCTAAACCTAATCCTAAACCTAACCATAAACCTCAACCTAACCCTAAACCTAATACTCACCCTCACCCTCACCCTCACCCTTACCATAAATCTAACCCTAACCCTAACAATAACACTAATCCTAACCCTAAACCTAAGCCGAACCCTAATCCTAACACTCACCCTCACCCTAACCCTCAACCTAACCCTAACCCTCAACCTAACCCTAACCCTCATACTCACAGTAATCCTAACCCTCATTCAAACCCTCACCCTAACCCTAACCCAAACCCTAAACCTCACCATAACACTAACCCTAACCCTCAACCTCACCCTAGACCTCACCCTAACCTTAATCCTACCCCTAAACCTCATCCTAACCCTAACCCTAACCATCACACTATCTCTAACCTTAACCCTCAACCTAACCCTAACCCTCATCCTAACCCTAAACCTAACCCGAACCCAAACTCTTACCCTAACCCTAACCCTAACCCTCACCCTTACCGTAATCCTCACCCTCACCCTCACC